>NC_079317.1:53181644-53516644 GCF_029931775.1 Euleptes europaea
GTACAGTAGTAAAGGGGTACCTGTGCGCTATAAATTAATAGATAAATGGGGAATGGGGGGCTTATAGCCCAGGCAGTAAAGCATTGAAAGTTAACCTTTGCTTTGGAAATGAAGGGATAAATTGAGAATGGGGGGCTTAAAGCCCAAGCGCTACAGCATCGAAGGGGTACCAGTTCTTTAGAACTTAAGAGACTAATGGGGAGTGTAGGGGTGAAAAGCCCAGACACTACAGCCTTGAAGGGGTACCTGCGCTTTAGAAGTTAAGAGATACCAGTGCTTTAGAATTTAAGAGATAAATTGGGAATTGAGGGCTTAAAGCCCAGGCACTACAGCATTGAAGGGGTACCAGTCCTTTTGAAGTTAAGACATAAATGGGGAATGGGGGGCTTAAAGCCCAGGCACTACAGCATTGAAGGGGAACCAGTGCTTTAGAAGTTAAGAGATAAATAGGGAATGGGGGGCTTAAAGCCCGGGCAGTACAGTAGTGAAGGGGTACCTGTGCGTTATAAACTAATAGATGAATGGGGAATGGGGGGCTTATTGCCCAGGCAGTAAAGCATTGAAAGTTAACCTTTGCTTTGGAAATTAAGGGATAAATTAGAAATGGGGGGCTTAAAGCCCAGTAACTACAGCATTGAAGGGGTACCACTGCTTCATAAGTTAAGAGATACCAGTGTTTTAGAATTTAAGAGATAAATTGGGAATTGAGGGCTTAAAGCCCAGGCACTACAGCATTGAAGGGGTACCAGTCCTTTTGAAGTTAAGACATAAATGGGGAATGGGGGGCTTAAAGCCCAGGCACTACAGCATTGAAGGGGAACCAGTGCTTTAGAAGTTAAGAGATAAATTGGGAATAGGGGGCTTAAAGCCCAGGCACTACAGCATTGAAGGGTTACCTGTGCGTTAGAAGTTAAGAGATAAATGGGGAATGGGGGGCTTATAGCCCAGGCAGTAAAGCATTGAAAGATAACCTTCGCTTTGGAAATTAAGGGATAAATTGGGAATGGGGGGCTTAAAGCCCAGGCACTACAGCATTGAAGGGGTACCACTGCTTTAAAAGTTAAGAGATAAATAGGGAATGGGGGGCTTAAAGCCCGGGCAGTACAGTAGTAAAGGGGTACCTGTGCGTTATAAATTAATAGATAAATGGGGAATGGGGGGCTTATAGCCCAGGCAGTAAAGCATTGAAAGTTAACCTTTGCTTTGGAAATTAAAGGATAAATTGAGAATGGGGGGCTTAAAGCCCAGGCGCTACAGCATCGAAGGGGTACCAGTTCTTTAGAACTTAAGAGACTAATGGGGAATGTAGGGGTGAAAAGCCCAGACACTACAGCCTTGAAGGGGTACCTGCGCTTTAGAAGTTAAGAAATAAGTTGGGAATGGGGGGCCTAAATCTCAGGAACTACAGCATTGAAGGGATACCTTTGCGTTAGAAGTTAAGAGATAAATGGGGAATGGGGGGCTTATAGCCAAGGCTGTAAAGCATTGAAAGTTAACCTTTGCTTTGGAAATTAAGAGATAAATTGGAAATGGGGGGGCTTAAAGCCCAGGCACTGCAGCATTGAAGAGGTACCAGTGCTTTAGAAGTTAAGAGATAAATGGGGAATGGGGGGCTTAAAGCCTGGTCAGTACAGTAGTGAAGGGGTACCTGTGCGTTATAAACTAATAGATAAATGGGGAATGGGGGGCTTATAGCCCAGGCAGTAAAGCATTGAAAGTTAACTTTTGCTTTCGAAAATAAGGGATAAATTGGGAATGGGGGGCTTAAAGCCCAGGCACTACAGCATTGAAGGGGTACCAGTTCTTTAAGGGTTAAGACATAAATTGGAAATGGGGGGCTTAAAGCCCAGGCACTGCAGCATTGAAGAGGTACCAGTGCTTTAGAAGTTAAGAGATAAATAGGGAATGGGGGGCTTAAAGCCCGGGCAGTACAGTAGTGAAGGGGTTCCTGTGCGTTATAAATTAATAGATAAATGGGGAATGGGGGGCTTATAGCCCAGGCAGTAAAGCATTCAAAGTTTACCTTTGCTTTGGAAATTAAGGGATAAATTGGCAATGGGGGGCTGAAAGCCCAGGCACTACAGCATTGAAGGGGTACCAGTGCTTTAGAAGTTAAGAGATAAATGGGGAATGGGGGGCTTAAAGCCCGGGCAGTACATTAGTGAAGGGGTACGTGTGCGTTATAAACTAATAGATGAATGGGGAATGGGGGGCTTATAGCCCAGGCAGTAAAGCATTGAAAGTTAACCTTTGCTTTGGAAATTAAGGGATAAATTAGAAATGGGGGGCTTAAAGCCCAGGCACTACAGCATTGAAGGGGTACCAGTGTTTTAGAAGTTAAGATATAAATGGGGAATGGGGGGCTTAAAGCCCAGTAACTACAGCATTGAAGGGGTACCACTGCTTCATAAGTTAAGAGATACCAGTGCTTTAGAATTTAAGAGATAAATTGGGAATTGAGGGCTTAAAGCCCAGGCACTACAGCATTGAAGGGGTACCAGTGCTTTTGAAGTTAAGACATAAATGGGGAATGGGGGGCTTAAAGCCCAGGCACTACAGCATTGAAGGGGAACCAGTGCTTTAGAAGTTAAGAGATAAATTGGGAATAGGGGGCTTAAAGCCCAGGCACTACAGCATGGAAGGGTTACCTGTGCGTTAGAAGTTAAGAGATAAATGGGGAATGGGGGGCTTATAGCCCAGGCAGTAAAGCATTGAAAGTTAACCTTCGCTTTGGAAATTAAGGGATAAATTGGGAATGGAGGGCTTAAAGCCCAGGCACTACAGCATTGAAGGGGTACCACTGCTTTAGAAGTTAAGAGATAAATAGGGAATGGGGGGCTTAAAGCCCGGGCAGTACAGTAGTAAAGGGGTACCTGTGCGTTATAAATTAATAGATAAATGGGGTATGGGGGGCTTATAGCCCAGGCAGAAAAGCATTGAAAGTTAACCTTTGTTTTGGAAATTAAGGGATAACTTGAGAAAAAGGGGCTTAAAGCCAGGCGCTACAGCATCGAAGGGTTACCAGTTCTTTAGAAGTTAAGAGACTAATGGGGAATGTAGGGGTGAAAAGCCCAGACACTACAGCCTTGAAGGGGTACCTGCGCTTTAGAAGTTAAGAGATAAATTGGGAATAGGGGGCTTAAATCTCAGGAACTACAGCATTGAAGGGATACCTGTGCGTTAGAAGTTAAGAGATAAATGGGGAATGGGGGGCTTATAGCCCAGGCAGTAAAGCATTGAAAGTTTACCTTTGCTTTGGAAATTAAGGGATAAATTGGAAATGGGGGGCTTAAAGCCCAGGCACTACAGCATTGAAGGGGTACCAGTGTTTTAGAAGTTAAGATATAAATGGGGAATGGGGGGCTTAAAGCCCAGTAACTACAGCATTGAAGGGGTACCACTGCTTCATAAGTTAAGAGATATCAGTGCTTTAGAATTTAAGAGATAAATTGGGAATTGAGGGCTTAAAGCCCAGGCACTACAGCATTGAAGGGGTACCAGTGCTTTTGAAGTTAAGACATAAATGGGGAATGGGGGGCTTAAAGCCCAGGCACTACAGCATTGAAGGGGAACCAGTGCTTTAGAAGTTAAGAGATAAATTGGGAATAGGGGGCTTAAAGCCCAGGCACTACAGCATTGAAGGGTTACCTGTGCGTTAGAAGTTAAGAGATAAATGGGGAATGGGGGGCTTATAGCCCAGGCAGTAAAGCATTGAAAGTTAACCTTCGCTTTGGAAATTAAGGGATAAATTGGGAATGGGGGGCTTAAAGCCCAGGCACTACAGCATTGAAGGGGTACCACTGCTTTAAAAGTTAAGAGATAAATAGGGAATGGGGGGCTTAAAGCCCGGGCAGTACAGTAGTAAAGGGGTACCTGTGCGTTATAAATTAATAGATAAATGGGGAATGGGGGGCTTATAGCCCAGGCAGTAAAGCATTGAAAGTTAACCTTTGCTTTGGAAATTAAAGGATAAATTGAGAATGGGGGGCTTAAAGCCCAGGCGCTACAGCATCGAATGGGTACCAGTTCTTTAGAACTTAAGAGACTAATGGGGAATGTAGGGGTGAAAAGCCCAGACACTACAGCCTTGAAGGGGTACCTGCGCTTTAGAAGTTAAGAAATAAGTTGGGAATGGGGGGCCTAAATCTCAGGAACTACAGCATTGAAGGGATACCTTTGCGTTAGAAGTTAAGAGATAAATGGGGAATGGGGGGCTTATAGCCAAGGCTGTAAAGCATTGAAAGTTAACCTTTGCTTTGGAAATTAAGAGATAAATTGGAAATGGGGGGGCTTAAAGCCCAGGCACTGCAGCATTGAAGAGGTACCAGTGCTTTAGAAGTTAAGAGATAAATGGGGAATGGGGGGCTTAAAGCCTGGTCAGTACAGTAGTGAAGGGGTACCTGTGCGTTATAAACTAATAGATAAATGGGGAATGGGGGGCTTATAGCCCAGGCAGTAAAGCATTGAAAGTTAACTTTTGCTTTCGAAAATAAGGGATAAATTGGGAATGGGGGGCTTAAAGCCCAGGCACTACAGCATTGAAGGGGTACCAGTTCTTTAAGGGTTAAGACATAAATTGGAAATGGGGGGCTTAAAGCCCAGGCACTGCAGCATTGAAGAGGTACCAGTGCTTTAGAAGTTAAGAGATAAATAGGGAATGGGGGGCTTAAAGCCCGGGCAGTACAGTAGTGAAAAGGTTCCTGTGCGTTATAAATTAATAGATAAATGGGGAATGGGGGGCTTATAGCCCAGGCAGTAAAGCATTCAAAGTTTACCTTTGCTTTGGAAATTAAGGAATAAATTGGCAATGGGGGGGTGAAAGCCCAGGCACTACAGCATTGAAGGGGTACCAGTGCTTTAGAAGTTAAGAGATAAATGGGGAATGGGGGGCTTAAAGCCCAGGCACTGCAGCATTGAAGGGGAACCAGTGCTTTAGAAGTTAAGAGATAAATTGGGAATGGAGGGCTTAAAGCCCAGGCAGTACAGTAGTAAAGGGGTTCCTGTGCGTTATAAACTAATAGATGAATGGGGAATGGGGGGCTTATAGCCCAGGCAGTAAAGCATTGAAAGTTAACCTTTGCTTTGGAAATTAAGGGATAAATTAGAAATGGGGGGCTTAAAGCCCAGGCACTACAGCATTGAAGGGGTACCAGTGTTTTAGAAGTTAAGATATAAATGGGGAATGGGGGGCTTAAAGCCCAGTAACTACAGCATTGAAGGGGTACCACTGCTTCATAAGTTAAGAGATACCAGTGCTTTAGAATTTAAGAGATAAATTGGGAATTGAGGGCTTAAAGCCCAGGCACTACAGCATTGAAGGGGTACCAGTGCTTTTGAAGTTAAGACATAAATGGGGAATGGGGGGCTTAAAGCCCAGGCACTACAGCATTGAAGGGGAACCAGTGCTTTAGAAGTTAAGAGATAAATTGGGAATAGGGGGCTTAAAGCCCAGGCACTACAGCATGGAAGGGTTACCTGTGCGTTAGAAGTTAAGAGATAAATGGGGAATGGGGGGCTTATAGCCCAGGCAGTAAAGCATTGAAAGTTAACCTTCGCTTTGGAAATTAAGGGATAAATTGGGAATGGAGGGCTTAAAGCCCAGGCACTACAGCATTGAAGGGGTACCACTGCTTTAGAAGTTAAGAGATAAATAGGGAATGGGGGGCTTAAAGCCCGGGCAGTACAGTAGTAAAGGTGTACCTGTGCGTTATAAATTAATAGATAAATGGGGTATGGGGGGCTTATAGCCCAGGCAGAAAAGCATTGAAAGTTAACCTTTGTTTTGGAAATTAAGGGATAACTTGAGAAAAAGGGGCTTAAAGCCAGGCGCTACAGCATCGAAGGGTTACCAGTTCTTTAGAAGTTAAGAGACTAATGGGGAATGTAGGGGTGAAAAGCCCAGACACTACAGCCTTGAAGGGGTACCTGCGCTTTAGAAGTTAAGAGATAAATTGGGAATAGGGGGCTTAAATCTCAGGAACTACAGCATTGAAGGGATACCTGTGCGTTAGAAGTTAAGAGATAAATGGGGAATGGGGGGCTTATAGCCCAGGCAGTAAAGCATTGAAAGTTAACCTTCGCTTTGGAAATTAAGGTATAAATTGGGAATGGAGGGCTTAAAGACCAGGCACTACAGCATTGAAGGGGTACCAGTGCTTTAGAAGTTAAGAGATAAATGGGGAATGGGGGGCTTAAAACCCGGGGAGCACAGTAGTGAAGGGGTTCCTGTGCGTTATAAATTAATAGATAAATGGGGAATGGGGGGCTTATAGCCAAGGCAGTAAAGCATTGAAAGTTAACCTTTGCTTTGGAAATTAAGAGATAAATTGGAAATGGGGGGCTTAAAGCCCAGGCACTACAGCATTGAAGGGATACCTGTGCGTTAGAAGTTAAGAGATAAATTGGGAACGGGGGGCTTAAAGCCCAGGCAGTACAGTAGTGAAGGGGTTCCTGTGCGTTATAAATTAATAGATAAATGGAGAATGGGGGGCTTATAGCCCAGGCAGTAAAGCTTTGAAAGTTTACCTTTTTTGGAAATTAACGGATAAATTGGAAATGGGGGGCTTAAAGCCCAGGCACTACAGCATTGAAGGGGTACCAGTGCTTTAGAAGTTAAGAGATAAATGGGGAATGGGGGGCTTAAAGCCCGGGCAGTACAGTACTGAAGGGGTACCTGTGCGTTATAAATTAATGGATAAATGGGGAATGGGGGGCTCATAACCCAGGCAGTAAAGCATTGAAAGTTAACCTTTACTTTGGAAAATAAGGGATAAATTGGGAATGGGGGGCTTAAAGCCCAGGCACTACAGCATTGAAGGGGTACAAGTTCTTTAGAAGTTAAGGGATAAATTGGGAATGGGGGGCTTAAAGCCCAGGCACTACAGCATTGAAGGGGTACCAGTGCTTTAGAAGTTAAGAGAGAAATGGGGAATGGGGGGCTAAAAGCACTGGCAAGACAGTAGTGAAGGGGTTCCTGTGCGTTATAAATTAATGGATAAATGGGGAATGGGGGGCTTAAAGCCCAGGCACTACAGCATTGAAGGGGTACCTGTGCTTTAGAAGTTAAGAGATATATGGGAAATGGGGGACTTATAGCCCAGGCACTACAGCATTGAAGAGGTACCAGTGCTTTAGAAGTTAAGAGATAAATTGGGAATGGGGGCCTTAAAGCCCAGGCACTACAGCATCGAAGGGATTACCAGTTCTTTAGAACTTAAGAGACTAATGGGGAATGTGGGGGTGTAAAGCCCAGACACTACAGCCTTGAAGGGGTCCCTGCGCTTTAGAAGTTAAGAAATAAGTTGGGAAAGGAGGGTTTAAAGCCCAGGCACTACAGCAATGAAGAGGTACCTGTGCGTTAGATGATAAGAGATAAATAGGGAATGGGGGGCTTAAAGCCCGGGTAATGCAGTAGTGAAGGGGTACCTGTGCGTTATAAATTAATAGAGAAATGGGGAATGGGGGGCTTATAGCCCAGGCAGTAAAGCATTGAAAGTTAACCTTCGCTTTGGAAATTAAGGGATAAATTCGGAATGTGGGGCGTAAAGCCCAGGCACTACAGCATTGAAGAGGTACCAGTGCTTTAGAGGTTAAGAGATAAATGGGGAATGGGGAGCTTATAGCCCAGGCAGTAAAGCATTGAAAGTAAACCTTCGCTTTGGAAATTAAGGGATAAATTAGGAATGGGGGGCGTAAAGCCCAGGCACTGCTTTAGAAGAGATAAATAGGGAATGGGGGGCTTAAAGCCCGGGCAGTAGAGTAGTGAAGGGGTACCTGTGCCTTATAAATTAATAGATAAATGGGGAATGGGGAGCTAATACCCAGGCAGTAAAGCACTGAAAGTTAAGCTTTGCTTTGGAAATTAAGGGATAAATTGGGAATGGCCAGGCACTACAGCATTGAACGGGTACCATTGCTTTTTAAGTTAAGAGATAAATGGGGAATGGGGGGCTTAAAGCCAAGGCACTACAGCATTGAAGGGGAACCAGTGCTTTAGAAGTTAAGAGATAAATTGGGAATGGGGGGCTTAAAGCCCAGACAATACAGCATTGAAGGGATACCTGTGCGTTAGAGGTTAAGAGATAAATGGGGAATAGGGGGCTTATAGCCCAGGCAGTAAAGCATTGAAAGTTAACCTTTGCTTTGGAAATTAAGGGATAAATTGGGAATGGGGGGCTTAAAGCCCAGGCACTACAGCATTGAAGAGGTACCAGTGCTTTAGAAGTTAAGAGATAAATTGGGAATGGGGGGCTTAAAGCCCAGACACTACAGCATTGAAGGGATACCTGTGCGTTACAAGTTAAGAGATAAATGGGGAATGGGGGGCTTAAAGCCCAGGCAGTACAGTAGTGAAGGTGTTCCAATGCATTATTAATTAATAGATAAATAGGGAATGGGGGGCTTATGGCCCAAGCAGTAAAGCATTGAAAGTTTACCTTTGCTTTGGAAATTAAGGGATAAATTGGAAATGGGGGGCTTAAAGCCCAGGCACTAAAGCATTGAAGGGGGACCAGTGCTTTAGAAGTTAAGAGATAAATGGGGAATGGGGGGCTTAAAGCCCGGGCAGTACAGTAGTGAAGGGGTACCTGTGCATTTTAAATTAATAGATAAATGGGGAATGAGGGGCTTAAAGCCCAGGCACTAAAGAATTTAAGGGGTTCCCGTGCTTCTGAAGTTGAGATAAATGGGAAACGGGGGGCGTAAAGCCCAGGAAGTACAGCATTGAAGGGGTACCTGTGGGATAGGTGTTAAGAGATATATTGGGAATGTGGGGCTTAAAGCCCAGGCACTACAGAATTGAAGGGTTGCTTGTAAGATATTAAGAGATAAACTGGGAATGGGGGCGTACAGCCAAGGAAGAACACCATTGAAGGGGTACCTCTGCTTTAGAAGAGATAAATTCGGAATGGGGGGCTTAAAGCCCAGGCAGTACAGCACTAAAGGGGTACCTGGGCTTTAGAAATTAAGAGATAAATTTGGAAAGGAGGGCTTAAAGCCCAGGCAGTACAGCATTGAAGGGGTATCTGTGCGTTAGAAGTGAAGAGATACAGGCAGGTCTGAGTCTGTGCTTTCCACACAGCAACGTATCGGTGCTGAAGGAAGCAGAGCCTGACGCCTATTTTACTCTTGCCGGGAGGGGCCGGCAGCTCCTTAATAAGGACAGAAACAGTATACTCACTATACAGGAACAAGGTCACAGACAGACACAAGCTCCTCGCCCTTAAGGTCTTGGCTGCAGGCCACGGCTTTCTTCCAAGTTCAACAGCAAGGCAAACCGGACTCCAAACAAAGCATCTCAAGATAAGAGAGAGGCGGCATGCAATAACATTGCTCCTATGAGGCACTTAACAGTCAGTCTTGCTTATATTGACTTCGTGACTCTCCAGGTGTTTCAGCTCAACTGTCGGCTTCAGATTCCTCCTGCGCCAACTTACGTCTTTTGTCCAAACGCCGGGCCGACTTTCTCCTTTGATGCAATAACATTCTACCTTTTACTCTTCTCCTCTCCACTGGTGGAGGAGACCCTGAAGGTGAAAGGCTTTCTCTTCCCTGTTCCTGTTCTCTTGTTTCAGCCGGCTGGTCTTCTGGCTCAGATACCCCGTATTGCTGTTCCGGTGTTCTCTCTTCAGAGGGAGTGAGGGCTTGTTCTGCCGCCTCCTCTTCTTCTGAAGAGTAACTCTCAGGCTGACTCACGACACCGGAGGGAATGTGGGGGTGTAAAGCCCAGACACTACAGCATTGAAGGGGTACCTGCGCTTTAGAAGTTAAGAAATAAGTTGGGAATGGAGGGCTTAAAGCCCAGGCACGACAGCATTGAAGGGGTAACAGTGCTTTAGAAGTTAAGAGATAAATGGGGAATGGGGGGCGTAAATCCAAGGTACTACAGCATTCAAGGGGCACCTGAGCGTTATAAATTAATAGATAAATGGTGAATGGGGGGCTTCTAGCCCAGGCAGTAAAGCATTGAAAGTTAACCTTTGCTTTGGAAATTAAGGGATAAATTGGGAATGGGGGGCTTAAAGCCCAGGCACTACAGCATTGAAGGGGTACCAGTGCTTTAGAAGTTAAGAGATAAATGGGGAATGGGGGGCTTATAGTCCAGGCAGTACAGTAGTGAAGGGGTTCCTTGCGTTATAAATTAATAGATAAATGGGGAATGGGGGGCTTATAGCCCAGGCAGTAAAGCATTGAAAGTTTACCTTTGCTTTGGAAATTAAGGGATAAACTGGGAATGGGGGGCTTAAAGCCCAGGCACTACAGCATTGAAGGGGTACCAGTGCTTCAGAAGTTAAGAGATAAATGGGGAATGGAGGGCTTAAAGCCCGGGCAGTACAGTAGTGAAGGGGTACCTGTGCGTTATAAACTAATAGATAAATGGGGAATGGGGGGCTTACAGCCCAGGCAGTAAAGCATTGAAAGTTAACCTTTGCTTTCGAAAATAAGGGATAAATTGGGAATGGGGGGCTTAAAGCCGAGGAACTACAGCATTGAAGGGGTACCAGTTCTTTACAAGTTAAGAGATAAATGGGGAATGGGGGGCTTAAAGCCCAGGCACTGCAGCATTGAAGGGGAACCAGTGCTTTAGAAGTTAAGAGATAAATTGGGAATGGAGGGCTTAAAGCCCAGGCAGTACAGTAGTAAAGGGGTTCCTGTGCGTTATAAATTAATAGATGAATGGGGAATGGGGGGCTTATAGCCCAGGCAGTAAAGCATTGAAAGTTAACCTTTGCTTTGGAAATTAAGGGATAAATTGGAAATGGGGGGCTTAAAGCCCAGGCACTACAGCATTGAAGGGGTACCAGTGTTTTAGAAGTTAAGATATAAATGGGGAATGGGGGGCTTAAAGCCCAGTAACTACAGCATTGAAGGGGTACCACTGCTTCACAAGTTAAGAGATACCAGTGCTTTAGAATTTAAGAGATAAATTGGGAATTGAGGGCTTAAAGCCCAGGCACTACAGCATTGAAGGGGTACCAGTGCTTTTGAAGTTAAGACATAAATGGGGAATGGGGGGCTTAAAGCCCAGGCACTACAGCATTGAAGGGGAACCAGTGCTTTAGAAGTTAAGGGATAAATTGGGAATAGGGGGCTTAAAGCCCAGGCACTACAGCATTGAAGGGTTACCTGTGCGTTAGAAGTTAAGAGATAAATGGGGAATGGGGGGCTTAAAGCCCGGGCAGTACAGTAGTGAAGGGGTACCTGTGCATTTTAAATTAATAGATAAATGGGGAATGAGGGGCTTAAAGCCCAGGCACTAAAGAATTTAAGGGGTTCCCGTGCGTCTGAAGTTGAGATAAATGGGAAACGGGGGGCGTAAAGCCCAGGAAGTACAGCATTGAAGGGGTACCTGTGGGATAGGTGTTAAGAGATATATTGGGAATGTGGGGCTTAAAGCCCAGGCACTACAGAATTGAAGGGTTGCTTGTAAGATATTAAGAGATAAACTGGGAATGGGGGCGTACAGCCAAGGAAGAACACCATTGAAGGGGTACCTCTGCTTTAGAAGAGATAAATTCGGAATGGGGGGGCTTAAAGCCCAGGCAGTACAGCACTAAAGGGGTACCTGGGCTTTAGAAATTAAGAGATAAATTTGGAAAGGAGGGCTTAAAGCCCAGGCAGTACAGCATTGAAGGGGTATCTGTGCGTTAGAAGTGAAGAGATACAGGCAGGTCTGAGTCTGTGCTTTCCACACAGCAACGTATCGGTGCTGAAGGAAGCAGAGCCTGACGCCTATTTTACTCTTGCCGGGAGGGGCCGGCAGCTCCTTAATAAGGACAGAAACAGTATACTCACTATACAGGAACAAGGTCACAGACAGACACAAGCTCCTCGCCCTTAAGGTCTTGGCTGCAGGCCACGGCTTTCTTCCAAGTTCAACAGCAAGGCAAACCGGACTCCAAACAAAGCATCTCAAGATAAGAGAGAGGCGGCATGCAATAACATTGCTCCTATGAGGCACTTAACAGTCAGTCTTGCTTATATTGACTTCGTGACTCTCCAGGTGTTTCAGCTCAACTGTCGGCTTCAGATTCCTCCTGCGCCAACTTACGTCTTTTGTCCAAACGCCGGGCCGACTTTCTCCTTTGATGCAATAACATTCTACCTTTTACTCTTCTCCTCTCCACTGGTGGAGGAGACCCTGAAGGTGAAAGGCTTTCTCTTCCCTGTTCCTGTTCTCTTGTTTCAGCCGGCTGGTCTTCTGGCTCAGATACCCCGTATTGCTGTTCCGGTGTTCTCTCTTCAGAGGGAGTGAGGGCTTGTTCTGCCGCCTCCTCTACTTCTGAAGAGTAACTCTCAGGCTGACTCACGACACCGGAGGGAATGTGGGGGTGTAAAGCCCAGACACTACAGAATTGAAGGGGTACCTGCGCTTTAGAAGTTAAGAAATAAGTTGGGAATGGAGGGCTTAAAGCCCAGGCACGACAGCATTGAAGGGGTACCAGTGCTTTAGAAGTTAAGAGATAAATGGGGAATGGGGGGCGTAAATCCAAGGTACTACAGCATTCAAGGGGCACCTGAGCGTTATAAATTAATAGATAAATGGTGAATGGGGGGCTTCTAGCCCAGGCAGTAAAGCATTGAAAGTTAACCTTTGCTTTGGAAATTAAGGGATAAATTGGGAATGGGGGGCTTAAAGCCCAGGCACTACAGCATTGAAGGGGTACCAGTGCTTTAGAAGTTAAGAGATAAATGGGGAATGGGGGGCTTATAGCCCAGGCAGTACAGTAGTGAAGGGGTTCCTGGCGTTATAAATTAATAGATAAATGGGGAATGGGGGGCTTATAGCCCAGGCAGTAAAGCATTGAAAGTTTACCTTTGCTTTGGAAATTAAGGGATAAACTGGGAATGGGGGGCTTAAAGCCCAGGCACTACAGCATTGAAGGGGTACCAGTGCTTCAGAAGTTAAGAGATAAATGGGGAATGGGGGGCTTAAAGCCCGGGCAGTACAGTAGTGAAGGGGTACCTGTGCGTTATAAACTAATAGATAAATGGGGAATGGGGGGCTTACAGCCCAGGCAGTAAAGCATTGAAAGTTAACCTTTGCTTTCGAAAATAAGGGATAAATTGGGAATGGGGGGCTTAAAGCCGAGGAACTACAGTATTGAAGGGGTACCAGTTCTTTACAAGTTAAGAGATAAATGGGGAATGGGGGGCTTAAAGCCCAGGCACTGCAGCATTGAAGGGGAACCAGTGCTTTAGAAGTTAAGAGATAAATTGGGAATGGAGGGCTTAAAGCCCAGGCAGTACAGTAGTAAAGGGGTTCCTGTGCGTTATAAATTAATAGATGAATGGGGAATGGGGGGCTTATAGCCCAGGCAGTAAAGCATTGAAAGTTAACCTTTGCTTTGGAAATTAAGGGATAAATTGGAAATGGGGGGCTTAAAGCCCAGGCACTACAGCATTGAAGGGGTACCAGTGTTTTAGAAGTTAAGATATAAATGGGGAATGGGGGGCTTAAAGCCCAGTAACTACAGCATTGAAGGGGTACCACTGCTTCACAAGTTAAGAGATACCAGTGCTTTAGAATTTAAGAGATAAATTGGGAATTGAGGGCTTAAAGCCCAGGCACTACAGCATTGAAGGGGTACCAGTGCTTTTGAAGTTAAGACATAAATGGGGAATGGGGGGCTTAAAGCCCAGGCACTACAGCATTGAAGGGGAACCAGTACTTTAGAAGTTAAGAGATAAATTGGGAATAGGGGGCTTAAAGCCCAGGCACTCAGCATTGAAGGGTTACCTGTGCGTTAGAAGTTAAGAGATAAATGGGGAATGGGGGGCTTAAAGCCCGGGCAGTACAGTAGTGAAGGGGTACCTGTGCATTTTAAATTAATAGATAAATGGGGAATGAGGGGCTTAAAGCCCAGGCACTAAAGAATTTAAGGGGTTCCCGTGCGTCTGAAGTTGAGATAAATGGGAAACGGGGGGCGTAAAGCCCAGGAAGTACAGCATTGAAGGGGTACCTGTGGGATAGGTGTTAAGAGATATATTGGGAATGTGGGGCTTAAAGCCCAGGCACTACAGAATTGAAGGGTTGCTTGTAAGATATTAAGAGATAAACTGGGAATGGGGGCGTACAGCCAAGGAAGAACACCATTGAAGGGGTACCTCTGCTTTAGAAGAGATAAATTCGGAATGGGGGGCTTAAAGCCCAGGCAGTACAGCACTAAAGGGGTACCTGGGCTTTAGAAATTAAGAGATAAATTTGGAAAGGAGGGCTTAAAGCCCAGGCAGTACAGCATTGAAGGGGTATCTGTGCGTTAGAAGTGAAGAGATACAGGCAGGTCTGAGTCTCTGCTTTCCACACAGCAACGTATCGGTGCTGAAGGAAGCAGAGCCTGACGCCTATTTTACTCTTGCCGGGAGGGGCCGGCAGCTCCTTAATAAGGACAGAAACAGTATACTCACTATACAGGAACAAGGTCACAGACAGACACAAGCTCCTCGCCCTTAAGGTCTTGGCTGCAGGCCACGGCTTTCTTCCAAGTTCAACAGCAAGGCAAACCGGACTCCAAACAAAGCATCTCAAGATAAGAGAGAGGCGGCATGCAATAACATTGCTCCTATGAGGCACTTAACAGTCAGTCTTGCTTATATTGACTTCGTGACTCTCCAGGTGTTTCAGCTCAACTGTCGGCTTCAGATTCCTCCTGCGCCAACTTACGTCTTTTGTCCAAACGCCGGGCCGACTTTCTCCTTTGATGCAATAACATTCTACCTTTTACTCTTCTCCTCTCCACTGGTGGAGGAGACCCTGAAGGTGAAAGGCTTTCTCTTCCCTGTTCCTGTTCTCTTGTTTCAGCCGGCTGGTCTTCTGGCTCAGATACCCCGTATTGCTGTTCCGGTGTTCTCTCTTCAGAGGGAGTGAGGGCTTGTTCTGCCACCTCCTCTTCTTCTGAAGAGTAACTCTCAGGCTGACTCACGACACCGGAGGGAATGTGGGGGTGTAAAGCCCAGACACTACAGCATTGAAGGGGTACCTGCGCTTTAGAAGTTAAGAAATAAGTTGGGAATGGAGGGCTTATAGCCCAGGCACGACAGCATTGAAGGGGTACCAGTGCTTTAGAAGTTAAGAGATAAATGGGGAATGGGGGGCGTAAATCCAAGGTACTACAGCATTCAAGGGGCACCTGAGCGTCATAAATTAATAGATAAATGGTGAATGGGGGGCTTCTAGCCCAGGCAGTAAAGCATTGAAAGTTAACCTTTGCTTTGGAAATTAAGGGATAAATTGGGAATGGGGGGCTTAAAGCCCAGGCACTACAGCATTGAAGGGGTACCAGTGCTTTAGAAGTTAAGAGATAAATGGGGAATGGGGGGCTTATAGCCCAGGCAGTACAGTAGTGAAGGGGTTCCTGGCGTTATAAATTAATAGATAAATGGGGAATGGGGGGCTTATAGCCCAGGCAGTAAAGCATTGAAAGTTTACCTTTGCTTTGGAAATTAAGGGATAAACTGGGAATGGGGGGCTTAAAGCCCAGGCACTACAGCATTGAAGGGGTACCAGTGCTTCAGAAGTTAAGAGATAAATGGGGAATGGGGGGCTTAAAGCCCGGGCAGTACAGTAGTGAAGGGGTACCTGTGCGTTATAAACTAATAGATAAATGGGGAATGGGGGGCTTACAGCCCAGGCAGTAAAGCATTGAAAGTTAACCTTTGCTTTCGAAAATAAGGGATAAATTGGGAATGGGGGGCTTAAAGCCCAGGAACTACAGCATTGAAGGGGTACCAGTTCTTTACAAGTTAAGAGATAAATGGGGAATGGGGGGCTTAAAGCCCAGGCACTGCAGCATTGAAGGGGAACCAGTGCTTTAGAAGTTAAGAGATAAATTGGGAATGGAGGGCTTAAAGCCCAGGCAGTACAGTAGTAAAGGGGTTCCTGTGCGTTATAAATTAATAGATGAATGGGGAATGGGGGGCTTATAGCCCAGGCAGTAAAGCATTGAAAGTTAACCTTTGCTTTGGAAATTAAGGGATAAATTGGAAATGGGGGGCTTAAAGCCCAGGCACTACAGCATTGAAGGGGTACCAGTGTTTTAGAAGTTAAGATATAAATGGGGAATGGGGGGCTTAAAGCCCAGTAACTACAGCATTGAAGGGGGACCACTGCTTCACAAGTTAAGAGATACCAGTGCTTTAGAATTTAAGAGATAAATTGGGAATTGAGGGCTTAAAGCCCAGGCACTACAGCATTGAAGGGGTACCAGTGCTTTTGAAGTTAAGACATAAATGGGGAATGGGGGGCTTAAAGCCCAGGCACTACAGCATTGAAGGGGAACCAGTGCTTTAGAAGTTAAGAGATAAATTGGGAATAGGGGGCTTAAAGCCCAGGCACTACAGCATTGAAGGGTTACCTGTGCGTTAGAAGTTAAGAGATAAATGGGGAATGGGGGGCTTATAGCCCAGGCAGTAAAGCATTGAAAGTTAACCTTCGCTTTGGAAATTAAGGGATAAATTGGGAATGGGGGGCTTAAAGCCCAGGCACTACAGCATTGAAGGGGTACCACTGCTTTAAAAGTTAAGAGATAAATAGGGAATGGGGGGCTTAAAGCCCGGGCAGTACAGTAGTAAAGGGGTACCTGTGCGTTATAAATTAATAGATAAATGGGGAATGGGGGGCTTATAGCCCAGGCAGTAAAGCATTGAAAGTTAACCTTTGCTTTGGAAATTAAAGGATAAATTGAGAATGGGGGGCTTAAAGCCCAGGCGCTACAGCATCGAAGGGATACCAGTTCTTAAGAACTTAAGAGACTAATGGGGAATGAAGGGGTGAAAAGCCCAGACACTACAGCCTTGAAGGGGTACCTGCGCTTTAGAAGTTAAGAAATAAGTTGGGAATGGGGGGCCTAAATCTCAGGAACTACAGCATTGAAGGGATACCTTTGCGTTAGAAGTTAAGAGATAAATGGGGAATGGGGGGCTTATAGCCAAGGCAGTAAAGCATTGAAAGTTAACCTTTGCTTTGGAAATCAAGAGATAAATTGGAAATGGGGGGGCTTAAAGCCCAGGCACTGCAGCATTGAAGAGGTACCAGTGCTTTAGAAGTTAAGAGATAAATGGGGAATGGGGGGCTTAAAGCCTGGTCAGTACAGTAGTGAAGGGGTACCTGTGCGTTATAAACTAATAGATAAATGGGGAATGGGGGGCTTATAGCCCAGGCAGTAAAGCATTGAAAGTTAACTTTTGCTTTCGAAAATAAGGGATAAATTGGGAATGGGGGGCTTAAAGCCCAGGCACTACAGCATTGAAGGGGTACCAGTTCTTTAAGGGTTAAGACATAAATTGGAAATGGGGGGCTTAAAGCCCAGGCACTGCAGCATTGAAGAGGTACCAGTGCTTTAGAAGTTAAGAGATAAATAGGGAATGGGGGGCTTAAAGCCCGGGCAGTACAGTAGTGAAGGGGTATCTGTGCGTTATAAATTAATAGATAAATGGGGAATGGGGGGCTTATAGCCCAGGCAGTAAAGCATTCAAAGTTTACCTTTGCTTTGGAAATTAAGGGATAAATTGGCAATGGGGGGCTTAAAGCCCAGGCACTACAGCATTGAAGGGGTACCAGTGCTTTAGAAGTTAAGAGATAAATGGGGAATGGGGGGCTTAAAGCCCGGGCAGTACATTAGTGAAGGGGTACCTGTGCGTTATAAACTAATAGATGAATGGGGAATGGGGGGCTTATAGCCCAGGCAGTAAAGCATTGAAAGTTAACCTTTGCTTTGGAAATTAAGGGATAAATTAGAAATGGGGGGCTTAAAGCCCAGGCACTACAGCATTGAAGGGGTACCAGTGTTTTAGAAGTTAAGATATAAATGGGGAATGGGGGGCTTAAAGCCCAGTAACTACAGCATTGAAGGGGTACCACTGCTTCATAAGTTAAGAGATACCAGTGCTTTAGAATTTAAGAGATAAATTGGGAATTGAGGGCTTAAAGCCCAGGCACTACAGCATTGAAGGGGTACCAGTGCTTTTGAAGTTAAGACATAAATGGGGAATGGGGGGCTTAAAGCCCAGGCACTACAGCATTGAAGGGGAACCAGTGCTTTAGAAGTTAAGAGATAAATTGGGAATAGGGGGCTTAAAGCCCAGGCACTACAGCATGGAAGGGTTACCTGTGCGTTAGAAGTTAAGAGATAAATGGGGAATGGGGGGCTTATAGCCCAGGCAGTAAAGCATTGAAAGTTAACCTTCGCTTTGGAAATTAAGGGATAAATTGGGAATGGAGGGCTTAAAGCCCAGGCACTACAGCATTGAAGGGGTACCACTGCTTTAGAAGTTAAGAGATAAATAGGGAATGGGGGGCTTAAAGCCCGGGCAGTACAGTAGTAAAGGGGTACCTGTGCGTTATAAATTAATAGATAAATGGGGTATGGGGGGCTTATAGCCCAGGCAGAAAAGAATTGAAAGTTAACCTTTGTTTTGGAAATTAAGGGATAACTTGAGAAAAAGGGGCTTAAAGCCAGGCGCTACAGCATCGAAGGGTTACCAGTTCTTTAGAAGTTAAGAGACTAATGGGGAATGTAGGGGTGAAAAGCCCAGACACTACAGCCTTGAAGGGGTACCTGCGCTTTAGAAGTTAAGAGATAAATTGGGAATAGGGGGCTTAAATCTCAGGAACTACAGCATTGAAGGGATACCTGTGCGTTAGAAGTTAAGAGATAAATGGGAATGGGGGGCTTATAGCCCAGGCAGTAAAGCATTGAAAGTTAACCTTCGCTTTGGAAATTAAGGTATAAATTGGGAATGGAGGGCTTAAAGACCAGGCACTACAGCATTGAAGGGGTACCAGTGCTTTAGAAGTTAAGAGATAAATGGGGAATGGGGGGCTTAAAACCCGGGGAGCACAGTAGTGAAGGGGTTCCTGTGCGTTATAAATTAATAGATAAATGGGGAATGGGGGGCTTATAGCCAAGGCAGTAAAGCATTGAAAGTTAACCTTTGCTTTGGAAATTAAGAGATAAATTGGAAATGGGGGGCTTAAAGCCCAGGCACTACAGCATTGAAGGGATACCTGTGCGTTAGAAGTTAAGAGATAAATTGGGAACGGGGGGCTTAAAGCCCAGGCAGTACAGTAGTGAAGGGGTTCCTGTGCGTTATAAATTAATAGATAAATGGAGAATGGGGGGCTTATAGCCCAGGCAGAAAAGCTTTGAAAGTTTACCTTTTTTGGAAATTAACGGATAAATTGGAAATGGGGGGCTTAAAGCCCAGGCACTACAGCATTGAAGGGGTACCAGTGCTTTAGAAGTTAAGATATAAATGGGGAATGGGGGGCTTAAAGCCCGGGCAGTACAGTAGTGAAGGGGTACCTGTGCGTTTTAAATTAATGGATAAATGGGGAATGGGGGGCTCATAACCCAGGCAGTAAAGCATTGAAAGTTAACCTTTACTTTGGAAAATAAGGGATAAATTGGGAATGGGGGCTTAAAGCCCAGACACTACAGCCTTGAAGGGGTACCTGCGCTTTAGAAGTTAAGAGATAAATTGGGAATAGGGGGCTTAAATCTCAGGAACTACAGCATTGAAGGGATACCTGTGCGTTAGAAGTTAAGAGATAAATGGGGAATGGGGGGCTTATAGCCCAGGCAGTAAAGCATTGAAAGTTAACCTTCGCTTTGGAAATTAAGGTATAAATTGGGAATGGAGGGCTTAAAGACCAGGCACTACAGCATTGAAGGGGTACCAGTGCTTTAGAAGTTAAGAGATAAATGGGGAATGGGGGGCTTAAAACCCGGGGAGCACAGTAGTGAAGGGGTTCCTGTGCGTTATAAATTAATAGATAAATGGGGAATGGGGGGCTTATAGCCAAGGCAGTAAAGCATTGAAAGTTAACCTTTGCTTTGGAAATTAAGAGATAAATTGGAAATGGGGGGCTTAAAGCCCAGGCACTACAGCATTGAAGGGATACCTGTGCGTTAGAAGTTAAGAGATAAATTGGGAACGGGGGGCTTAAAGCCCAGGCAGTACAGTAGTGAAGGGGTTCCTGTGCGTTATAAATTAATAGATAAATGGAGAATGGGGGGCTTATAGCCCAGGCAGAAAAGCTTTGAAAGTTTACCTTTTTTGGAAATTAACGGATAAATTGGAAATGGGGGGCTTAAAGCCCAGGCACTACAGCATTGAAGGGGTACCAGTGCTTTAGAAGTTAAGATATAAATGGGGAATGGGGGGCTTAAAGCCCGGGCAGTACAGTAGTGAAGGGGTACCTGTGCGTTTTAAATTAATGGATAAATGGGGAATGGGGGGCTCATAACCCAGGCAGTAAAGCATTGAAAGTTAACCTTTACTTTGGAAAATAAGGGATAAATTGGGAATGGGGGCTTAAAGCCCAGGCACTACAGCATTGAAGGGGTACAAGTTCTTTAGAAGTTAAGGGATAAATTGGGAATGGTGGGCTTAAAGCCCAGACACTACAGCATTGAAGGGGTACCAGTGCTTTAGAAGTTAAGAGATAAATGGGGAATGGGGGGCTTAAAGCCTGGTCAGTACAGTAGTGAAGGGGTACCTGTGCGTTATAAATTAATAGATAAATGGGGTATGGGGGGCTTATAGCCCAGGAAGTAATCCATTGAAAGTTAACCTTTGCTTTGGAAAATAAGGGATAAATTGGGAATGGGGGGCTTAAAGCCCAGGCACTACAGCATTGAAGGGGTACCAGTTCTTTACAAGTTAAGAGATAAATTGGGAATGGGAGGCTTAAAGCCCAGGCACTACAGCATTGAAGGGATACCTGTGCGTTAGAAGTTAAGAGAGAAATGGGGAATGGGGGGCTAAAAGCACGGGCAAGACAGTAGTGAAGGGGTTCCTGTGCGTTATAAATTAATGGATAAATGGGGAATGGGGGGCTTATAGCCCAGGCAGTAAAGCATTGAAAGTTGACCTTTGCTTTGGAAAATAAGGGATAAATTGGGAATGGGGGGCTTAAAGCCCAGGCACTACACCATTGAACGGGTACAAGTTCTTTACAAGTTAAGAGATAAATTGGGAATAGAGGGCTTAAAGCCCAGGCACTACAGCATTGAAGGGGTACCTGTGCTTTAGAAGTTAAGAGATATATGGGAAATGGGGGACTTATAGCCCAGGCAGTAAAGCATTGATGAGGTACCAGTGCTTTAGAAGTTAAGAGATAAATTGGGAATGGGGCGCTTAATGCCCAGGCACTACAGCATTGAAGAGGTACCAGTGCTTTAGAAGTTAAGAGATAAATTGGGAATGGGGGCCTTAAAGCCCAGGCACTACAGCATCGAAGGGATTACCAGTTCTTTAGAACTTAAGAGACTAATGGGGAATGTGGGGGTGTAAAGCCCAGACACTACAGCCTTGAAGGGGTCCCTGCGCTTTAGAAGTTAAGAAATAAGTTGGGAAAGGAGGGTTTAAAGACCAGGCACTACAGCAATGAAGAGGTACCTGTGCGTTAGATGATAAGAGATAAATAGGGAATGGGGGGCTTAAAGCCCGGGAAATGCAGTAGTGAAGGGGTACCTGTGCGTTATAAATTAATAGAGAAATGGGGAATGGGGGGCTTATAGCCCAGGCAGTAAAGCATTGAAAGTTAACCTTCGCTTTGGAAATTAAGGGATAAATTCGGAATGTGGGGCGTAAAGCCCAGGCACTACAGCATTGAAGAGGTACCAGTGCTTTAGAGGTTAAGAGATAAATGGGGAATGGGGAGCTTATAGCCCAGGCAGTAAAGCATTGAAAGTAAACCTTCGCTTTGGAAATTAAGGGATAAATTCGGAATGGGGGGCGTAAAGCCCAGGCACTGCTTTAGAAGAGATAAATAGGGAATGGGGGGCTTAAAGCCCGGGCAGTCGAGTAGTGAAGGGGTACCTGTGCCTTATAAATTAATAGATAAATGGGGAATGGGGAGCTAATACCCAGGCAGTAAAGCACTGAAAGTTAAGCTTTGCTTTGGAAATTAAGAGATAAATTGGGAATGGCCAGGCACTACAGCATTGAACGGGTACCATTGCTTTTTAAGTTAAGAGATAAATGGGGAATGGGGGGCTTAAAGCCAAGGCACTACAGCATTGAAGGGGAACCAGTGCTTTAGAAGTTAAGAGATAAATTGGGAATGGGGGGCTTAAAGCCCAGACAATACAGCATTGAAGGGATACCTGTGCGTTAGAGGTTAAGAGATAAATGGGGAATAGGGGGCTTATAGCCCAGGCAGTAAAGCATTGAAAGTTAACCTTTGCTTTGGAAATTAAGGGATAAATTGGGAATGGGGGGCTTAAAGCCCAGGCACTACAGCATTGAAGAGGTACCAGTGCTTTAGAAGTTAAGAGATAAATTGGGAATGGGGGGCTTAAAGCCCAGACACTACAGCATTGAAGGGATACCTGTGCGTTAGAAGTTAAGAGATAAATGGGGAATGGGGGGCTTAAAGCCCAGGCAGTACAGTAGTGAAGGGGTTCCAATGCATTATTAATTAATAGATAAATAGGGAATGGGGGGCTTATGGCCCAAGCAGTAAAGCATTGAAAGTTTACCTTTGCTTTGGAAATTAAGGGATAAATTGGAAATGGGGGGCTTAAAGCCCAGGCACTGCAGCATTGAAGAGGTACCAGTGCTTTAGAAGTTAAGGGATAAATGGGGAATGGGGGGCTTAAAGCATGGGCAGTACAGTACTGAAGGGGTACCTGTGCGTTAAAAACTAATAGATAAATGGGGAATGGGAGGCTTATAGCCCTGGCAGTAAAGCATTGAAAGTTAACTTTTGCTTTCGAAAATAAGGGATAAATTGGGAATGGGGGGCTTAAAGCCCAGGAACTACAACATTGAAGGGGTACCAGTGCGTTAGAAGTTAAGAGATAAATGGGGAATGGGGGGCTAAAAGCACGGGCAGGACAGTAGTGAAGGGGTTCCTGTGCGTTATAAATTAATAGATAAATGGGGAATGGGGGGCTTATAGCCCAGGCAGAAAAGCATTGAAAGTTTACCATTGCTTTGGAAATTAAGGGATAAATTGGGAATGGGGGGCTTAAAGCCCAGGCACTACAGCATTGAAGGGGTACCAGTGCTTTAGAAGTTAAGAGATAAAGTGGGGAATGGGGGGCTTAAAGCCCGGGCAGTACAGTAGTGAAGGGGTACCTGTGCGTTATAAATTAATGGATAAATGGGGAATGGGGGGCTTATAGCCCAGGCAGTAAAGCATTGAAAGTTGACCTTTGCTTTGGAAAATAAGGGATAAATTGGGAATGGGGGGCTTAAAGCCCAGGCACTACAGCATTGAAGGGGTACCAGTGTTTTAGAAGTTAAGATATAAATGGGGAATGGGAGGCTTAAAGCCCAGTAACTACAGCATTGAAGGGGTACCACTGCTTCATAAGTTAAGAGATACCAGTGCTTTAGAATTTAAGAGATAAATTGGGAATTGAGGGCTTAAAGCCCAGGCACTACAGCATTGAAGGGGTACCAGTGCTTTTGAAGTTAAGACATAAATGGGGAATGGGGGGCTTAAAGCCCAGGCACTACAGCATTGGGGAACCAGTGCTTTAGAAGTTAAGAGATAAATTGGGAATAGGGGGCTTAAAGCCCAGGCACTACAGCATTGAGGGGTTACCTGTGCGTTAGAAGTTAAGAGATAAATGGGGGGCTTATAGCCCAGGCAGTAAAGCATTGAAAGTTAACCTTTGCTTTGGAAATTAAGGGATAAATTGAGAATGGGGGGCTTAAAGCCCAAGCGCTACGGCATCGAAGGGGTACCAGTTCTTTAGAACTTAAGAGACTAATGGGGAGTGTAGGGGTGAAAAGCCCAGACACTACAGCCTTGAAGGGGTACCTGCGCTTTAGAATTTAAGAAATAAGTTGGGAATGGGGGGCCTAAATCTCAGGAACTACAGCATTGAAGGGATACCTTTGCGTTAGAAGTTAAGAGATAAATGGGGAATGGGGGGCTTATAACCAAGGCAGTAAAGCAATGAAAGTTAACCTTTGCTTTGGAAATTAAGAGATAAATTGGAAATGGGGGGGCTTAAAGCCCAGGCACTGCAGCATTGAAGAGGTACCAGTGCTTTAGAAGTTAAGGGATAAATGGGGTATGGGGGGCTTAAAGCATGGGCAGTACAGTACTGAAGGGGTACCTGTGCGTTAAAAACTAATAGATAAATGGGGAATGGGGGGCTTATAGCCCAGGCAGTAAAGCATTGAAAGTTAACTTTTGCTTTCGAAAATAAGGGATAAATTGGGAATGGGGGGCTTAAAGCCCAGGCACTACAGCATTGAAGGGGTACCAGTTCTTTAAGGGTTAAGTCATAAATTGGAAATGGGGGGCTTAAAGCCCAGGCACTGCAGCATTGAAGAGGTACCAGTGCTTTAGAAGTTAAGAGATAAATTGGGAATGGGGGGCTTAAAGCCCGGGCAGTATAGTAGTGAAGGGGTTCCTGTGCGTTATAACTTAATAGATAAATGGGGAATGGGGGGCTTATAGCCCAGGCAGTAAAGCATTGAAAGTTTACCTTTGCTTTGGAAATTAAGGGATAAATTGGAAATGGGGGGCTTAAAGCCCAGGCACTACAGCATTGAAGGGGTACCAGTGTTTTAGAAGTTAAGATATAAATGGGGAATGGGGGGCTTAAAGCCAAGTAACTACAGCATTGAAGGGGTACCACTGCTTCATAAGTTAAGAGATATCAGTGCTTTAGAATTTAAGAGATAAATTGGGAATTGAGGGCTTAAAGCCCAGGCACTACAGCATTGAAGGGGTACCAGTGCTTTTGAAGTTAAGACATAAATGGGGAATGGGGGGCTTAAAGCCCAGGCACTACAGCATTGAAGGGGAACCAGCGCTTTAGAAGTTAAGAGATAAATTGGGAATAGGGGGCTTAAAGCCCAGGCACTACAGCATTGAAGGGTTACCTGTGCGTTAGAAGTTAAGAGATAAATGGGGAATGGGGGGCTTAAAGCCCGGGCAGTACAGTAGTGAAGGGGTACCTGTGTGTTATAAATTAATAGAGAAATGGGGAATGGGAGGCTAATAGCCCAGGCAGTAAAGCGTTGAAAGTAAACCTTTGCTTTGGAAATTAAGGGATAAATTGGGAATGGGGGGCTTAAAGCCCAGGAACTACAGCATTGAAGGGGTACCAGTTCTTTACAAGTTAAGAGATAAATGGGGAATGGGGGGCTTAAAGCCCAGGAACTGCAGCATTGAAGGGGAACCAGTGCTTTAGAAGTTAAGATATAAATGGGGAATGGGGGGCTTAAAGCCCAGTAACTACAGCATTGAAAGGGTACCACTGCTTCATAAGTTAAGAGATACCAGTGCTTTAGAATTTAAGAGATAAATTGGGAATTGAGGGCTTAAAGCCCAGGCACTACAGCATTGAAGGGGTACCAGTGCTTTTGAAGTAAAGACATACATGGGGAATGGGGGGCTTAAAGCCCAGGCACTACAGCATTGAAGGGGAACCAGTGCTTTAGAAGTTAAGAGATAAATTGGGAATAGGGGGCTTAAAGCCCAGGCACTACAGCATTGAAGGGTTACCTGTGCGTTAGAAGTTAAGAGATAAATGGGGAAAGGGGGGCTTATAGCCCAGGCAGTAAAGCACTGAAAGTTAACCTTCGCTTTGGAAATTAAGGGATAAATTGGGAATGGGGGGCTTAAAGCCCAGGCACTACAGCACTGAAGGGGTACCACTGCTTTAAAAGTTAAGAGATAAATAGGGAATGGGGGGCTTAAAGCCCGGGCAGTACAGTAGTAAAGGGGTACCTGTGCGCTATAAATTAATAGATAAATGGGGAATGGGGGGCTTATAGCCCAGGCAGTAAAGCATTGTAAGTTAACCTTTGCTTTGGAAATAAAGGGATAAATTGGGAATGGGGGGCTTAAAGCCCAGGCACTAAAGCATTGAAGGGGTACAAGTGCTTTAGAAGTTAAGAGATAAATGGGGAATGGGGGGCTTAAAGCTCGGGCAGTACAGTAGTGAAGGGGTACCTGTGCGTTATAAACTAATAGATGAATGGGGAATGGGGGGCTTATAGCCCAGGCAGTAAAGCATTGAAAGTTAACCTTTGCTTTGGAAATTAAGGGATAAATTGGAAATGGGGGGCTTAGAGCCCAGGCACTACAGCATTGAAGGGGTACCAGTGTTTTAGAAGTTAAGATATAAATGGGGAATGGGGGGCTTAAAGCCCAGTAACTACAGCATTGAAGGGGTACCACTGCTTCATAAGTTAAGAGATACCAGTGCTTTAGAATTTAAGAGATAAATTGGGAATTGAGGGCTTAAAGCCCAGGCACTACAGCATTGAAGGGGTACCAGTCCTTTTGAAGTTAAGACATAAATGGGGAATGGGGGGCTTAAAGCCCAGGCACTACAGCATTGAAGGGGAACCAGTGCTTTAGAAGTTAAGAGATAAATAGGGAATGGGGGGCTTAAAGCCCGGGCAGTACAGTAGTGAAGGGGTACCTGTGCGTTATAAACTAATAGATGAATGGGGAATGGGGGGCTTATAGCCCAGGCAGTAAAGCATTGAAAGTTAACCTTTGCTTTGGAAATTAAGGGATAAATTAGAAATGGGGGGCTTAAAGCCCAGGAACTACAGCATTGAAGGGGTACCACTGCTTCATAAGTTAAGAGATACCAGTGCTTTAGAATTTAAGAGATAAATTGGGAATTGAGGGCTTAAAGCCCAGGCACTACAGCATTGAAGGGGTACCAGTCCTTTTGAAGTTAAGACATAAATGGGGAATGGGGGGCTTAAAGCCCAGGCACTACAGCATTGAAGGGGAACCAGTGCTTTAGAAGTTAAGAGATAAATTGGGAATGGAGGGCTTAAAGCCCAGGCAGTACAGTAGTAAAGGGGTTCCTGTGCGTTATAAATTAATAGATGAATGGGGAATGGGGGGCTTATAGCCCAGGCAGTAAAGCATTGAAAGTTAACCTTTGCTTTGGAAATTAAGGGATAAATTGGAAATGGGGGGCTTAAAGCCCAGGCACTACAGCATTGAAGGGGTACCAGTGTTTTAGAAGTTAAGATATAAATGGGGAATGGGGGGCTTAAAGCCCAGTAACTACAGCATTGAAGGGGGACCACTGCTTCACAAGTTAAGAGATACCAGTGCTTTAGAATTTAAGAGATAAATTGGGAATTGAGGGCTTAAAGCCCAGGCACTACAGCATTGAAGGGGTACCAGTGCTTTTGAAGTTAAGACATAAATGGGGAATGGGGGGCTTAAAGCCCAGGCACTACAGCATTGAAGGGGAACCAGTGCTTTAGAAGTTAAGAGATAAATTGGGAATAGGGGGCTTAAAGCCCAGGCACTACAGCATTGAAGGGTTACCTGTGCGTTAGAAGTTAAGAGATAAATGGGGAATGGGGGGCTTATAGCCCAGGCAGTAAAGCATTGAAAGTTAACCTTCGCTTTGGAAATTAAGGGATAAATTGGGAATGGGGGGCTTAAAGCCCAGGCACTACAGCATTGAAGGGGTACCACTGCTTTAAAAGTTAAGAGATAAATAGGGAATGGGGGGCTTAAAGCCCGGGCAGTACAGTAGTAAAGGGGTACCTGTGCGTTATAAATTAATAGATAAATGGGGAATGGGGGGCTTATAGCCCAGGCAGTAAAGCATTGAAAGTTAACCTTTGCTTTGGAAATTAAAGGATAAATTGAGAATGGGGGGCTTAAAGCCCAGGCGCTACAGCATCGAAGGGATACCAGTTCTTAAGAACTTAAGAGACTAATGGGGAATGTAGGGGTGAAAAGCCCAGACACTACAACCTTGAAGGGGTACCTGCGCTTTAGAAGTTAAGAAATAAGTTGGGAATGGGGGGCCTAAATCTCAGGAACTACAGCATTGAAGGGATACCTTTGCGTTAGAAGTTAAGAGATAAATGGGGAATGGGGGGCTTATAGCCAAGGCAGTAAAGCATTGAAAGTTAACCTTTGCTTTGGAAATCAAGAGATAAATTGGAAATGGGGGGGCTTAAAGCCCAGGCACTGCAGCATTGAAGAGGTACCAGTGCTTTAGAAGTTAAGAGATAAATGGGGAATGGGGGGCTTAAAGCCTGGTCAGTACAGTAGTGAAGGGGTACCTGTGCGTTATAAACTAATAGATAAATGGGGAATGGGGGGCTTATAGCCCAGGCAGTAAAGCATTGAAAGTTAACTTTTGCTTTCGAAAATAAGGGATAAATTGGGAATGGGGGGCTTAAAGCCCAGGCACTACAGCATTGAAGGGGTACCAGTTCTTTAAGGGTTAAGACATAAATTGGAAATGGGGGGCTTAAAGCCCAGGCACTGCAGCATTGAAGAGGTACCAGTGCTTTAGAAGTTAAGAGATAAATAGGGAATGGGGGGCTTAAAGCCCGGGCAGTACAGTAGTGAAGGGGTATCTGTGCGTTATAAATTAATAGATAAATGGGGAATGGGGGGCTTATAGCCCAGGCAGTAAAGCATTCAAAGTTTACCTTTGCTTTGGAAATTAAGGGATAAATTGGCAATGGGGGGCTTAAAGCCCAGGCACTACAGCATTGAAGGGGTACCAGTGCTTTAGAAGTTAAGAGATAAATGGGGAATGGGGGGCTTAAAGCCCGGGCAGTACATTAGTGAAGGGGTACCTGTGCGTTATAAACTAATAGATGAATGGGGAATGGGGGGCTTATAGCCCAGGCAGTAAAGCATTGAAAGTTAACCTTTGCTTTGGAAATTAAGGGATAAATTAGAAATGGGGGGCTTAAAGCCCAGGCACTACAGCATTGAAGGGGTACCAGTGTTTTAGAAGTTAAGATATAAATGGGGAATGGGGGGCTTAAAGCCCAGTAACTACAGCATTGAAGGGGTACCACTGCTTCATAAGTTAAGAGATACCAGTGCTTTAGAATTTAAGAGATAAATTGGGAATTGAGGGCTTAAAGCCCAGGCACTACAGCATTGAAGGGGTACCAGTGCTTTTGAAGTTAAGACATAAATGGGGAATGGGGGGCTTAAAGCCCAGGCACTACAGCATTGAAGGGGAACCAGTGCTTTAGAAGTTAAGAGATAAATTGGGAATAGGGGGCTTAAAGCCCAGGCACTACAGCATGGAAGGGTTACCTGTGCGTTAGAAGTTAAGAGATAAATGGGGAATGGGGGGCTTATAGCCCAGGCAGTAAAGCATTGAAAGTTAACCTTCGCTTTGGAAATTAAGGGATAAATTGGGAATGGAGGGCTTAAAGCCCAGGCACTACAGCATTGAAGGGGTACCACTGCTTTAGAAGTTAAGAGATAAATAGGGAATGGGGGGCTTAAAGCCCGGGCAGTACAGTAGTAAAGGGGTACCTGTGCGTTATAAATTAATAGATAAATGGGGTATGGGGGGCTTATAGCCCAGGCAGAAAAGAATTGAAAGTTAACCTTTGTTTTGGAAATTAAGGGATAACTTGAGAAAAAGGGGCTTAAAGCCAGGCGCTACAGCATCGAAGGGTTACCAGTTCTTTAGAAGTTAAGAGACTAATGGGGAATGTAGGGGTGAAAAGCCCAGACACTACAGCCTTGAAGGGGTACCTGCGCTTTAGAAGTTAAGAGATAAATTGGGAATAGGGGGCTTAAATCTCAGGAACTACAGCATTGAAGGGATACCTGTGCGTTAGAAGTTAAGAGATAAATGGGGAATGGGGGGCTTATAGCCCAGGCAGTAAAGCATTGAAAGTTAACCTTCGCTTTGGAAATTAAGGTATAAATTGGGAATGGAGGGCTTAAAGACCAGGCACTACAGCATTGAAGGGGTACCAGTGCTTTAGAAGTTAAGAGATAAATGGGGAATGGGGGGCTTAAAACCCGGGGAGCACAGTAGTGAAGGGGTTCCTGTGCGTTATAAATTAATAGATAAATGGGGAATGGGGGGCTTATAGCCAAGGCAGTAAAGCATTGAAAGTTAACCTTTGCTTTGGAAATTAAGAGATAAATTGGAAATGGGGGGCTTAAAGCCCAGGCACTACAGCATTGAAGGGATACCTGTGCGTTAGAAGTTAAGAGATAAATTGGGAACGGGGGGCTTAAAGCCCAGGCAGTACAGTAGTGAAGGGGTTCCTGTGCGTTATAAATTAATAGATAAATGGAGAATGGGGGGCTTATAGCCCAGGCAGAAAAGCTTTGAAAGTTTACCTTTTTTGGAAATTAACGGATAAATTGGAAATGGGGGGCTTAAAGCCCAGGCACTACAGCATTGAAGGGGTACCAGTGCTTTAGAAGTTAAGATATAAATGGGGAATGGGGGGCTTAAAGCCCGGGCAGTACAGTAGTGAAGGGGTACCTGTGCGTTTTAAATTAATGGATAAATGGGGAATGGGGGGCTCATAACCCAGGCAGTAAAGCATTGAAAGTTAACCTTTACTTTGGAAAATAAGGGATAAATTGGGAATGGGGGCTTAAAGCCCAGACACTACAGCCTTGAAGGGGTACCTGCGCTTTAGAAGTTAAGAGATAAATTGGGAATAGGGGGCTTAAATCTCAGGAACTACAGCATTGAAGGGATACCTGTGCGTTAGAAGTTAAGAGATAAATGGGGAATGGGGGGCTTATAGCCCAGGCAGTAAAGCATTGAAAGTTAACCTTCGCTTTGGAAATTAAGGTATAAATTGGGAATGGAGGGCTTAAAGACCAGGCACTACAGCATTGAAGGGGTACCAGTGCTTTAGAAGTTAAGAGATAAATGGGGAATGGGGGGCTTAAAACCCGGGGAGCACAGTAGTGAAGGGGTTCCTGTGCGTTATAAATTAATAGATAAATGGAGAATGGGGGGCTTATAGCCCAGGCAGAAAAGCTTTGAAAGTTTACCTTTTTTGGAAATTAACGGATAAATTGGAAATGGGGGGCTTAAAGCCCAGGCACTACAGCATTGAAGGGGTACCAGTGCTTTAGAAGTTAAGATATAAATGGGGAATGGGGGGCTTAAAGCCCGGGCAGTACAGTAGTGAAGGGGTACCTGTGCGTTTTAAATTAATGGATAAATGGGGAATGGGGGGCTCATAACCCAGGCAGTAAAGCATTGAAAGTTAACCTTTACTTTGGAAAATAAGGGATAAATTGGGAATGGGGGCTTAAAGCCCAGGCACTACAGCATTGAAGGGGTACAAGTTCTTTAGAAGTTAAGGGATAAATTGGGAATGGTGGGCTTAAAGCCCAGGCACTACAGCATTGAAGGGGTACCAGTGCTTTAGAAGTTAAGAGATAAATGGGGAATGGGGGGCTTAAAGCCTGGTCAGTACAGTAGTGAAGGGGTACCTGTGCGTTATAAATTAATAGATAAATGGGGTATGGGGGGCTTATAGCCCAGGAAGTAATCCATTGAAAGTTAACCTTTGCTTTGGAAAATAAGGGATAAATTGGGAATGGGGGGCTTAAAGCCCAGGCACTACAGCATTGAAGGGGTACCAGTTCTTTACAAGTTAAGAGATAAATTGGGAATGGGAGGCTTAAAGCCCAGGCACTACAGCATTGAAGGGATACCTGTGCGTTAGAAGTTAAGAGAGAAATGGGGAATGGGGGGCTAAAAGCACGGGCAAGACAGTAGTGAAGGGGTTCCTGTGCGTTATAAATTAATGGATAAATGGGGAATGGGGGGCTTATAGCCCAGGCAGTAAAGCATTGAAAGTTGACCTTTGCTTTGGAAAATAAGGGATAAATTGGGAATGGGGGGCTTAAAGCCCAGGCACTACACCATTGAACGGGTACAAGTTCTTTACAAGTTAAGAGATAAATTGGGAATAGAGGGCTTAAAGCCCAGGCACTACAGCATTGAAGGGGTACCTGTGCTTTAGAAGTTAAGAGATATATGGGAAATGGGGGACTTATAGCCCAGGCAGTAAAGCATTGATGAGGTACCAGTGCTTTAGAAGTTAAGAGATAAATTGGGAATGGGGCGCTTAATGCCCAGGCACTACAGCATTGAAGAGGTACCAGTGCTTTAGAAGTTAAGAGATAAATTGGGAATGGGGGCCTTAAAGCCCAGGCACTACAGCATCGAAGGGATTACCAGTTCTTTAGAACTTAAGAGACTAATGGGGAATGTGGGGGTGTAAAGCCCAGACACTACAGCCTTGAAGGGGTCCCTGCGCTTTAGAAGTTAAGAAATAAGTTGGGAAAGGAGGGTTTAAAGACCAGGCACTACAGCAATGAAGAGGTACCTGTGCGTTAGATGATAAGAGATAAATAGGGAATGGGGGGCTTAAAGCCCGGGAAATGCAGTAGTGAAGGGGTACCTGTGCGTTATAAATTAATAGAGAAATGGGGAATGGGGGGCTTATAGCCCAGGCAGTAAAGCATTGAAAGTTAACCTTCGCTTTGGAAATTAAGGGATAAATTCGGAATGTGGGGCGTAAAGCCCAGGCACTACAGCATTGAAGAGGTACCAGTGCTTTAGAGGTTAAGAGATAAATGGGGAATGGGGAGCTTATAGCCCAGGCAGTAAAGCATTGAAAGTAAACCTTCGCTTTGGAAATTAAGGGATAAATTCGGAATGGGGGGCGTAAAGCCCAGGCACTGCTTTAGAAGAGATAAATAGGGAATGGGGGGCTTAAAGCCCGGGCAGTCGAGTAGTGAAGGGGTACCTGTGCCTTATAAATTAATAGATAAATGGGGAATGGGGAGCTAATACCCAGGCAGTAAAGCACTGAAAGTTAAGCTTTGCTTTGGAAATTAAGAGATAAATTGGGAATGGCCAGGCAATACAGCATTGAACGGGTACCATTGCTTTTTAAGTTAAGAGATAAATGGGGAATGGGGGGCTTAAAGCCAAGGCACTACAGCATTGAAGGGGAACCAGTGCTTTAGAAGTTAAGAGATAAATTGGGAATGGGGGGCTTAAAGCCCAGACAATACAGCATTGAAGGGATACCTGTGCGTTAGAGGTTAAGAGATAAATGGGGAATAGGGGGCTTATAGCCCAGGCAGTAAAGCATTGAAAGTTAACCTTTGCTTTGGAAATTAAGGGATAAATTGGGAATGGGGGGCTTAAAGCCCAGGCACTACAGCATTGAAGAGGTACCAGTGCTTTAGAAGTTAAGAGATAAATTGGGAATGGGGGGCTTAAAGCCCAGACACTACAGCATTGAAGGGATACCTGTGCGTTAGAAGTTAAGAGATAAATGGGGAATGGGGGGCTTAAAGCCCAGGCAGTACAGTAGTGAAGGGGTTCCAATGCATTATTAATTAATAGATAAATAGGGAATGGGGGGCTTATGGCCCAAGCAGTAAAGCATTGAAAGTTTACCTTTGCTTTGGAAATTAAGGGATAAATTGGAAATGGGGGGCTTAAAGCCCAGGCACTGCAGCATTGAAGAGGTACCAGTGCTTTAGAAGTTAAGGGATAAATGGGGAATGGGGGGCTTAAAGCATGGGCAGTACAGTACTGAAGGGGTACCTGTGCGTTAAAAACTAATAGATAAATGGGGAATGGGAGGCTTATAGCCCTGGCAGTAAAGCATTGAAAGTTAACTTTTGCTTTCGAAAATAAGGGATAAATTGGGAATGGGGGGCTTAAAGCCCAGGCACTACAACATTGAAGGGGTACCAGTGCGTTAGAAGTTAAGAGATAAATGGGGAATGGGGGGCTAAAAGCACGGGCAGGACAGTAGTGAAGGGGTTCCTGTGCGTTATAAATTAATAGATAAATGGGGAATGGGGGGCTTATAGCCCAGGCAGAAAAGCATTGAAAGTTTACCATTGCTTTGGAAATTAAGGGATAAATTGGGAATGGGGGGCTTAAAGCCCAGGCACTACAGCATTGAAGGGGTACCAGTGCTTTAGAAGTTAAGAGATAAAGTGGGGAATGGGGGGCTTAAAGCCCGGGCAGTACAGTAGTGAAGGGGTACCTGTGCGTTATAAATTAATGGATAAATGGGGAATGGGGGGCTTATAGCCCAGGCAGTAAAGCATTGAAAGTTGACCTTTGCTTTGGAAAATAAGGGATAAATTGGGAATGGGGGGCTTAAAGCCCAGGCACTACAGCATTGAAGGGGTACCAGTGTTTTAGAAGTTAAGATATAAATGGGGAATGGGAGGCTTAAAGCCCAGTAACTACAGCATTGAAGGGGTACCACTGCTTCATAAGTTAAGAGATACCAGTGCTTTAGAATTTAAGAGATAAATTGGGAATTGAGGGCTTAAAGCCCAGGCACTACAGCATTGAAGGGGTACCAGTGCTTTTGAAGTTAAGACATAAATGGGGAATGGGGGGCTTAAAGCCCAGGCACTACAGCATTGGGGAACCAGTGCTTTAGAAGTTAAGAGATAAATTGGGAATAGGGGGCTTAAAGCCCAGGCACTACAGCATTGAGGGGTTACCTGTGCGTTAGAAGTTAAGAGATAAATGGGGGGCTTATAGCCCAGGCAGTAAAGCATTGAAAGTTAACCTTTGCTTTGGAAATTAAGGGATAAATTGAGAATGGGGGGCTTAAAGCCCAAGCGCTACGGCATCGAAGGGGTACCAGTTCTTTAGAACTTAAGAGACTAATGGGGAGTGTAGGGGTGAAAAGCCCAGACACTACAGCCTTGAAGGGGTACCTGCGCTTTAGAATTTAAGAAATAAGTTGGGAATGGGGGGCCTAAATCTCAGGAACTACAGCATTGAAGGGATACCTTTGCGTTAGAAGTTAAGAGATAAATGGGGAATGGGGGGCTTATAACCAAGGCAGTAAAGCAATGAAAGTTAACCTTTGCTTTGGAAATTAAGAGATAAATTGGAAATGGGGGGGCTTAAAGCCCAGGCACTGCAGCATTGAAGAGGTACCAGTGCTTTAGAAGTTAAGGGATAAATGGGGAATGGGGGGCTTAAAGCATGGGCAGTACAGTACTGAAGGGGTACCTGTGCGTTAAAAACTAATAGATAAATGGGGAATGGGGGGCTTATAGCCCAGGCAGTAAAGCATTGAAAGTTAACTTTTGCTTTCGAAAATAAGGGATAAATTGGGAATGGGGGGCTTAAAGCCCAGGCACTACAGCATTGAAGGGGTACCAGTTCTTTAAGGGTTAAGTCATAAATTGGAAATGGGGGGCTTAAAGCCCAGGCACTGCAGCATTGAAGAGGTACCAGTGCTTTAGAAGTTAAGAGATAAATTGGGAATGGGGGGCTTAAAGCCCGGGCAGTATAGTAGTGAAGGGGTTCCTGTGCGTTATAACTTAATAGATAAATGGGGAATGGGGGGCTTATAGCCCAGGCAGTAAAGCATTGAAAGTTTACCTTTGCTTTGGAAATTAAGGGATAAATTGGAAATGGGGGGCTTAAAGCCCAGGCACTACAGCATTGAAGGGGTACCAGTGTTTTAGAAGTTAAGATATAAATGGGGAATGGGGGGCTTAAAGCCAAGTAACTACAGCATTGAAGGGGTACCACTGCTTCATAAGTTAAGAGATATCAGTGCTTTAGAATTTAAGAGATAAATTGGGAATTGAGGGCTTAAAGCCCAGGCACTACAGCATTGAAGGGGTACCAGTGCTTTTGAAGTTAAGACATAAATGGGGAATGGGGGGCTTAAAGCCCAGGCACTACAGCATTGAAGGGGAACCAGCGCTTTAGAAGTTAAGAGATAAATTGGGAATAGGGGGCTTAAAGCCCAGGCACTACAGCATTGAAGGGTTACCTGTGCGTTAGAAGTTAAGAGATAAATGGGGAATGGGGGGCTTAAAGCCCGGGCAGTACAGTAGTGAAGGGGTACCTGTGTGTTATAAATTAATAGAGAAATGGGGAATGGGGGGCTAATAGCCCAGGCAGTAAAGCGTTGAAAGTAAACCTTTGCTTTGGAAATTAAGGGATAAATTGGGAATGGGGGGCTTAAAGCCCAGGAACTACAGCATTGAAGGGGTACCAGTTCTTTACAAGTTAAGAGATAAATGGGGAATGGGGGGCTTAAAGCCCAGGAACTGCAGCATTGAAGGGGAACCAGTGCTTTAGAAGTTAAGATATAAATGGGGAATGGGGGGCTTAAAGCCCAGTAACTACAGCATTGAAAGGGTACCACTGCTTCATAAGTTAAGAGATACCAGTGCTTTAGAATTTAAGAGATAAATTGGGAATTGAGGGCTTAAAGCCCAGGCACTACAGCATTGAAGGGGTACCAGTGCTTTTGAAGTAAAGACATAAATGGGGAATGGGGGGCTTAAAGCCCAGGCACTACAGCATTGAAGGGGAACCAGTGCTTTAGAAGTTAAGAGATAAATTGGGAATAGGGGGCTTAAAGCCCAGGCACTACAGCATTGAAGGGTTACCTGTGCGTTAGAAGTTAAGAGATAAATGGGGAAAGGGGGGCTTATAGCCCAGGCAGTAAAGCACTGAAAGTTAACCTTCGCTTTGGAAATTAAGGGATAAATTGGGAATGGGGGGCTTAAAGCCCAGGCACTACAGCACTGAAGGGGTACCACTGCTTTAAAAGTTAAGAGATAAATAGGGAATGGGGGGCTTAAAGCCCGGGCAGTACAGTAGTAAAGGGGTACCTGTGCGCTATAAATTAATAGATAAATGGGGAATGGGGGGCTTATAGCCCAGGCAGTAAAGCATTGTAAGTTAACCTTTGCTTTGGAAATAAAGGGATAAATTGGGAATGGGGGGCTTAAAGCCCAGGCACTAAAGCATTGAAGGGGTACAAGTGCTTTAGAAGTTAAGAGATAAATGGGGAATGGGGGGCTTAAAGCTCGGGCAGTACAGTAGTGAAGGGGTACCTGTGCGTTATAAACTAATAGATGAATGGGGAATGGGGGGCTTATAGCCCAGGCAGTAAAGCATTGAAAGTTAACCTTTGCTTTGGAAATTAAGGGATAAATTGGAAATGGGGGGCTTAGAGCCCAGGCACTACAGCATTGAAGGGGTACCAGTGTTTTAGAAGTTAAGATATAAATGGGGAATGGGGGGCTTAAAGCCCAGTAACTACAGCATTGAAGGGGTACCACTGCTTCATAAGTTAAGAGATACCAGTGCTTTAGAATTTAAGAGATAAATTGGGAATTGAGGGCTTAAAGCCCAGGCACTACAGCATTGAAGGGGTACCAGTCCTTTTGAAGTTAAGACATAAATGGGGAATGGGGGGCTTAAAGCCCAGGCACTACAGCATTGAAGGGGAACCAGTGCTTTAGAAGTTAAGAGATAAATAGGGAATGGGGGGCTTAAAGCCCGGGCAGTACAGTAGTGAAGGGGTACCTGTGCGTTATAAACTAATAGATGAATGGGGAATGGGGGGCTTATAGCCCAGGCAGTAAAGCATTGAAAGTTAACCTTTGCTTTGGAAATTAAGGGATAAATTAGAAATGGGGGGCTTAAAGCCCAGGAACTACAGCATTGAAGGGGTACCACTGCTTCATAAGTTAAGAGATACCAGTGCTTTAGAATTTAAGAGATAAATTGGGAATTGAGGGCTTAAAGCCCAGGCACTACAGCATTGAAGGGGTACCAGTCCTTTTGAAGTTAAGACATAAATGGGGAATGGGGGGCTTAAAGCCCAGGCACTACAGCATTGAAGGGGAACCAGTGCTTTAGAAGTTAAGAGATAAATTGGGAATAGGGGGCTTAAAGCCCAGGCACTACAGCATTGAAGGGTTACCTGTGCGTTAGAAGTTAAGAGATAAATGGGGAATGGGGGGCTTATAGCCCAGGCAGTAAAGCATTGAAAGTTAACCTTCGCTTTGGAAATTAAGGGATAAATTGGGAATGGGGGGTTTAAAGCCCAGGCACTACAGCATTGAAGGGGTACCACTGCTTTAAAAGTTAAGAGATAAATAGGGAATGGGGGGCTTAAAGCCCGGGCAGTACAGTAGTAAAGGGGTACCTGTGCGTTATAAATTAATAGATAAATGGGGAATGGGGGGCTTATAGCCCAGGCAGTAAAGCATTGAAAGTTAACCTTTGCTTTGGAAATTAAAGGATAAATTGAGAATGGGGGGCTTAAAGCCCAGGCGCTACAGCATCGAAGGGGTACCAGTTCTTTAGAACTTAAGAGACTAATGGGGAATGTAGGGGTGAAAAGCCCAGACACTACAGCCTTGAAGGGGTACCTGCGCTTTAGAAGTTAAGAAATAAGTTGGGAATGGGGGGCCTAAATCTCAGGAACTACAGCATTGAAGGGATACCTTTGCGTTAGAAGTTAAGAGATAAATGGGGAATGGGGGGCTTATAGCCAAGGCTGTAAAGCATTGAAAGTTAACCTTTGCATTGGAAATTAAGAGATAAATTGGAAATGGGGGGGCTTAAAGCCCAGGCACTGCAGCATTGAAGAGGTACCAGTGCTTTAGAAGTTAAGAGATAAATGGGGAATGGGGGGCTTAAAGCCTGGTCAGTACAGTAGTGAAGGGGTACCTGTGCGTTATAAACTAATAGATAAATGGGGAATGGGGGGCTTATAGCCCAGGCAGTAAAGCATTGAAAGTTAACTTTTGCTTTCGAAAATTAGGGATAAATTGGGAATGGGGGGCTTAAAGCCCAGGCACTACAGCATTGAAGGGGTACCTGTTCTTTAAGGGTTAAGACATAAATTGGAAATGGGGGGCTTAAAGCCCAGGCACTGCAGCATTGAAGAGGTACCAGTGCTTTAGAAGTTAAGAGATAAATAGGGAATGGGGGGCTTAAAGCCCGGGCAGTACAGTAGTGAAGGGGTTCCTGTGCGTTATAAATTAATAGATAAATGGGGAATGGGGGGCTTATAGCCCAGGCAGTAAAGCATTCAAAGTTTACCTTTGCTTTGGAAATTAAGGGATAAATTGGCAATGGGGGGCTGAAAGCCCAGTAACTACAGCATTGAAGGGGTACCACTGCTTCATAAGTTAAGAGATACCAGTGCTTTAGAATTTAAGAGATAAATTGGGAATTGAGGGCTTAAAGCCCAGGCACTACAGCATTGAAGGGGTACCAGTGCTTTTGAAGTTAAGACATAAATGGGGAATGGGGGGCTTAAAGCCCAGGCACTACAGCATTGAAGGGGAACCAGTGCTTTAGAAGTTAAGAGATAAATTGGGAATAGGGGGCTTAAAGCCCAGGCACTACAGCATGGAAGGGTTACCTGTGCGTTAGAAGTTAAGAGATAAATGGGGAATGGGGGGCTTATAGCCCAGGCAGTAAAGCATTGAAAGTTAACCTTCGCTTTGGAAATTAAGGGATAAATTGGGAATGGAGGGCTTAAAGCCCAGGCACTACAGCATTGAAGGGGTACCACTGCTTTAGAAGTTAAGAGATAAATAGGGAATGGGGGGCTTAAAGCCCGGGCAGTACAGTAGTAAAGGGGTACCTGTGCGTTATAAATTAATAGATAAATGGGGTATGGGGGGCTTATAGCCCAGGCAGAAAAGCATTGAAAGTTAACCTTTGTTTTGGAAATTAAGGGATAACTTGAGAAAAAGGGGCTTAAAGCCAGTCGCTACAGCATCGAAGGGTTACCAGTTCTTTAGAAGTTAAGAGACTGATGGGGAATGTAGGGGTGAAAAGCCCAGACACTACAGCCTTGAAGGGGTACCTGCGCTTTAGAAGTTAAGAGATAAATTGGGAATAGGGGGCTTAAATCTCAGGAACTACAGCATTGAAGGGATACCTGTGCGTTAGAAGTTAAGAGATAAATGGGGAATGGGGGGCTTATAGCCCAGGGAGTAAAGCATTGAAAGTTAACCTTCGCTTTGGAAATTAAGGTATAAATTGGGAATGGAGGGCTTAAAGACCAGGCACTACAGCATTGAAGGGGTACCAGTGCTTTAGAAGTTAAGAGATAAATGGGGAATGGGGGGCTTAAAACCCGGGGAGCACAGTAGTGAAGGGGTTCCTGTGCGTTATAAATTAATAGATAAATGGGGAATGGGGGGCTTATAGCCAAGGCAGTAAAGCATTGAAAGTTAACCTTTGCTTTGGAAATTAAGAGATAAATTGGAAATGGGGGGCTTAAAGCCCAGGCACTACAGCATTGAAGGGATACCTGTGCGTTAGAAGTTAAGAGATAAATTGGGAACGGGGGGCTTAAAGCCCAGGCAGTACAGTAGTGAAGGGGTTCCTGTGCGTTATAAATTAATAGATAAATGGAGAATGGGGGGCTTATAGCCCAGGCAGTAAAGCTTTGAAAGTTTACCTTTTTTGGAAATTAACGGATAAATTGGAAATGGGGAGCTTAAAGCCCAGGCACTACAGCATTGAAGGGGTACCAGTGCTTTAGAAGTTAAGAGATAAATGGGGAATGGGGGGCTTAAAGCCCGGGCAGTACAGTACTGAAGGGGTACCTGTGCGTTATAAATTAATGGATAAATGGGGAATGGGGGGCTCATAACCCAGGCAGTAAAGCATTGAAAGTTAACCTTTACTTTGGAAAATAAGGGATAAATTGGGAATGGGGGGCTTAAAGCCCAGGCACTACAGCATTGAAGGGGTACAAGATCTTTAGAAGTTAAGGGATAAATTGGGAATGGGGGGCTTAAAGCCCAGGCACTACAGCATTGAAGGGGTACCAGTGCTTTAGAAGTTAAGAGAGAAATGGGGAATGGGGGGCTAAAAGCACGGGCAAGACAGTAGTGAAGGGGTTCCTGTGCGTTATAAATTAATGGATAAATGGGGAATGGGGGGCTTATAGCCCAGGCAGTAAAGCATTGAAAGTTGACCTTTGCTTTGGAAAATAAGGGATAAATTGGGAATGGGGGGCTTAAAGCCCAGGCACTACACCATTGAACGGGTACAAGTTCTTTAGAAGTTAAGAGATAAATTGGGAATAGAGGGCTTAAAGCCCAGGCACTACAGCATTGAAGGGGTACCTGTGCTTTAGAAGTTAAGAGATATATGGGAAATGGGGGACTTATAGCCCAGGCAGTAAAGCATTGATGAGGTACCAGTGCTTTAGAAGTTAAGAGATAAATTGGGAATGGGGCGCTTAATGCCCAGGCACTACAGCATTGAAGAGGTACCAGTGCTTTAGAAGTTAAGAGATAAATTGGGAATGGGGGCCTTAAAGCCCAGGCACTACAGCATGGAAGGGATTACCAGTTCTTTAGAACTTAAGAGACTAATGGGGAATGTGGGGGTGTAAAGCCCAGACACTACAGCCTTGAAGGGGTCCCTGCGCTTTAGAAGTTAAGAAATAAGTTGGGAAAGGAGGGTTTAAAGCCCAGGCACTACAGCAATGAAGAGGTACCTGTGCGTTAGATGATAAGAGATAAATAGGGAATGGGGGGCTTAAAGCCCGGGTAATGCAGTAGTGAAGGGGTACCTGTGCGTTATAAATTAATAGAGAAATGGGGAATGGGGGGCTTATAGCCCAGGCAGTAAAGCATTGAAAGTTAACCTTCGCTTTGGAAATTAAGGGATAAATTCGGAATGTGGGGCGTAAAGCCCAGGCACTACAGCATTGAAGAGGTACCAGTGCTTTAGAGGTTAAGAGATAAATGGGGAATGGGGAGCTTATAGCCCAGGCAGTAAAGCATTGAAAGTAAACCTTCGCTTTGGAAATTAAGGGATAAATTCGGAATGGGGGGCGTAAAGCCCAGGCACTGCTTTAGAAGAGATAAATAGGGAATGGGGGGCTTAAAGCCCGGGCAGTAGAGTAGTGAAGGGGTACCTGTGCCTTATAAATTAATAGATAAATGGGGAATGGGGAGCTAATACCCAGGCAGTAAAGCACTGAAAGTTAAGCTTTGCTTTGGAAATTAAGGGATAAATTGGGAATGGCCAGGCACTACAGCATTGAACGGGTACCATTGCTTTTTAAGTTAAGAGATAAATGGGGAATGGGGGGCTTAAAGCCAAGGCACTACAGCATTGAAGGGGAACCAGTGCTTTAGAAGTTAAGAGATAAATTGGGAATGGGGGGCTTAAAGCCCAGACAATACAGCATTGAAGGGATACCTGTGCGTTAGAGGTTAAGAGATAAATGGGGAATAGGGGGCTTATAGCCCAGGCAGTAAAGCATTGAAAGTTAACCTTTGCTTTGGAAATTAAGGGATAAATTGGGAATGGGGGGCTTAAAGCCCAGGCACTACAGCATTGAAGAGGTACCAGTGCTTTAGAAGTTAAGAGATAAATTGGGAATGGGGGGCTTAAAGCCCAGACACTACAGCATTGAAGGGATACCTGTGCGTTAGAAGTTAAGAGATAAATGGGGAATGGGGGGCTTAAAGCCTGGTCAGTACAGTAGTGAAGGGGTACCTGTGCGTTATAAACTAATAGATAAATGGGGAATGGGGGGCTTATAGCCCAGGCAGTAAAGCATTGAAAGTTAACTTTTGCTTTCGAAAATAAGGGATAAATTGGGAATGGGGGGCTTAAAGCCCAGGCACTACAGCATTGAAGGGGTACCAGTTCTTTAAGGGTTAAGACATAAATTGGAAATGGGGGGCTTAAAGCCCAGGCACTGCAGCATTGAAGAGGTACCAGTGCTTTAGAAGTTAAGAGATAAATAGGGAATGGGGGGCTTAAAGCCCGGGCAGTACAGTAGTGAAGGGGTTCCTGTGCGTTATAAATTAATAGATAAATGGGGAATGGGGGGCTCATAGCCCAGGCAGTAAAGCATTCAAAGTTTACCTTTGCTTTGGAAATTAAGGGATAAATTGGCAATGGGGGGCTTAAAGCCCAGGCACTACAGCATTGAAGGGGTACCAGTGCTTTAGAAGTTAAGAGATAAATGGGGAATGGGGGGCTTAAAGCCCGGGCAGTACATTAGTGAAGGGGTACCTGTGCGTTATAAACTAATAGATGAATGGGGAATGGGGGGCTTATAGCCCAGGCAGTAAAGCATTGAAAGTTAACCTTTGCTTTGGAAATTAAGGGATAAATTAGAAATGGGGGGCTTAAAGCCCAGGCACTACAGCATTGAAGGGGTACCAGTGTTTTAGAAGTTAAGATATAAATGGGGAATGGGGGGCTTAAAGCCCAGTAACTACAGCATTGAAGGGGTACCACTGCTTCATAAGTTAAGAGATACCAGTGCTTTAGAATTTAAGAGATAAATTGGGAATTGAGGGCTTAAAGCCCAGGCACTACAGCATTGAAGGGGTACCAGTGCTTTTGAAGTTAAGACATAAATGGGGAATGGGGGGCTTAAAGCCCAGGCACTACAGCATTGAAGGGGAACCAGTGCTTTAGAAGTTAAGAGATAAATTGGGAATAGGGGGCTTAAAGCCCAGGCACTACAGCATGGAAGGGTTACCTGTGCGTTAGAAGTTAAGAGATAAATGGGGAATGGAGGGCTTATAGCCCAGGCAGTAAAACATTGAAAGTTAACCTTCGCTTTGGAAATTAAGGGATAAATTGGGAATGGAGGGCTTAAAGCCCAGGCACTACAGCATTGAAGGGGTACCACTGCTTTAGAAGTTAAGAGATAAATAGGGAATGGGGGGCTTAAAGCCCGGGCAGTACAATAGTAAAGGGGTACCTGTGCGTTATAAATTAATAGATAAATGGGGAATGGGGGGCTTATAGCCCAGGCAGAAAAGCATTGAAAGTTAACCTTTGTTTTGGAAATTAAGGGATAACTTGAGAAAAAGGGGCTTAAAGCCAGGCGCTACAGCATCGAAGGGTTACCAGTTCTTTAGAAGTTAAGAGACTAATGGGGAATGTAGGGGTGAAAAGCCCAGACACTACAGCCTTGAAGGGGTACCTGCGCTTTAGAAGTTAAGAGATAAATTGGGAATAGGGGGCTTAAATCTCAGGAACTACAGCTTTGAAGGGATACCTGTGCGTTAGAAGTTAAGAGATAAATGGGGAATGGGGGGCTTATAGCCCAGGCAGTAAAGCATTGAAAGTTAACCTTCGCTTTGGAAATTAAGGTATAAATTGGGAATGGAGGGCTTAAAGACCAGGCACTACAGCACTGAAGGGGTACCAGTGCTTTAGAAGTTAAGAGATAAATGGGGAATGGGGGGCTTAAAACCCGGTGAGCACAGTAGTGAAGGGGTTCCTGTGCGTTATAAATTAATAGATAAATGGGGAATGGGGGGCTTATAGCCAAGGCAGTAAAGCATTGAAAGTTAACCTTTGCTTTGGAAATTAAGAGATAAATTGGAAATGGGGGGCTTAAAGCCCAGGCACTACAGCATTGAAGGGATACCTGTGCGTTAGAAGTTAAGAGATAAATTGGGAACGGGGGGCTTAAAGCCCAGGCAGTACAGTAGTGAAGGGGTTCCTGTGCGTTATAAATTAATAGATAAATGGAGAATGGGGGGCTTATAGCCCAGGCAGTAAAGCTTTGAAAGTTTACCTTTTTTGGAAATTAACGGATAAATTGGAAATGGGGGGCTTAAAGCCCAGGCACTACAGCATTGAAGGGGTACCAGTGCTTTAGAAGTTAAGATATAAATGGGGAATGGGGGGCTTAAAGCCCGGGCAGTACAGTAGTGAAGGGGTACCTGTGCGTTTTAAATTAATGGATAAATGGGGAATGGGGGGCTCATAACCCAGGCAGTAAAGCATTGAAAGTTAACCTTTACTTTGGAAAATAAGGGATAAATTGGGAATGGGGGGCTTAAAGCCCAGGCACTACAGCATTGAAGGGGTACAAGTTCTTTAGAAGTTAAGGGATAAATTGGGAATGGTGGGCTTAAAGCCCAGGCACTACAGCATTGAAGGGGTACCAGTGCTTTAGAAGTTAAGAGATAAATGGGGAATGGGGGGCTTAAAGCCCGGGCAGTACAGTAGTGAACAGGTACCTGTGCATTATAAATTAATAGATAAATGGGGAATGGGGGGCTTATAGCCCAGGAAGTAAACCATTGAAAGTTAACCTTTGCTTTGGAAAATAAGGGATAAATTGGGAATGGGGGGCTTAAAGCCCAGGCACTACAGCATTGAAGGGGTACCAGTTCTTTACAAGTTAAGAGATAAATTGGGAATGGGAGGCTTAAAGCCCAGGCACTACAGCATTGAAGGGATACCTGTGCGTTAGAAGTTAAGAGAGAAATGGGGAATGGGGGGCTAAAAGCACGGGCAAGACAGTAGTGAAGGGGTTCCTGTGCGTTATAAATTAATGGATAAATGGGGAATGGGGGGCTTATAGCCCAGGCAGTAAAGCATTGAAAGTTGACCTTTGCTTTGGAAAATAAGGGATAAATTGGGAATGGGGGGCTTAAAGCCCAGGCACTACACCATTGAACGGGTACAAGTTCTTTAGAAGTTAAGAGATAAATTGGGAATAGAGGGCTTAAAGCCCAGGCACTACAGCATTGAAGGGGTACCTGTGCTTTAGAAGTTAAGAGATATATGGGAAATGGGGGACTTATAGCCCAGGCAGTAAAGCATTGATGAGGTACCAGTGCTTTAGAAGTTAAGAGATAAATTGGGAATGGGGCGCTTAATGCCCAGGCACTACAGCATTGAAGAGGTACCAGTGCTTTAGAAGTTAAGAGATAAATTGGGAATGGGGGCCTTAAAGCCCAGGCACTACAGCATCGAAGGGATTACCAGTTCTTTAGAACTTAAGAGACTAATGGGGAATGTGGGGGTGTAAAGCCCAGACACTACAGCCTTGAAGGGGTCCCTGCGCTTTAGAAGTTAAGAAATAAGTTGGGAAAGGAGGGTTTAAAGCCCAGGCACTACAGCATTGAAGAGGTACCTGTGCGTTAGATGATAAGAGATAAATAGGGAATGGGGGGCTTAAAGCCCGGGTAATGCAGTAGTGAAGGGGTACCTGTGCGTTATAAATTAATAGAGAAATGGGGAATGGGGGGCTTATAGCCCAGGCAGTAAAGCATTGAAAGTTAACGTTCGCTTTGGAAATTAAGGGATAAATTCGGAATGTGGGGCGTAAAGCCCAGGCACTACAGCATTGAAGAGGTACCAGTGCTTTAGAGGTTAAGAGATAAATGGGGAATGGGGAGCTTATAGCCCAGGCAGTAAAGCATTGAAAGTAAACCTTCGCTTTGGAAATTAAGGGATAAATTCGGAATGGGGGGCGTAAAGCCCAGGCACTGCTTTAGAAGAGATAAATAGGGAATGGGGGGCTTAAAGCCCGGGCAGTCGAGTAGTGAAGGGGTACCTGTGCCTTATAAATTAATAGATAAATGGGGAATGGGGAGCTAATACCCAGGCAGTAAAGCACTGAAAGTTAAGCTTTGCTTTGGAAATTAAGAGATAAATTGGGAATGGCCAGGCACTACAGCATTGAACGGGTACCATTGCTTTTTAAGTTAAGAGATAAATGGGGAATGGGGGGCTTAAAGCCAAGGCACTACAGCATTGAAGGGGAACCAGTGCTTTATAAGTTAAGAGATAAATTGGGAATGGGGGGCTTAAAGCCCAGACAATACAGCATTGAAGGGATACCTGTGCGTTAGAGGTTAAGAGATAAATGGGGAATAGGGGGCTTATAGCCCAGGCAGTAAAGCATTGAAAGTTAACCTTTGCTTTGGAAATTAAGGGATAAATTGGGAATGGGGGGCTTAAAGCCCAGGCACTACAGCATTGAAGAGGTACCAGTGCTTTAGAAGTTAAGAGATAAATTGGGAATGGGGGGCTTAAAGCCCAGACACTACAGCATTGAAGGGATACCTGTGCGTTAGAAGTTAAGAGATAAATGGGGAATGGGGGGCTTAAAGCCCAGGCAGTACAGTAGTGAAGGGGTTCCAATGCATTATTAATTAATAGATAAATAGGGAATGGGGGGCTTATGGCCCAAGCAGTAAAGCATTGAAAGTTTACCTTTGCTTTGGAAATTAAGGGATAAATTGGAAATGGGGGGCTTAAAGCCCAGGCACTAAAGCATTGAAGGGGGACCAGTGCTTTAGAAGTTAAGAGATAAATGGGGAATGGGGGGCTTAAAGCCCGGGCAGTACAGTAGTGAAGGGGTACCTGTGCATTTTAAATTAATAGATAAATGGGGAATGAGGGGCTTAAAGCCCAGGCACTAAAGAATTTAAGGGGTTCCCGTGCGTCTGAAGTTGAGATAAATGGGAAACGGGGGGCGTAAAGCCCAGGAAGTACAGCATTGAAGGGGTACCTGTGGGATAGGTGTTAAGAGATATATTGGGAATGTGGGGCTTAAAGCCCAGGCACTACAGAATTGAAGGGTTGCTTGTAAGATATTAAGAGATAAACTGGGAATGGGGGCGTACAGCCAAGGAAGAACACCATTGAAGGGGTACCTCTGCTTTAGAAGTTAAGAGATAAATTCGGAATGGGGGGCTTAAAGCCCAGGCAGTACAGCACTAAAGGGGTACCTGGGCTTTAGAAATTAAGAGATAAATTTGGAAAGGAGGGCTTAAAGCCCAGGCAGTACAGCATTGAAGGGGTACCTGTGCGTTAGAAGTGAAGAGATAAATAGGGAATGGGTGTTGCGTACAGGCAGGTCTGAGTCTCTGCTTTCCACACAGCAACGTATCGGTGCTGAAGGAAGCAGAGCCTGACGCCTATTTTACTCTTGCCGGGAGGGGCCGGCAGCTCCTTAATAAGGACAGAAAGAGTATACTCACTATACAGGAACAAGGTCACAGACAGAAACAAGCTCCTCGCCCTTAAGGTCTTGGCTGCAGGCCACGGCTTTCTTCCAAGTTCAACAGCAAGGCAAACCGGACTCCAAACAAAGCATCTCAAGATAAGAGAGAGGCGGCATGCAATAACATTGCTCCTATGAGGCACTTAACAGTCAGTCTTGCTTATATTGACTTCGTGACTCTCCAGGTGTTTCAGCTCAACTGTCGGCTTCAGATTCCTCCTGCGCCAACTTACGTCTTTTGTCCAAACGCCGGGCCGACTTTCTCCTTTGATGCAATAACATTCTACCTTTTACTCTTCTCCTCTCCACTGGTGGAGGAGACCCTGAAGGTGAAAGGCTTTCTCTTCCCTGTTCCTGTTCTCTTGTTTCAGCCGGCTGGTCTTCTGGCTCAGATACCCCGTATTGCTGTTCCGGTGTTCTCTCTTCAGAGGGAGTGAGGGCTTGTTCTGCCGCCTCCTCTTCTTCTGAAGAGTAACTCTCAGGCTGACTCACGACACCGGAGGGAATGTGGGGGTGTAAAGCCCAGACACTACAGCATTGAAGGGGTACCTGCGCTTTAGAAGTTAAGAAATAAGTTGGGAATGGAGGGCTTAAAGCCCAGGCACGACAGCATTGAAGGGGTACCAGTGCTTTAGAAGTTAAGATATAAATGGGGAATGGGGGGCGTAAATCCAAGGTACTACAGCATTCAAGGGGCACCTGAGAGTTATAAATTAATAGATAAATGGTGAATGGGGGGCTTCTAGCCCAGGCAGTAAAGCATTGAAAGTTAACCTTTGCTTTGGAAATTAAGGGATAAATTGGGAATGGGGGGCTTAAAGCCCAGGCACTACAGCATTGAAGGGGTACCAGTGCTTTAGAAGTTAAGAGATAAATGGGGAATGGGGGGCTTATAGCCCAGGCAATACAGTAGTGAAGGGGTTCCTGTGCGTTATAAATTAATAGATAAATGGGGAATGGGGGGCTTATAGCCCAGGCAGTAAAGCATTGAAAGTTTACCTTTGCTTTGGAAATTAAGGGATAAACTGGGAATGGGGGGCTTAAAGCCCAGGCACTACAGCATTGAAGGGGTACCAGTGCTTCAGAAGTTAAGAGATAAATGGGGAATGGGGGGCTTAAAGCCCGGGCAGTACAGTAGTGAAGGGGTACTTGTGCGTTATAAACTAATAGATAAATGGGGAATGGGGGGCTTACAGCCCAGGCAGTAAAGCATTGAAAGTTAACCTTTGCATTCGAAAATAAGGGATAAATTGGGAATGGGGGGCTTAAAGCCCAGGAACTACAGCATTGAAGGGGTACCAGTTCTTTACAAGTTAAGAGATAAATGGGGAATGGGGGGCTTAAAGCCCAGGCACTGCAGCATTGAAGGGGAACCAGTGCTTTAGAAGTTAAGAGATAAATTGGGAATGGAGGGCTTAAAGCCCAGGCAGTACAGTAGTAAAGGGGTTCCTGTGCGTTATAAATTAATAGATGAATGGGGAATGGGGGGCTTATAGCCCAGGCAGTAAAGCATTGAAAGTTAACCTTTGCTTTGGAAATTAAGGGATAAATTGGAAATGGGGGGCTTAAAGCCCAGGCACTACAGCATTGAAGGGGTACCAGTGTTTTAGAAGTTAAGATATAAATGGGGAATGGGGGGCTTAAAGCCCAGTAACTACAGCATTGAAGGGGTACCACTGCTTCATAAGTTAAGAGATACCAGTGCTTTAGAATTTAAGAGATAAATTGGGAATTGAGGGCTTAAAGCCCAGGCACTACAGCATTGAAGGGGTACCAGTGCTTTTGAAGTTAAGACATAAATGGGGAATGGGGGGCTTAAAGCCCAGGCACTACAGCATTGAAGGGGAACCAGTGCTTTAGAAGTTAAGAGATAAATGGGGAATGGGGGGCTTAAAGCCCGGGCAGTACAGTAGTGAAGGGGTACCTGTGCGTTATAAACTAATAGATGAATGGGGAATGGGGGGCTTATAGCCCAGGCAGTAAAGCATTGAAAGTTAACCGTTGCTTTGTAAATTAAGGGATAAATTAGAAATGGGGGGCTTAAAGCCCAGGCACTACAGCATTGAAGGAGTACCAGTGTTTTAGAAGTTAAGATATAAATGGAGAATGGGGGGCTTAAAGCCCAGTAACTACAGCATTGAAGGGGTACCACTGCTTCATAAGTTAAGAGATACCAGTGCTTTAGAATTTAAGAGATAAATTGGGAATTGAGGGCTTAAAGCCCAGGCACTACAGCATTGAAGGAGTACCAGTGTTTTAGAAGTTAAGATATAAATGGAGAATGGGGGGCTTAAAGCCCAGTAACTACAGCATTGAAGGGGTACCACTGCTTCATAAGTTAAGAGATACCAGTGCTTTAGAATTTAAGAGATAAATTGGGAATTGAGGGCTTAAAGCCCAGGCAGTACAGCATTGAAGGGGTACCTGTGCGTTAGAAGTGAAGAGATAAATAGGGAATGGGTGTTGCGTACAGGCAGGTCTGAGTCTGCTTTCCACACAGCAACGTATCGGTGCTGAAGGAAGCAGAGCCTGACGCCTATTTTACTCTTGCCGGGAGGGGCCGGCAGCTCCTTAATAAGGACAGAAACAGTATACTCACTATACAGGAACAAGGTCACAGACAGAAACAAGCTCCTCGCCCTTAAGGTCTTGGCTGCAGGCCACGGCTTTCTTCCAAGTTCAACAGCAAGGCAAACCGGACTCCAAACAAAGCATCTCAAGATAAGAGAGAGGCGGCATGCAATAACATTGCTCCTATGAGGCACTTAACAGTCAGTCTTGCTTATATTGACTTCGTGACTCTCCAGGTGTTTCAGCTCAACTGTCGGCTTCAGATTCCTCCTGCGCCAACTTACGTCTTTTGTCCAAACGCCGGGCCGACTTTCTCCTTTGATGCAATAACATTCTACCTTTTACTCTTCTCCTCTCCACTGGTGGAGGAGACCCTGAAGGTGAAAGGCTTTCTCTTCCCTGTTCCTGTTCTCTTGTTTCAGCCGGCTGGTCTTCTGGCTCAGATACCCCGTATTGCTGTTCCGGTGTTCTCTCTTCAGAGGGAGTGAGGGCTTGTTCTGCCGCCTCCTCTTCTTCTGAAGAGTAACTCTCAGGCTGACTCACGACACCGGAGGGAATGTGGGGGTGTAAAGCCCAGACACTACAGCATTGAAGGGGTACCTGCGCTTTAGAAGTTAAGAAATAAGTTGGGAATGGAGGGCTTAAAGCCCAGGCACGACAGCATTGAAGGGGTACCAGTGCTTTAGAAGTTAAGAGATAAATGGGGAATGGGGGGCGTAAATCCAAGGTACTACAGCATTCAAGGGGCACCTGAGCGTTATAAATTAATAGATAAATGGTGAATGGGGGGCTTCTAGCCCAGGCAGTAAAGCATTGAAAGTTAACCTTTGCTTTGGAAATTAAGGGATAAATTGGGAATGGGGGGCTTAAAGCCCAGGCACTACAGCATTGAAGGGGTACCAGTGCTTTAGAAGTTAAGAGATAAATGGGGAATGGGGGGCTTATAGCCCAGGCAATACAGTAGTGAAGGGGTTCCTGTGCGTTATAAATTAATAGATAAATGGGGAATGGGGGGCTTATAGCCCAGGCAGTAAAGCATTGAAAGTTTACCTTTGCTTTGGAAATTAAGGGATAAACTGGGAATGGGGGGCTTAAAGCCCAGGCACTACAGCATTGAAGGGGTACCAGTGCTTCAGAAGTTAAGAGATAAATGGGGAATGGGGGGCTTAAAGCCCGGGAGTACAGTAGTGAAGGGGTACCTGTGCGTTATAAACTAATAGATAAATGGGGAATGGGGGGCTTACAGCCCAGGCAGTAAAGCATTGAAAGTTAACCTTTGCATTCGAAAATAAGGGATAAATTGGGAATGGGGGGCTTAAAGCCCAGGAACTACAGCATTGAAGGGGTACCAGTTCTTTACAAGTTAAGAGATAAATGGGGAATGGGGGGCTTAAAGCCCAGGCACTGCAGCATTGAAGGGGAACCAGTGCTTTAGAAGTTAAGAGATAAATTGGGAATGGAGGGCTTAAAGCCCAGGCAGTACAGTAGTAAAGGGGTTCCTGTGCGTTATAAATTAATAGATGAATGGGGAATGGGGGGCTTATAGCCCAGGCAGTAAAGCATTGAAAGTTAACCTTTGCTTTGGAAATTAAGGGATAAATTGGAAATGGGGGGCTTAGAGCCCAGGCACTACAGCATTGAAGGGGTACCAGTGTTTTAGAAGTTAAGATATAAATGGGGAATGGGGGGCTTAAAGCCCAGTAACTACAGCATTGAAGGGGTACCACTGCTTCATAAGTTAAGAGATACCAGTGCTTTAGAATTTAAGAGATAAATTGGGAATTGAGGGCTTAAAGCCCAGGCACTACAGCATTGAAGGGGTACCAGTGCTTTTGAAGTTAAGACATAAATGGGGAATGGGGGGCTTAAAGCCCAGGCACTACAGCATTGAAGGGGAACCAGTGCTTTAGAAATTAAGAGATAAATGGGGAATGGGGGGCTTAAAGCCCGGGCAGTACAGTAGTGAAGGGGTACCTGTGCGTTATAAACTAATAGATGAATGGGGAATGGGGGGCTTATAGCCCAGGCAGTAAAGCATTGAAAGTTTACCTTTGCTTTGGAAATTAAGGGATAAATTAGAAATGGGGGGCTTAAAGCCCAGGCACTACAGCATTGAAGGAGTACCAGTGTTTTAGAAGTTAAGATATAAATGGAGAATGGGGGGCTTAAAGCCCAGTAACTACAGCATTGAAGGGGTACCACTGCTTCATAAGTTAAGAGATACCAGTGCTTTAGAATTTAAGAGATAAATTGGGAATTGAGGGCTTAAAGCCCAGGCAGTACAGCATTGAAGGGGTACCTGTGCGTTAGAAGTGAAGAGATAAATAGGGAATGGGTGTTGCGTACAGGCAGGTCTGAGTCTCTGCTTTCCACACAGCAACGTATCGGTGCTGAAGGAAGCAGAGCCTGTCGCCTATTTTACTCTTGCCGGGAGGGGCCGGCAGCTCCTTAATAAGGACAGAAACAGTATACTCACTATACAGGAACAAGGTCACAGACAGAAACAAGCTCCTCGCCCTTAAGGTCTTGGCTGCAGGCCACGGCTTTCTTCCAAGTTCAACAGCAAGGCAAACCGGACTCCAAACAAAGCATCTCAAGATAAGAGAGAGGCGGCATGCAATAACATTGCTCCTATGAGGCACTTAACAGTCAGTCTTGCTTATATTGACTTCGTGACTCTCCAGGTGTTTCAGCTCAACTGTCGGCTTCAGATTCCTCCTGCGCCAACTTACGTCTTTTGTCCAAACGCCGGGCCGACTTTCTCCTTTGATGCAATAACATTCTACCTTTTACTCTTCTCCTCTCCACTGGTGGAGGAGACCCTGAAGGTGAAAGGCTTTCTCTTCCCTGTTCCTGTTCTCTTGTTTCAGCCGGCTGGTCTTCTGGCTCAGATACCCCGTATTGCTGTTCCGGTGTTCTCTCTTCAGAGGGAGTGAGGGCTTGTTCTGCCGCCTCCTCTTCTTCTGAAGAGTAACTCTCAGGCTGACTCACGACACCGGAGGGAATGTGGGGGTGTAAAGCCCAGACACTACAGCATTGAAGGGGTACCTGCGCTTTAGAAGTTAAGAAATAAGTTGGGAATGGAGGGCTTAAAGCCCAGGCACGACAGCATTGAAGGGGTACCAGTGCTTTAGAAGTTAAGAGATAAATGGGGAATGGGGGGCGTAAATCCAAGGTACTACAGCATTCAAGGGGCACCTGAGAGTTATAAATTAATAGATAAATGGTGAATGGGGGGCTTCTAGCCCAGGCAGTAAAGCATTGAAAGTTAACCTTTGCTTTGGAAATTAAGGGATAAATTGGGAATGGGGGGCTTAAAGCCCAGGCACTACAGCATTGAAGGGGTACCAGTGCTTTAGAAGTTAAGGGATAAATTGGGAATAGGGGGCTTAAAGCCCAGGCACTACAGCATTGAAGGGTTACCTGTGCGTTAGAAGTTAAGAGATAAATGGGGAATGGGGGGCTTAAAGCCCGGGCAGTACAGTAGTGAAGGGGTACCTGTGCATTTTAAATTAATAGATAAATGGGGAATGAGGGGCTTAAAGCCCAGGCACTAAAGAATTTAAGGGGTTCCCGTGCGTCTGAAGTTGAGATAAATGGGAAACGGGGGGCGTAAAGCCCAGGAAGTACAGCATTGAAGGGGTACCTGTGGGATAGGTGTTAAGAGATATATTGGGAATGTGGGGCTTAAAGCCCAGGCACTACAGAATTGAAGGGTTGCTTGTAAGATATTAAGAGATAAACTGGGAATGGGGGCGTACAGCCAAGGAAGAACACCATTGAAGGGGTACCTCTGCTTTAGAAGAGATAAATTCGGAATGGGGGGGCTTAAAGCCCAGGCAGTACAGCACTAAAGGGGTACCTGGGCTTTAGAAATTAAGAGATAAATTTGGAAAGGAGGGCTTAAAGCCCAGGCAGTACAGCATTGAAGGGGTATCTGTGCGTTAGAAGTGAAGAGATACAGGCAGGTCTGAGTCTGTGCTTTCCACACAGCAACGTATCGGTGCTGAAGGAAGCAGAGCCTGACGCCTATTTTACTCTTGCCGGGAGGGGCCGGCAGCTCCTTAATAAGGACAGAAACAGTATACTCACTATACAGGGACAAGGTCACAGACAGACACAAGCTCCTCGCCCTTAAGGTCTTGGCTGCAGGCCACGGCTTTCTTCCAAGTTCAACAGCAAGGCAAACCGGACTCCAAACAAAGCATCTCAAGATAAGAGAGAGGCGGCATGCAATAACATTGCTCCTATGAGGCACTTAACAGTCAGTCTTGCTTATATTGACTTCGTGACTCTCCAGGTGTTTCAGCTCAACTGTCGGCTTCAGATTCCTCCTGCGCCAACTTACGTCTTTTGTCCAAACGCCGGGCCGACTTTCTCCTTTGATGCAATAACATTCTACCTTTTACTCTTCTCCTCTCCACTGGTGGAGGAGACCCTGAAGGTGAAAGGCTTTCTCTTCCCTGTTCCTGTTCTCTTGTTTCAGCCGGCTGGTCTTCTGGCTCAGATACCCCGTATTGCTGTTCCGGTGTTCTCTCTTCAGAGGGAGTGAGGGCTTGTTCTGCCGCCTCCTCTTCTTCTGAAGAGTAACTCTCAGGCTGACTCACGACACCGGAGGGAATGTGGGGGTGTAAAGCCCAGACACTACAGCATTGAAGGGGTACCTGCGCTTTAGAAGTTAAGAAATAAGTTGGGAATGGAGGGCTTAAAGCCCAGGCACGACAGCATTGAAGGGGTACCAGTGCTTTAGAAGTTAAGAGATAAATGGGGAATGGGGGGCGTAAATCCAAGGTACTACAGCATTCAAGGGGCACCTGAGCGTTATAAATTAATAGATAAATGGTGAATGGGGGGCTTCTAGCCCAGGCAGTAAAGCATTGAAAGTTAACCTTTGCTTTGGAAATTAAGGGATAAATTGGGAATGGGGGGCTTAAAGCCCAGGCACTACAGCATTGAAGGGGTACCAGTGCTTTAGAAGTTAAGAGATAAATGGGGAATGGGGGGCTTATAGCCCAGGCAATACACTAGTGAAGGGGTTCCTGTGCGTTATAAATTAATAGATAAATGGGGAATGGGGGGCTTATAGCCCAGGCAGTAAAGCATTGAAAGTTTACCTTTGCTTTGGAAATTAAGGGATAAACTGGGAATGGGGGGCTTAAAGCCCAGGCACTACAGCATTGAAGGGGTACCAGTGCTTCAGAAGTTAAGAGATAAATGGGGAATGGGGGGCTTAAAGCCCGGGAGTACAGTAGTGAAGGGGTACCTGTGCGTTATAAACTAATAGATAAATGGGGAATGGGGGGCTTACAGCCCAGGCAGTAAAGCATTGAAAGTTAACCTTTGCATTCGAAAATAAGGGATAAATTGGGAATGGGGGGCTTAAAGCCCAGGCACTACAGCATTGAAGGAGTACCAGTGTTTTAGAAGTTAAGATATAAATGGAGAATGGGGGGCTTAAAGCCCAGTAACTACAGCATTGAAGGGGTACCACTGCTTCATAAGTTAAGAGATACCAGTGCTTTAGAATTTAAGAGATAAATTGGGAATTGAGGGCTTAAAGCCCAGGCAGTACAGCATTGAAGGGGTACCTATGCGTTAGAAGTGAAGAGATAAATAGGGAATGGGTGTTGCGTACAGGCAGGTCTGAGTCTCTGCTTTCCACACAGCAACGTATCGGTGCTGAAGGAAGCAGAGCCTGACGCCTATTTTACTCTTGCCGGGAGGGGCCGGCAGCTCCTTAATAAGGACAGAAACAGTATACTCACTATACAGGAACAAGGTCACAGACAGAAACAAGCTCCTCGCCCTTAAGGTCTTGGCTGCAGGCCACGGCTTTCTTCCAAGTTCAACAGCAAGGCAAACCGGACTCCAAACAAAGCATCTCAAGATAAGAGAGAGGCGGCATGCAATAACATTGCTCCTATGAGGCACTTAACAGTCAGTCTTGCTTATATTGACTTCGTGACTCTCCAGGTGTTTCAGCTCAACTGTCGGCTTCAGATTCCTCCTGCGCCAACTTACGTCTTTTGTCCAAACGCCGGGCCGACTTTCTCCTTTGATGCAATAACATTCTACCTTTTACTCTTCTCCTCTCCACTGGTGGAGGAGACCCTGAAGGTGAAAGGCTTTCTCTTCCCTGTTCCTGTTCTCTTGTTTCAGCCGGCTGGTCTTCTGGCTCAGATACCCCGTATTGCTGTTCCGGTGTTCTCTCTTCAGAGGGAGTGAGGGCTTGTTCTGCCGCCTCCTCTTCTTCTGAAGAGTAACTCTCAGGCTGACTCACGACACCGGAGGGAATGTGGGGGTGTAAAGCCCAGACACTACAGCATTGAAGGGGTACCTGCGCTTTAGAAGTTAAGAAATAAGTTGGGAATGGAGGGCTTAAAGCCCAGGCACGACAGCATTGAAGGGGTACCAGTGCTTTAGAAGTTAAGAGATAAATGGGGAATGGGGGGCGTAAATCCAAGGTACTACAGCATTCAAGGGGCACCTGAGAGTTATAAATTAATAGATAAATGGTGAATGGGGGGCTTCTAGCCCAGGCAGTAAAGCATTGAAAGTTAACCTTTGCTTTGGAAATTAAGGGATAAATTGGGAATGGGGGGCTTAAAGCCCAGGCACTACAGCATTGAAGGGGTACCAGTGCTTTAGAAGTTAAGGGATAAATTGGGAATAGGGGGCTTAAAGCCCAGGCACTACAGCATTGAAGGGTTACCTGTGCGTTAGAAGTTAAGAGATAAATGGGGAATGGGGGGCTTAAAGCCCGGGCAGTACAGTAGTGAAGGGGTACCTGTGCATTTTAAATTAATAGATAAATGGGGAATGAGGGGCTTAAAGCCCAGGCACTAAAGAATTTAAGGGGTTCCCGTGCGTCTGAAGTTGAGATAAATGGGAAACGGGGGGCGTAAAGCCCAGGAAGTACAGCATTGAAGGGGTACCTGTGGGATAGGTGTTAAGAGATATATTGGGAATGTGGGGCTTAAAGCCCAGGCACTACAGAATTGAAGGGTTGCTTGTAAGATATTAAGAGATAAACTGGGAATGGGGGCGTACAGCCAAGGAAGAACACCATTGAAGGGGTACCTCTGCTTTAGAAGAGATAAATTCGGAATGGGGGGGCTTAAAGCCCAGGCAGTACAGCACTAAAGGGGTACCTGGGCTTTAGAAATTAAGAGATAAATTTGGAAAGGAGGGCTTAAAGCCCAGGCAGTACAGCATTGAAGGGGTATCTGTGCGTTAGAAGTGAAGAGATACAGGCAGGTCTGAGTCTGTGCTTTCCACACAGCAACGTATCGGTGCTGAAGGAAGCAGAGCCTGACGCCTATTTTACTCTTGCCGGGAGGGGCCGGCAGCTCCTTAATAAGGACAGAAACAGTATACTCACTATACAGGAACAAGGTCACAGACAGACACAAGCTCCTCGCCCTTAAGGTCTTGGCTGCAGGCCACGGCTTTCTTCCAAGTTCAACAGCAAGGCAAACCGGACTCCAAACAAAGCATCTCAAGATAAGAGAGAGGCGGCATGCAATAACATTGCTCCTATGAGGCACTTAACAGTCAGTCTTGCTTATATTGACTTCGTGACTCTCCAGGTGTTTCAGCTCAACTGTCGGCTTCAGATTCCTCCTGCGCCAACTTACGTCTTTTGTCCAAACGCCGGGCCGACTTTCTCCTTTGATGCAATAACATTCTACCTTTTACTCTTCTCCTCTCCACTGGTGGAGGAGACCCTGAAGGTGAAAGGCTTTCTCTTCCCTGTTCCTGTTCTCTTGTTTCAGCCGGCTGGTCTTCTGGCTCAGATACCCCGTATTGCTGTTCCGGTGTTCTCTCTTCAGAGGGAGTGAGGGCTTGTTCTGCCGCCTCCTCTTCTTCTGAAGAGTAACTCTCAGGCTGACTCACGACACCGGAGGGAATGGGGGGTGTAAAGCCCAGACACTACAGCATTGAAGGGGTACCTGCGCTTTAGAAGTTAAGAAATAAGTTGGGAATGGAGGGCTTAAAGCCCAGGCACGACAGCATTGAAGGGGTACCAGTGCTTTAGAAGTTAAGAGATAAATGGGGAATGGGGGGCGTAAATCCAAGGTACTACAGCATTCAAGGGGCACCTGAGAGTTATAAATTAATAGATAAATGGTGAATGGGGGGCTTCTAGCCCAGGCAGTAAAGCATTGAAAGTTAACCTTTGCTTTGGAAATTAAGGGATAAATTGGGAATGGGGGGCTTAAAGCCCAGGCACTACAGCATTGAAGGGGTACCAGTGCTTTAGAAGTTAAGAGATAAATGGGGAATGGGGGGCTTATAGCCCAGGCAATACAGTAGTGAAGGGGTTCCTGTGCGTTATAAATTAATAGATAAATGGGGAATGGGGGGCTTATAGCCCAGGCAGTAAAGCATTGAAAGTTTACCTTTGCTTTGGAAATTAAGGGATAAACTGGGAATGGGGGGCTTAAAGCCCAGGCACTACAGCATTGAAGGGGTACCAGTGCTTCAGAAGTTAAGAGATAAATGGGGAATGGGGGGCTTAAAGCCCGGGAGTACAGTAGTGAAGGGGTACCTGTGCGTTATAAACTAATAGATAAATGGGGAATGGGGGGCTTACAGCCCAGGCAGTAAAGCATTGAAAGTTAACCTTTGCATTCGAAAATAAGGGATAAATTGGGAATGGGGGGCTTAAAGCCCAGGAACTACAGCATTGAAGGGGTACCAGTTCTTTACAAGTTAAGAGATAAATGGGGAATGGGGGGCTTAAAGCCCAGGCACTGCAGCATTGAAGGGGAACCAGTGCTTTAGAAGTTAAGAGATAAATTGGGAATGGAGGGCTTAAAGCCCAGGCAGTACAGTAGTAAAGGGGTTCCTGTGCGTTATAAATTAATAGATGAATGGGGAATGGGGGGCTTATAGCCCAGGCAGTAAAGCATTGAAAGTTAACCTTTGCTTTGGAAATTAAGGGATAAATTGGAAATGGGGGGCTTAAAGCCCAGGCACTACAGCATTGAAGGGGTACCAGTGTTTTAGAAGTTAAGATATAAATGGGGAATGGGGGGCTTAAAGCCCAGTAACTACAGCATTGAAGGGGTACCACTGCTTCATAAGTTAAGAGATACCAGTGCTTTAGAATTTAAGAGATAAATTGGGAATTGAGGGCTTAAAGCCCAGGCACTACAGCATTGAAGGGGTACCAGTGCTTTTGAAGTTAAGACATAAATGGGGAATGGGGGGCTTAAAGCCCAGGCACTACAGCATTGAAGGGGAACCAGTGCTTTAGAAGTTAAGAGATAAATGGGGAATGGGGGGCTTAAAGCCCGGGCAGTACAGTAGTGAAGGGGTACCTGTGCGTTATAAACTAATAGATGAATGGGGAATGGGGGGCTTATAGCCCAGGCAGTAAAGCATTGAAAGTTAACCTTTGCTTTGTAAATTAAGGGATAAATTAGAAATGGGGGGCTTAAAGCCCAGGCACTACAGCATTGAAGGAGTACCAGTGTTTTAGAAGTTAAGATATAAATGGAGAATGGGGGGCTTAAAGCCCAGTAACTACAGCATTGAAGGGGTACCACTGCTTCATAAGTTAAGAGATACCAGTGCTTTAGAATTTAAGAGATAAATTGGGAATTGAGGGCTTAAAGCCCAGGCAGTACAGCATTGAAGGGGTACCTGTGCGTTAGAAGTGAAGAGATAAATAGGGAATGGGTGTTGCGTACAGGCAGGTCTGAGTCTCTGCTTTCCACACAGCAACGTATCGGTGCTGAAGGAAGCAGAGCCTGACGCCTATTTTACTCTTGCCGGGAGGGGCCGGCAGCTCCTTAATAAGGACAGAAACAGTATACTCACTATACAGGAACAAGGTCACAGACAGAAACAAGCTCCTCGCCCTTAAGGTCTTGGCTGCAGGCCACGGCTTTCTTCCAAGTTCAACAGCAAGGCAAACCGGACTCCAAACAAAGCATCTCAAGATAAGAGAGAGGCGGCATGCAATAACATTGCTCCTATGAGGCACTTAACAGTCAGTCTTGCTTATATTGACTTCGTGACTCTCCAGGTGTTTCAGCTCAACTGTCGGCTTCAGATTCCTCCTGCGCCAACTTACGTCTTTTGTCCAAACGCCGGGCCGACTTTCTCCTTTGATGCAATAACATTCTACCTTTTACTCTTCTCCTCTCCACTGGTGGAGGAGACCCTGAAGGTGAAAGGCTTTCTCTTCCCTGTTCCTGTTCTCTTGTTTCAGCCGGCTGGTCTTCTGGCTCAGATACCCCGTATTGCTGTTCCGGTGTTCTCTCTTCAGAGGGAGTGAGGGCTTGTTCTGCCGCCTCCTCTTCTTCTGAAGAGTAACTCTCAGGCTGACTCACGACACCGGAGGGAATGTGGGGGTGTAAAGCCCAGACACTACAGCATTGAAGGGGTACCTGCGCTTTAGAAGTTAAGAAATAAGTTGGGAATGGAGGGCTTAAAGCCCAGGCACGACAGCATTGAAGGGGTACCAGTGCTTTAGAAGTTAAGAGATAAATGGGGAATGGGGGGCGTAAATCCAAGGTACTACAGCATTCAAGGGGCACCTGAGAGTTATAAATTAATAGATAAATGGTGAATGGGGGGCTTCTAGCCCAGGCAGTAAAGCATTGAAAGTTAACCTTTGCTTTGGAAATTAAGGGATAAATTGGGAATGGGGGGCTTAAAGCCCAGGCACTACAGCATTGAAGGGGTACCAGTGCTTTAGAAGTTAAGAGATAAATGGGGAATGGGGGGCTTATAGCCCAGGCAATACAGTAGTGAAGGGGTTCCTGTGCGTTATAAATTAATAGATAAATGGGGAATGGGGGGCTTATAGCCCAGGAAGTAAAGCATTGAAAGTTTACCTTTGCTTTGGAAATTAAGGGATAAACTGGGAATGGGGGGCTTAAAGCCCAGGCACTACAGCATTGAAGGGGTACCAGTGCTTCAGAAGTTAAGAGATAAATGGGGAATGGGGGGCTTAAAGCCCGGGCAGTACAGTAGTGAAGGGGTACCTGTGCGTTATAAACTAATAGATAAATGGGGAATGGGGGGCTTACAGCCCAGGCAGTAAAGCATTGAAAGTTAACCTTTGCATTCGAAAATAAGGGATAAATTGGGAATGGGGGGCTTAAAGCCCAGGAACTACAGCATTGAAGGGGTACCAGTTCTTTACAAGTTAAGAGATAAATGGGGAATGGGGGGCTTAAAGCCCAGGCACTGCAGCATTGAAGGGGAACCAGTGCTTTAGAAGTTAAGAGATAAATTGGGAATGGAGGGCTTAAAGCCCAGGCAGTACAGTAGTAAAGGGGTTCCTGTGCGTTATAAATTAATAGATGAATGGGGAATGGGGGGCTTATAGCCCAGGCAGTAAAGCATTGAAAGTTAACCTTTGCTTTGGAAATTAAGGGATAAATTGGAAATGGGGGGCTTAAAGCCCAGGCACTACAGCATTGAAGGGGTACCAGTGTTTTAGAAGTTAAGATATAAATGGGGAATGGGGGGTTTAAAGCCCAGTAACTACAGCATTGAAGGGGTACCACTGCTTCATAAGTTAAGAGATACCAGTGCTTTAGAATTTAAGAGATAAATTGGGAATTGAGGGCTTAAAGCCCAGGCACTACAGCATTGAAGGGGTACCAGTGCTTTTGAAGTTAAGACATAAATGGGGAATGGGGGGCTTAAAGCCCAGGCACTACAGCATTGAAGGGGAACCAGTGCTTTAGAAGTTAAGAGATAAATGGGGAATGGGGGGCTTAAAGCCCGGGCAGTACAGTAGTGAAGGGGTACCTGTGCGTTATAAACTAATAGATGAATGGGGAATGGGGGGCTTATAGCCCAGGCAGTAAAGCATTGAAAGTTAACCTTTGCTTTGTAAATTAAGGGATAAATTAGAAATGGGGGGCTTAAAGCCCAGGCACTACAGCATTGAAGGAGTACCAGTGTTTTAGAAGTTAAGATATAAAAGGAGAATGGGGGGCTTAAAGCCCAGTAACTACAGCATTGAAGGGGTACCACTGCTTCATAAGTTAAGAGATACCAGTGCTTTAGAATTTAAGAGATAAATTGGGAATTGAGGGCTTAAAGCCCAGGCACTACAGCATTGAAGGGGTACAAGTTCTTTAGAAGTTAAGGGATAAATTGGGAATGGGGGGCTTAAAGCCCAGGCACTACAGCATTGAAGGGGTACCAGTGCTTTAGAAGTTAAGAGATAAATGGGGAATGGGGGGCTCAAAGCCCGGGCAGTACAGTATTGAAGAGGTACCTGTGCATTATAAATTAATAGATAAATGGGGAATGGGGGGGCTTATAGCCCAGGAAGTAAACCATTGAAAGTTAACCTTTGCTTTGGAAAATAAGGGATAAATTGGGAATGGGGGGCTTAAAGCCCAGGCACTACAGCATTGAAGGGGTACCAGTTCTTTACAAGTTAAGAGATAAATGGGGAATGGGGGGCTTATAGCCCAGGCAGTAAAGCATTGAAAGTTAACCTTCGCTTTGGAAATTAAGGGATAAATTGGGAATGGGGGGCTTAAAGCCCAGGCACTACAGCATTGAAGGGGTACCACTGCTTTAGAAGTTAAGAGATAAATAGGGAATGGGGGGCTTAAAGCCCGGGCAGTACAGTAGTAAAGGGGTACCTGTGCGTTATAAATTAATAGATAAATGGGGAATGGGGGGCTTATAGCCCAGGCAGTAAAGCATTGGAAGTTAACCTTTGTTTTGGAAATTAAGGGATAACTTGAGAAAGGGGGGCTTAAAGCCAGGCGCTACAGCATCGAAGGGTTACGAGTTCTTTAGAAGTTAAGAGACTAATGGGGAATGTAGGGGTGAAAAGCCCAGACACTACAGCCTTGAAGGGGTACCTGCGCTTTAGAAGTTAAGAAATAAGTTGGGAATGGGGGGCTTAAATCTCAGGAACTACAGCATTGAAGGGATACCTGTGCGTTAGAAGTTAAGAGATAAATGGGGAAGGGGGGCTTAAAACCCGGGCAGTACAGTAGTGAAGGGGTTCCTGTGCGTTATAAATTAATAGATAAATGGGGAATGGGGGGCTTATAGCCAAGGCAGTAAAGCATTGAAAGTTAACCTTTGCTTTGGAAATTAAGAGAGAAATAGGAAATGGGGGGCTTAAAGCCCAGGCACTACAGCATTGAAGGGATACCTGTGCGTTAGAAGTTAAGAGATAAATTGGGAATGGGGGGCTTAAAGCCCAGGCAGTACAGTAGTGAAGGGGTTCCTGTGCGTTATAAATTAATAGATAAATGGAGAATGGGGGGCTTATAGCCCAGGCAGTAAACCTTTGAAAGTTTACCTTTGCTTTGGAAATTAACGGATAAATTGGAAATGGGGGGCTTAAAGCCCAGGCACTACAGCATTGAAGGGGTACCAGTGCTTTAGAAGTTAAGAGATAAATGGGGAATGGGGGGCTTAAAGCCCGGGCAGTACAGTAGTGAAGGGGTTCCTGTGCGTTATAAATTAATGGATAAATGGGGAATGGGGGGCTTATAACCCAGGCAGTAAAGCATTGAAAGTTAACCTTTACTTTGGAAAATAAGGGATAAATTGGGAATGGGGGGCTTAAAGCCCAGGCACTACAGCATTGAAGGGGTACAAGTTCTTTAGAAGTTAAGGGATAAATTGGGAATGGGGGGCTTAAAGCCCAGGCACTACAGCATTGAAGGGGTACCAGTGCTTTAGAAGTTAAGAGATAAATGGGGAATGGGGGGCTTAAAGCCCGGGCAGTACAGTAGTGAAGAGGTACCTGTGCATTATAAATTAATAGATAAATGGGGAATGGGGGGCTTATAGCCCAGGAAGTAAACCATTGAAAGTTAACCTTTGCTTTGGAAAATAAGAGATAAATTGGAAATGGGGGGCTTAAAGCCCAGGAACTACAGCATTGAAGGGGTACCAGTGCTTTAGAAGTTAAGAGATAAATTGGGGAATGGGGGGCTTAAAGCCCGGGCAGTACAGTAGTGAAGGGGTACCTATGCGTTATAAATTAATGGATAAATGGGGAATGGGGGGCTTATAGCCCAGGCAGTAAAGCATTGAAAGTTGACCTTTGCTTTGGAAAATAAGGGATAAATTGGGAATGGGGGGCTTAAAGCCAAGCCACTACAGCATTGAAGGGGAACAAGTTCTTTAGAAGTTAAGAGATAAATTGGGAATAGAGGGCTTAAAGCCCAGGCACTACAGCATTGAAGGGGTACCTGTGCTTTAGAAGTTAAGAGATAAATTGGGAATGGAGGGCTTAAAGCCCAGGCACTACAGCATTGAAGGGGTACTTGTGCTTTAGAAGTTAAGAGATATATGGGAAATGGGGGGCTTATAGCCCAGGCAGTAAAGCATTGATGAGGTACCAGTGCTTTAGAAGTTAAGAGATAAATTGGGAATGGGGGGCTTAATGCCCAGGCACTACAGCATTGAAGAGGTACCAGTGCTTTAGAACTTAAGAGACTAATGGGGAATGTGGGGGTGTAAAGCCCAGACACTACAGCCTTGAAGGGGTACCTGCGCTTTAGAAGTTAAGAAATAAGTTGAGAAAGGAGGGCTTAAAGCCCAGGCATTACAGCAATGAAGAGGTACCTGTGCGTTAGATAATAAGAGATAAATAGGGAATGGGGGGCTTAAAGCCCGGGTAATACAGTAGTGAAGGGGTACCTGTGCGTTATAAATTAATAGAGAAATGGGGAATGGGGGGCTTATAGCCCAGGCAGTAAAGCATTGAAAGTTATCCTTTGCTTTGGAAATTAAGGGATAAATTGGGAATGGGGAGCTTAAAGCCCAGGCACTACAGCATTGAAGAGGTACCAGTGCTTTAGAGGTTAAGAGATAAATGGGGAATGGAGAGCTTATAGCCCAGGCAGTAAAGCATTGAAAGTAAACCTTCGCTTTGGAAATTAAGGGATAAATTCGGAATGGGGGGCGTCAAGCCCAGGCACTGCTTTAGAAGAGATAAATAGGGAATGGGGGGCTTAAAGCCCGGGCAGTAGAGTAGTGAAGGGGTACCTGTGCCTTATAAATTAATAGATAAATGGGGAATGGGGAGCTAATACCCAGGCAGTAAAGCATTGAAAGTTAAGCTTTGCTTTGGAAATTAAGGGATAAATTGGGAATGGCCAGTAACTACAGCATTGAAGGGGTACCGGTGCTTTAGAAATTAAGAGATACCTGTGCTTTAGAATTCAAAAGATAAATTGGGAATTGAGGGCTTAAAGGCCAGGCACTACAGCATTGAAGGGGTACCATTGCTTTTTAAGTTAAGAGATAAATGGGGAATGGGGGGCTTAAAGCCAAGGCACTACAGCATTGAAGGGGAACCAGTGCTTTAGAAGTTAAGAGATAAATTGAGAATGGGGGGCTTAAAGCCCAGACAATACAGCATTGAAGGGATACCTGTGCGTTAGAAGTTAAGAGATAAATGGGGAATAGGGGGCTTATAGCCCAGGCAGTAAAGCATTGAAAGTTAACCTTCGCTTTGGAAATTAAGGGATAAATTGGGAATGGGGAGCTTAAAGCCCAAGCACTACAGCATTGAAGGGGAACCAGTGCTTTAGAAGTTAAGAGATAAATAGGGAATGGGGGGCTTAAAGCCCGGGCAGTACAGAAGTGAAGGGGTACCTGTGCGTTATAAATTAATACATAAATGGGGAATGGGGGGCTTATAGCCCAGGCAGTAAAGCATTGAAAGTTAACCTTTGCTTTGGAAATTAAGGGATAAATTGAGAATGGGGGGCTTAAAGCCCAGGCACTACAGCATCGAAGGGGTACCAGTTCTTTAGAAGTTAAGAGACTAATGGGGAATGTGGGGGTGTAAAGCCCAGACACTACAGCCTTGAAGGGGTACCTGCGCTTTACAAGTTAAGAAATAAATTGGGAATGGAGGGCTTAAAGCCCAGGCACTAGAGCATTGAAGAGGTACCTGTGCGTTAGATGATAAGAGATAAATGGGGAATGGGGGGCTTAAAGCCCGGGTAATACAGTAGTGAAGGAGTACCTGTGCGTTATAAGTTAATAGAGAAATGGGGAATGGGGGGCTTATAGCCCAGGCAGTAAAGCATTGAAAGTTAACCTTTGCTTTGGAAATTAAGGGATAAATTGGGAATGGGGGGCTTAAAGCCCAGGAAGTACAGCACTGAAGAGGTACCAGTGCTTTAGAAGTTAAGAGATAAATTGGGAATGGGGGGCTTAAAGCCAAGGCACTACAGCATTGAAGGGTTGCTTGTGAGTAAGATATTAAGAGATAAACTGGGAATGGGGGCGTACAGCCAAGGAAGAACACCATTGAAGGGGTACCTCTGCTTTAGAAGTTAAGAGATAAATTCGGAATGGGGGGCTTAAAGCCAGGCAGTACAGCACTAAAGGGGTACCTGGGCTTTAGAAATTAAGAGATAAATTTGGAAAGGAGGGCTTAAAGCCCAGGCAGTACAGCATTGAAGGGGTACCTGTGCGTTAGAAGTTAAGAGATAAATAGGGAATGGGTGTTGCGTACAGGCAGGTCTGAGTCTCTGCTTTCCACACAGCAACGTATCGGTGCTGAAGGAAGCAGAGCCTGACGCCTATTTTACTCTTGCCGGGAGGGGCCGGCAGCTCCTTAATAAGGACAGAAACAGTATACTCACTATACAGGAACAAGGTCACAGACAGACACAAGCTCCTCGCCCTTAAGGTCTTGGCTGGAGGCGAAGGCTTTCTTCCAAGTTCAACAGCAAGGCAAACCGGACTCCAAACAAAGCATCTCAAGATAAGAGACAGGCGGCATGCAATAACATTGCTCCTATGAGGCACTTAACAGTCAGTCTTGCTTATATTGACTTCGTGACTCTCCAGGTGTTTCAGCTCAACTGTCGGCTTCAGACTCTGATTCCTCCTGCGCCAACTTACGTCTTTTGTCCAAACGCCGGGCCGACTTTCTCCTTTGATGCAATAACATTCTACCTTTTATTCGTCTCCTCTCCACTGGTGGAGGAGACACTGAAGGTGAAAGGCTTTCTCTTCCCTGTTCCTGTTATCTTGTTTCAGCAGGCCGGTCTTCTGGCTCAGATACCCCATATTGCTGTTCCGGTGTTATCTCTTCAGAGGGAGTGAGGGCTTGTTCTGCCGCCTCCTCTTCTTCTGAGGAGTAATTCTCAGGCTGACTCACGACACCGGGGGGAATGTGGGGGTGTAAAGCCCAGACACTACAGCATAGAAGGGGTACCTGCGCTTTAGAAGTTAAGAAATAAGTTGGGAATGGAGGGCTTAAAGCCCAGGCACAAAAGCACTGAAGGGCAACCTGTGCGTTAGATGATAAGAGATAAATGGGGAATGGGGGGCGTAAATCCAAGGTACTACAGCATTCAAGGGGCACCTGAGCGTTATAAATTAATAGATAAATGGGGAATGGGGGGCTTATAGCCCAGGCAGTAAAGCATTGAAAGTTAACCTTTGCTTTGGAAATTAAGGGATAAATTGGGAAAGGGGGCTTAAAGCCCAGGAACTACAGCATTGAAGGGGTACCAGTGCTTTAGAAGTTAAGAGATAAATGGGGAATGGGGGGCTTAAAGGCCGTGCAGTAGAGTAGTGAAGGGGTACCTGTGCGTTATAAATTAATAGATAAATGGGGAATGGGGGGCTAATAGCCCAGGCAGTAAAGCTTTGAAAGTTTACCTTTGCTTTGGAAATTAACGGATAAATTGGAAATGGGGGGCTTAAAGCCCAGGCACTACAGCATTGAAGGGGTACCAGTGCTTTAGAAGTTAAGAGATAAATGGGGAATGGGGGGCTTAAAGCCCGGGCAGTACAGTACTGAAGGGGTACCTGTGCGTTATAAATTAATGGATAAATGGGGAATGGGGGGCTCATAGCCCAGGCAGTAAAGCATTGAAAGTTAACTTTTACTTTGGAAAATAAGGGATAAATTGGGAATGGGGGGCTTAAAGCCCAGGCACTACAGCATTGAAGGGGTACAAGTTCTTTAGAAGTTAAGGGATAAATTGGGAATGGGGGGCTTAAAGCCCAAACACTACAGCATTGAAGGGGTACCAGTGATTTAGAAGTTAAGAGATAAATGGGGAATGGGGGGCTTAAAGCCCGGGCAGTACAGTAGTGAAGAGGTACCTGTGCATTATAAATTAATAGATAAATGGGGAATGGGGGGCTTATAGCCCAGGAAGTAAACCATTGAAAGTTAACCTTTGCTTTGGAAAATAAGGGATAAATTGGGAATGGGGGGCTTAAAGCCCAGGCACTACAGCATTGAAGGGGTACCAGTGCGTTAGAAGTTAAGAGATAAATGGGGAATGGGGGGCTAAAAGCACGGGCAGGACAGTAGTGAAGGGGTTCCTGTGCGTTATAAATTAATAGATAAATGGGGAATGGGGGGCTTATAGCCCAGGCAGTAAAGCATTGAAAGTTTACCATTGCTTTGGAAATTAAGTGATAAATTGGGAATGGGGGGCTTAAAGCCCAGGCAGTAAAGCATTGAAAGTTGACCTTTGCTTTGGAAAATAAGGGATAAATTGGGAATGGGGGGCTTAAAGCCCAGGCACTACAGCATTGAAGGGGTACCACTGCTTTAAAAGTTAAGAGATAAATAGGGAATGGGGGGCTTAAAGCCCGGGCAGTACAGTAGTAAAGGGGTACCTGTGCGTTATAAATTAATAGATAAATGGGGAATGGGGGGCTTATAGCCCAGGCAGTAAAGCATTGAAAGTTAACCTTTGCTTTGGAAATTAAGGGATAAATTGAGAATGGGGGGCTTAAAGCCCAGGCGCTACAGCATCGAAGGGGTACCATTTCTTTAGAACTTAAGAGACTAATGGGGAATGTAGGGGTGAAAAGCCCAGACACTACAGCCTTGAAGGGGTACCTGCGCTTCAGAAGTTAAGAAATAAGTTGGGAATGGGGGGCCTAAATCTCAGGAACTACAGAATTGAAGGGATACCTGTGCGTTAGAAGTTAAGAGATAAATGGGGAATGGGGGGCTTATAGCCAAGGCAGTAAAGCATTGAAAGTTAACCTTTGCTTTGGAAATTAAGAGATAAATTGGAAATGGGGGGCTTAAAGCCCAGGCACTGCAGCATTGAAGGGGTACCAGTGCTTTAGAAGTTAAGAGATAAATGGGGAATGGGGGGCTTAAAGCCCGGGCAGTACAGTACTGAAGGGGTACCTGTGCGTTATAAATTAATGGATAAATGGGGAATGGGGGGCTCATAGCCCAGGCAGTAAAGCATTGAAAGTTAACTTTTACTTTGGAAAATAAGGGATAAATTGGGAATGGGGGGCTTAAAGCCCAGGCACTACAGCATTGAAGGGGTACAAGTTCTTTAGAAGTTAAGGGATAAATTGGGAATGGGGGGCTTAAAGCCCAAACACTACAGCATTGAAGGGGTACCAGTGATTTAGAAGTTAAGAGATAAATGGGGAATGGGGGGCTTAAAGCCCGGGCAGTACAGTAGTGAAGAGGTACCTGTGCATTATAAATTAATAGATAAATGGGGAATGGGGGGCTTATAGCCCAGGAAGTAAACCATTGAAAGTTAACCTTTGCTTTGGAAAATAAGGGATAAATTGGGAATGGGGGGCTTAAAGCCCAGGCACTACAGCATTGAAGGGGTACCAGTGCGTTAGAAGTTAAGAGATAAATGGGGAATGGGGGGCTAAAAGCACGGGCAGGACAGTAGTGAAGGGGTTCCTGTGCGTTATAAATTAATAGATAAATGGGGAATGGGGGGCTTATAGCCCAGGCAGTAAAGCATTGAAAGTTAACCTTTGCTTTGGAAATTAAGAGATAAATTGGAAATGGGGGGCTTAAAGCCCAGGCACTGCAGCATTGAAGGGGTACCAGTGCTTTAGAAGTTAAGAGATAAATGGGGAATGGGGGGCTTAAAGCCCGGGCAGTACAGTACTGAAGGGGTACCTGTGCGTTATAAATTAATGGATAAATGGGGAATGGGGGGCTCATAGCCCAGGCAGTAAAGCATTGAAAGTTAACTTTTACTTTGGAAAATAAGGGATAAATTGGGAATGGGGGGCTTAAAGCCCAGGCACTACAGCATTGAAGGGGTACAAGTTCTTTAGAAGTTAAGGGATAAATTGGGAATGGGGGGCTTAAAGCCCAAACACTACAGCATTGAAGGGGTACCAGTGATTTAGAAGTTAAGAGATAAATGGGGAATGGGGGGCTTAAAGCCCGGGCAGTACAGTAGTGAAGAGGTACCTGTGCATTATAAATTAATAGATAAATGGGGAATGGGGGGCTTATAGCCCAGGAAGTAAACCATTGAAAGTTAACCTTTGCTTTGGAAAATAAGGGATAAATTGGGAATGGGGGGCTTAAAGCCCAGGCACTACAGCATTGAAGGGGTACCAGTGCGTTAGAAGTTAAGAGATAAATGGGGAATGGGGGGCTAAAAGCACGGGCAGGACAGTAGTGAAGGGGTTCCTGTGCGTTATAAATTAATAGATAAATGGGGAATGGGGGGCTTATAGCCCAGGCAGTAAAGCATTGAAAGTTTACCATTGCTTTGGAAATTAAGGGATAAATTGGGAATGGGGGGCTTAAAGCCCAGGCACTACAGCACTGAAGGGGTACCAGTGCTTTAGAAGTTAAGAGATAAATTGGGGAATGGGGGGCTTAAAGCCCGGGCAGTACAGTAGTGAAGGGGTACCTGTGCGTTATAAATTAATGGATAAATGGGGAATGGGGGGCTTATAGCCCAGGCAGTAAAGCATTGAAAGTTGACCTTTGCTTTGGAAAATACGGGATAAATTGGGAATGGGGGGCTTAAAGCCCAGGCACTACAGCATTGAAGGGGTACCAGTGTTTTAGAAGTTAAGATATAAATGGGGAATGGGGGGCTTAAAGCCCAGTAACTACAGCATTGAAAGGGTACCACTGCTTCATAAGTTAAGAGATACCAGTGCTTTAGAATTTAAGAGATAAATTGGGAATTGAGGGCTTAAAGCCCAGGCACTACAGCATTGAAGGGGTACCAGTGCTTTTGAAGTTAAGACATAAATGGGGAATGGGGGGCTTAAAGCCCAGGCACTACAGCATTGAAGGGGAACCAGTGCTTTAGAAGTTAAGAGATAAATTGGGAATAGGGGGCTTAAAGCCCAGGCACTACAGCATTGAAGGGTTACCTGTGCGTTAGAAGTTAAGAGATAAATGGGGGGCTTATAGCCCAGGCAGTAAAGCATTGAAAGTTAACTTTCGCTTTGGAAATTAAGGGATAAATTGGGAATGGGGGGCTTAAAGCCCAGGCACTACAGCATTGAAGGGGTACCACTGCTTTAAAAGTTAAGAGATAAATAGGGAATGGGGGGCTTAAAGCCCGGGAAGTACAGTAGTAAAGGGGTACCTGTGCGTTATAAATTAATAGATAAATGGGGAATGGGGGGCTTATAGCCCAGGCAGTAAAGCATTGAAAGTTAACCTTTGCTTTGGAAATTAAGGGATAAATTGAGAATGGGGGGCTTAAAGCCCAGGCGCTACAGCATCGAAGGGGTACCAGTTCTTTAGAACTTAAGAGACTAATGGGGAATGTAGGGGTGAAAAGCCCAGAAATTACAGCCTTGAAGGGGTACCTGCGCTTTAGAAGTTAAGAAATAAGTTGGGAATGGGGTGCCTAAATCTCAGGAACTACAGAATTGAAGGGATACCTGTGCGTTAGAAGTTAAGAGATAAATGGGGAATGGGGGGCTTATAGCCAAGGCAGTAAAGCATTGAAAGTTAACCTTTGCTTTGGAAATTAAGAGATAAATTGGAAATGGGGGGCTTAAAGCCCAGGCACTGCAGCATTGAAGGGGTACCAGTGCTTTAGAAGTTAAGAGATAAATGGGGAATGGGGGGCTTAAAGCCCGGGCAGTACAGTACTGAAGGGGTACCTGTGCGTTATAAATTAATGGATAAATGGGGAATGGGGGGCTCATAGCCCAGGCAGTAAAGCATTGAAAGTTAACTTTTACTTTGGAAAATAAGGGATAAATTGGGAATGGGGGGCTTAAAGCCCAGGCACTACAGCATTGAAGGGATACAAGTTCTTTAGAAGTTAAGGGATAAATTGAGAATGGGGGGCTGAAAGCCCAGGCGCTACAGCATCGAAGGGGTACCAGTTCTTTAGAACTTAAGAGACTAATGGGGAATGTAGGGGTGAAAAGCCCAGACACTACAGCCTTGAAGGGGTACCTGCGCTTTAGAAGTTAAGAAATAAGTTGGGAATGGGGGGCCTAAATCTCAGGAACTACAGAATTGAAGGGATACCTGTGCGTTAGAAGTTAAGAGATAAATGGGGAATGGGGGGCTTATAGCCAAGGCAGTAAAGCATTGAAAGTTAACCTTTGCTTTGGAAAATAAGGGATAAATTGGGAATGGGGGGCTTAAAGTACAGGCACTACAGCATTGAAGGGGTACCAGTGCGTTAGAAGTTAAGAGATAAATGGGGAATGGGGGGCTAAAAGCACGGGCAGGACAGTAGTGAAGGGGTTCCTGTGCGTTATAAATTAATAGATAAATGGGGAATGGGGGGCTTATAGCCCAGGCAGTAAAGCATTGAAAGTTTACCATTGCTTTTCAAATTAAGGGATAAATTGGAAATGGGGGGCTTAAAGCCCAGGCACTACAGCATTGAAGGGGTACCAGTGCTTTAGAAGTTAAGAGATAAATTGGGGAATGGGGGGCTTAAAGCCCGGGCAGTACAGTAGTGAAGGGGTACATGTGCGTTATAAATTAATGGATAAATGGGGAATGGGGGGCTTATAGCCCAGGCAGTAAAGCATTGAAAGTTGACCTTTGCTTTGGAAAATAAGGGATAAATTGGGAATGGGGGGCTTAAAGCCCAGGCACTACAGCATTGAAGGGGTACCAGTTTTTTAGAAGTTAAGATATAAATGGGGAATGGGGGGCTTAAAGCCCAGTAACTACAGCATTGAAGGGGTACCACTGCTTCATAAGTTAAGAGATACCAGTGCTGTAGAATTTAAGAGATAAATTGGGAATTGAGGGCTTAAAGCCCAGGCACTACAGCATTGAAGGGGTACCAGTGCTTTTGAAGTTAAGACATAAATGGGGAATGGGGGGCTTAAAGCCCAGGCACTACAGCATTGAAGGGGAACCAGTGCTTTAGAAGTTAAGAGATAAATTGGGAATAGGGGGCTTAAAGCCCAGGCACTACAGCATTGAAGGGTTACCTGTGCGTTAGAAGTTAAGAGATAAATGGGGGGCTTATAGCCCAGGCAGTAAAGCATTGAAAGTTAACCTTCGCTTTGGAAATTAAGGGATAAATTGGAAATGGGGGGCTTAAAGCCCAGGTACTACAGCATTGAAGGGGTACCACTGCTTTAAAAGTTAAGAGATAAATAGGGAATGGGGGGCTTAAAGCCCGGGCAGTACAGTAGTAAAGGGGTACCTGTGCGTTATAAATTAATAGATAAATGGGGAATGGGGGGCTTATAGCCCAGGCAGTAAAGCATTGAAAGTTAACCTTTGCTTTGGAAATTAAGGGATAAATTGAGAATGGGGGGCTTAAAGCCCAGGCGCTACAGCATCGAAGGGGTACCATTTCTTTAGAACTTAAGAGACTAATGGGGAATGTAGGGGTGAAAAGCCCAGACACTACAGCCTTGAAGGGGTACCTGCGCTTCAGAAGTTAAGAAATAAGTTGGGAATGGGGGGCCTAAATCTCAGGAACTACAGAATTGAAGGGATACCTGTGTGTTAGAAGTTAAGAGATAAATGGGGAATGGGGGGCTTATAGCCAAGGCAGTAAAGCATTGAAAGTTAACCTTTGCTTTGGAAATTAAGAGATAAATTGGAAATGGGGGGCTTAAAGCCCAGGCACTGCAGCATTGAAGGTGTACCAGTGCTTTAGAAGTTAAGAGATAAATGGGGAATGGGGGGCTTAAAGCCCGGGCAGTACAGTACTGAAGGGGTACCTGTGCGTTATAAATTAATGGATAAATGGGGAATGGGGGGCTCATAGCCCAGGCAGTAAAGCATTGAAAGTTAACTTTTACTTTGGAAAATAAGGGATAAATTGGGAATGGGGGGCTTAAAGCCCAGGCACTACAGCATTGAAGGGGTACAAGTTCTTTAGAAGTTAAGGGATAAATTGGGAATGGGGGGCTTAAAGCCCAGGCACTACAGCATTGAAGGGGTACCAGTGCGTTAGAAGTTAAGAGATAAATGGGGAATGGGGGGCTAAAAGCACGGGCAGGACAGTAGTGAAGGGGTTCCTGTGCGTTATAAATTAATAGATAAATGGGGAATGGGGGGCTTATAGCCCAGGCAATAAAGCATTGAAAGTTTACCATTGCTTTGGAAATTAAGGGATAAATTGGAAATGGGGGGCTTAAAGCCCAGGCACTACAGCATTGAAGGGGTACCAGTGCTTTAGAAGTTAAGAGATAAATTGGGGAATGGGGGGCTTAAAGCCCGGGCAGTACAGTAGTGAAGGGGTACATGTGCGTTATAAATTAATGGATAAATGGGGAATGGGGGGCTTATAGCCCAGGCAGTAAAGCATTGAAAGTTGACCTTTGCTTTGGAAAATAAGGGATAAATGGGGAATGGGGGGCTTAAAGCCCAGTAACTACAGCATTGAAGGGGTACCACTGCTTCATAAGTTAAGAGATACCAGTGCTTTAGAATTTAAGAGATAAATTGGGAATTGAGGGCTTAAAGCCCAGGCACTACAGCATTGAAGGGGTACCAGTGCTTTTGAAGTTAAGACATAAATGGGGAATGGGGGGCTTAAAGCCCAGGCACTACAGCATTGAAGGGGAACCAGTGCTTTAGAAGTTAAGAGATAAATTGGGAATAGGGGGCTTAAAGCCCAGGCACTACAGCATTGAAGGGTTACCTGTGCGTTAGAAGTTAAGAGATAAATGGGGGGCTTATAGCCCAGGCAGTAAAGCATTGAAAGTTAACCTTCGCTTTGGAAATTAAGGGATAAATTGGGAATGGGGGGCTTAAAGCCCAGGCACTACAGCATTGAAGGGGTACAAGTTCTTTAGAAGTTAAGGGATAAATTGGGAATGGGGGCTTAAAGCCCAGGCACTACAGCATTGAAGGGGTACCAGTGATTTAGAAGTTAAGAGATAAATGGGGAATGGGGGGCTTAAAGCCCGGGCAGTACAGTAGTGAAGAGGTAAATGTGCATTATAAATTAATAGATAAATGGGGAATGGGGGGCTTATAGCCCAGGAAGTAAACCATTGAAAGTTAACCTTTGCTTTGGAAAATAAGGGATAAATTGGGAATGGGGGGCTTAAAGCCCAGGCACTACAGCATTGAAGGGGTACCAGTGCGTTAGAAGTTAAGAGATAAATGGGGAATGGGGGGCTAAAAGCACGGGCAGGACAGTAGTGAAGGGGTTCCTGTGCGTTATAAATTAATAGATAAATGGGGAATGGGGGGCTTATAGCCCAGGCAGTAAAGCATTGAAAGTTTACCATTGCTTTGGAAATTAAGGGATAAATTGGGAATGGGGGGCTTAAAGCCCAGGCACTACAGCATTGAAGGGGTACCAGTGCTTTAGAAGTTAAGAGATAAATTGGGGAATGGGGGGCTTAAAGCCCGGGCAGTACAGTAGTGAAGGGGTACCTGTGAGTTATAAATTAATGGATAAATGGGGAATGGGGGGCTTATAGCCCAGGCAGTAAAGCATTGAAAGTTGACCTTTGCTTTGGAAAATAAGGGATAAATTGGGAATGGGGGGCTTAAAGCCCAGGCACTACAGCATTGAAGGGGTACCAGTGTTTTAGAAGTTAAGATATAAATGGGGAATGGGGGGCTTAAAGCCCAGTAACTACAGCATTGAAGGGGTACCACTGCTTCATAAGTTAAGAGATACCAGTGCTTTAGAATTTAAGAGATAAATTGGGAATTGAGGGCTTAAAGCCCAGGCACTACAGCATTGAAGGGGTACCAGTGCTTTTGAAGTTAAGACATAAATGGGGAATGGGGGGCTTAAAGCCCAGGCACTACAGCATTGAAGGGGAACCAGTGCTTTAGAAGTTAAGAGATAAATTGGGAATAGGGGGCTTAAAGCCCAGGCACTACAGCATTGAAGGGTTACCTGTGCGTTAGAAGTTAAGAGATAAATGGGGGGCTTATAGCCCAGGCAGTAAAGCATTGAAAGTTAACTTTCGCTTTGGAAATTAAGGGATAAATTGGGAATGGGGGGCTTAAAGCCCAGGCGCTACAGCATCGAAGGGGTACCATTTCTTTAGAACTTAAGAGACTAATGGGGAATGTAGGGGTGAAAAGCCCAGACACTACAGCCTTGAAGGGGTACCTGCGCTTCAGAAGTTAAGAAATAAGTTGGGAATGGGGGGCCTAAATCTCAGGAACTACAGAATTGAAGGGATACCTGTGTGTTAGAAGTTAAGAGATAAATGGGGAATGGGGGGCTTATAGCCAAGGCAGTAAAGCATTGAAAGTTAACCTTTGCTTTGGAAATTAAGAGATAAATTGGAAATGGGGGGCTTAAAGCCCAGGCACTGCAGCATTGAAGGTGTACCAGTGCTTTAGAAGTTAAGAGATAAATGGGGAATGGGGGGCTTAAAGCCCGGGCAGTACAGTACTGAAGGGGTACCTGTGCGTTATAAATTAATGGATAAATGGGGAATGGGGGGCTCATAGCCCAGGCAGTAAAACATTGAAAGTTAACTTTTACTTTGGAAAATAAGGGATAAATTGGGAATGGGGGGCTTAAAGCCCAGGCACTACAGCATTGAAGGGGTACAAGTTCTTTAGAAGTTAAGGGATAAATTGGGAATGGGGGGCTTAAAGCCCAGGCACTACAGCATTGAAGGGGTACCAGTGCGTTAGAAGTTAAGAGATAAATGGGGAATGGGGGGCTAAAAGCACGGGCAGGACAGTAGTGAAGGGGTTCCTGTGCGTTATAAATTAATAGATAAATGGGGAATGGGGGGCTTATAGCCCAGGCAATAAAGCATTGAAAGTTTACCATTGCTTTGGAAATTAAGGGATAAATTGGAAATGGGGGGCTTAAAGCCCAGGCACTACAGCATTGAAGGGGTACCAGTGCTTTAGAAGTTAAGAGATAAATTGGGGAATGGGGGGCTTAAAGCCCGGGCAGTACAGTAGTGAAGGGGTACATGTGCGTTATAAATTAATGGATAAATGGGGAATGGGGGGCTTATAGCCCAGGCAGTAAAGCATTGAAAGTTGACCTTTGCTTTGGAAAATAAGGGATAAATGGGGAATGGGGGGCTTAAAGCCCAGTAACTACAGCATTGAAGGGGTACCACTGCTTCATAAGTTAAGAGATACCAGTGCTTTAGAATTTAAGAGATAAATTGGGAATTGAGGGCTTAAAGCCCAGGCACTACAGCATTGAAGGGGTACCAGTGCTTTTGAAGTTAAGACATAAATGGGGAATGGGGGGCTTAAAGCCCAGGCACTACAGCATTGAAGGGGAACCAGTGCTTTAGAAGTTAAGAGATAAATTGGGAATAGGGGGCTTAAAGCCCAGGCACTACAGCATTGAAGGGTTACCTGTGCGTTAGAAGTTAAGAGATAAATGGGGGGCTTATAGCCCAGGCAGTAAAGCATTGAAAGTTAACCTTCGCTTTGGAAATTAAGGGATAAATTGGGAATGGGGGGCTTAAAGCCCAGGCACTACAGCATTGAAGGGGTACAAGTTCTTTAGAAGTTAAGGGATAAATTGGGAATGGGGGCTTAAAGCCCAGGCACTACAGCATTGAAGGGGTACCAGTGATTTAGAAGTTAAGAGATAAATGGGGAATGGGGGGCTTAAAGCCCGGGCAGTACAGTAGTGAAGAGGTAAATGTGCATTATAAATTAATAGATAAATGGGGAATGGGGGGCTTATAGCCCAGGAAGTAAACCATTGAAAGTTAACCTTTGCTTTGGAAAATAAGGGATAAATTGGGAATGGGGGGCTTAAAGCCCAGGCACTACAGCATTGAAGGGGTACCAGTGCGTTAGAAGTTAAGAGATAAATGGGGAATGGGGGGCTAAAAGCACGGGCAGGACAGTAGTGAAGGGGTTCCTGTGCGTTATAAATTAATAGATAAATGGGGAATGGGGGGCTTATAGCCCAGGCAGTAAAGCATTGAAAGTTTACCATTGCTTTGGAAATTAAGGGATAAATTGGGAATGGGGGGCTTAAAGCCCAGGCACTACAGCATTGAAGGGGTACCAGTGCTTTAGAAGTTAAGAGATAAATTGGGGAATGGGGGGCTTAAAGCCCGGGCAGTACAGTAGTGAAGGGGTACCTGTGAGTTACAAATTAATGGATAAATGGGGAATGGGGGGCTTATAGCCCAGGCAGTAAAGCATTGAAAGTTGACCTTTGCTTTGGAAAATAAGGGATAAATTGGGAATGGGGGGCTTAAAGCCCAGGCACTACAGCATTGAAGGGGTACCAGTGTTTTAGAAGTTAAGATATAAATGGGGAATGGGGGGCTTAAAGCCCAGTAACTACAGCATTGAAGGGGTACCACTGCTTCATAAGTTAAGAGATACCAGTGCTTTAGAATTTAAGAGATAAATTGGGAATTGAGGGCTTAAAGCCCAGGCACTACAGCATTGAAGGGGTACCAGTGCTTTTGAAGTTAAGACATAAATGGGGAATGGGGGGCTTAAAGCCCAGGCACTACAGCATTGAAGGGGAACCAGTGCTTTAGAAGTTAAGAGATAAATTGGGAATAGGGGGCTTAAAGCCCAGGCACTACAGCATTGAAGGGTTACCTGTGCGTTAGAAGTTAAGAGATAAATGGGGGGCTTATAGCCCAGGCAGTAAAGCATTGAAAGTTAACCTTCGCTTTGGAAATTAAGGGATAAATTGGGAATGGGGGGCTTAAAGCCCAGGCACTACAGCATTGAAGGGGTACCACTGCTTTAAAAGTTAAGAGATAAATAGGGAATGGGGGGCTTAAAGCCCGGGCAGTACAGTAGTAAAGGGGTACCTGTGCGTTATAAATTAATAGATAAATGGGGAATGGGGGGCTTATAGCCCAGGCAGTAAAGCATTGAAAGTTAACCTTTGCTTTGGAAATTAAGGGATAAATGGGGAATGGGGGGCTTAAAGCCCAGTAACTACAGCATTGAAGGGGTACCACTGCTTTTGAAGTTAAGACATAAATGGGGAATGGGGGGCTTAAAGCCAAGGCACTACAGCATTGAAGGGGAACCAGTGCTTTAGAAGTTAAGAGATAAATTGGGAATAGGGGGCTTAAAGCCCAGGCACTACAGCATTGAAGGGTTACCTGTGCGTTAGAAGTTAAGAGATAAATGGGGGGCTTATAGCCCAGGCAGTAAAGCATTGAAAGTTAACCTTCGCTTTGGAAATTAAGGGATAAATTGGGAATGGGGGGCTTAAAGCCCAGGCACTACAGCATTGAAGGGGTACAAGTTCTTTAGAAGTTAAGGGATAAATTGGGAATGGGGGGCTTAAAGCCCAGGCACTACAGCATTGAAGGGGTACCAGTGATTTAGAAGTTAAGAGATAAATGGGGAATGGGGGGCTTAAAGCCCGGGCAGTACAGTAGTGAAGAGGTACCTGTGCAGTATAAATTAATAGATAAATGGGGAATGGGGGGCTTATAGCCCAGGAAGTAAACCATTGAAAGTTAACCTTTGCTTTGGAAAATAAGGGATAAATTGGGAATGGGGGGCTTAAAGCCCAGGCACTACAGCATTGAAGGGGTACCAGTGCGTTAGAAGTTAAGAGATAAATGGGGAATGGGGGGCTAAAAGCACGGGCAGGACAGTAGTGAAGGGGTTCCTGTGCGTTATAAATTAATAGATAAATGGGGAATGGGGGGCTTATAGCCCAGGCAGTAAAGCATTGAAAGTTTACCATTGCTTTGGAAATTAAGGGATAAATTGGAAATGGGGGGCTTAAAGCCCAGGCACTACAGCATTGAAGGGGTACCAGTGCTTTAGAAGTTAAGAGATAAATTGGGGAATGGGGGGCTTAAAGCCCGGGCAGTACAGTAGTGAAGGGGTACCTGTGAGTTATAAATTAATGGATAAATGGGGAATGGGGGGCTTATAGCCCAGGCACTACAGCATTGAAGGGGTACCAGTGTTTTAGAAGTTAAGATATAAATGGGGAATGGGGGGCTTAAAGCCCAGTAACTACAGCATTGAAGGGGTACCACTGCTTCATAAGTTAAGAGATACCAGTGCTTTAGAATTTAAGAGATAAATTGGGAATTGAGGGCTTAAAGCCCAGGCACTACAGCATTGAAGGGGTACCAGTGCTTTTGAAGTTAAGACATAAATGGGGAATGGGGGGCTTAAAGCCCAGGCACTACAGCATTGAAGGGGAACCAGTGCTTTAGAAGTTAAGAGATAAATTGGGAATAGGGGGCTTAAAGCCCAGGCACTACAGCATTGAAGGGTTACCTGTGCGTTAGAAGTTAAGAGATAAATGGGGGGCTTATAGCCCAGGCAGTAAAGCATTGAAAGTTAACCTTCGCTTTGGAAATTAAGGGATAAATTGGGAATGGGGGGCTTAAAGCCCAGGCACTACAGCATTGAAGGGGTACCACTGCTTTAAAAGTTAAGAGATAAATAGGGAATGGGGGGCTTAAAGCCCGGGCAGTACAGTAGTAAAGGGGTACCTGTGCGTTATAAATTAATAGATAAATGGGGAATGGGGGGCTTATAGCCCAGGCAGTAAAGCATTGAAAGTTAACCTTTGCTTTGGAAATTAAGGGATAAATTGAGAATGGGGGGCTTAAAGCCCAGGCGCTACAGCATCGAAGGGGTACCTGCGCTTTAGAAGTTAAGAAATAAGTTGGGAATGGGGGGCCTAAATCTCAGGAACTACAGAATTGAAGGGATACCTGTGCGTTAGAAGTTAAGAGATAAATGGGGAATGGGGGGCTTATAGCCCAGGCAGTAAAGCATTGAAAGTTAACCTTTGCTTTGGAAATTAAGGGATAAATTGAGAATGGGGGGCTTAAAGCCCAGGCGCTACAGCATCGAAGGGGTACCAGTTCTTTAGAACTTAAGAGACTAATGGGGAATGTAGGGGTGAAAAGCCCAGACACTACAGCCTTGAAGGGGTACCTGCGCTTTAGAAGTGAAGAAATAAGTTGGGAATGGGGGGCCTAAATCTCAGGAACTACAGAATTGAAGGGATACCTGTGCGTTAGAAGTTAAGAGATAAATGGGGAATGGGGGGCTTATAGCCAAGGCAGTAAAGCATTGAAAGTTAACCTTTGCTTTGGATATTAAGAGATAAATTGGAAATGGGGGGCTTAAAGCCCAGGCACTGCAGCATTGAAGGGGTACCAGTGCTTTAGAAGTTAAGAGATAAATGGGGAATGGGGGCCTTAAAACCCGGGCAGTACAGTAGTGAAGGGGTTCCTGTGCGTTATAAATTAATGGATAAATGGGGAATGGGGGGCTCATAGCCCAGGCAGTAAAGCATTGAAAGTTAACTTTTACTTTGGAAAATAAGGGATAAATTGGGAATGGGGGGCTTAAAGCCCAGGCACTACAGCATTGAAGGGGTACAAGTTCTTTAGAAGTTAAGGGATAAATTGGGAATGGGGGGCTTAAAGCCCAGGCACTACAGCATTGAAGGGGTACCAGTGATTTAGAAGTTAAGAGATAAATGGGGAATGGGGGGCTTAAAGCCCGGGCAGTACAGTAGTGAAGAGGTACCTGTGCATTATAAATTAATAGATAAATGGGGAATGGGGGGCTTATAGCCCAGGAAGTAAACCATTGGAAGTTAACCTTTGCTTTGGAAAATAAGGGATAAATTGGGAATGGGGGGCTTAAAGCCCAGGCACTACAGCATTGAAGGGGTACCAATGCGTTAGAAGTTAAGAGATAAATGGGGAATGGGGGGCTAAAAGCACGGGCAGGACAGTAGTGAAGGGGTACCTGTGCGTTATAAATTAATAGATAAATGGGGAATGGGGGGCTTATAGCCCAGGCAGTAAAGCATTGAAAGTTTACCATTGCTTTTCAAATTAAGGGATAAATTGGAAATGGGGGGCTTAAAGCCCAGGCACTACAGCATTGAAGGGGTACCAGTGCTTTAGAAGTTAAGAGATAAATTGGGGAATGGGGGGCTTAAAGCCCGGGCAGTACAGTAGTGAAGGGGTACATGTGCGTTATAAATTAATGGATAAATGGGGAATGGGGGGCTTATAGCCCAGGCAGTAAAGCATTGAAAGTTGACTTTTGCTTTGGAAAATAAGGGATAAATTGGGAATGGGGGGCTTAAAGCCCAGGCACTACAGCATTGAAGGGGTACCAGTTTTTTAGAAGTTAAGATATAAATGGGGAATGGGGGGCTTAAAGCCCAGGCACTACAGCATTGAAGGGGTACCAGTGCTTTAGAAGTTAAGAGATAAATTGGGGAATGGGGGGCTTAAAGCCCGGGCAGTACAGTAGTGAAGGGGTACATGTGCGTTATAAATTAATGGATAAATGGGGAATGGGGGGCTTATAGCCCAGGCAGTAAAGCATTGAAAGTTGACCTTTGCTTTGGAAAATAAGGGATAAATTGGGAATGGGGGGCTTAAAGCCCAGGCACTACAGCATTGAAGGGGTACCAGTTTTTTAGAAGTTAAGATATAAATGGGGAATGGGGGGCTTAAAGCCCAGTAACTACAGCATTGAAGGGGTACCACTGCTTCATAAGTTAAGAGATACCAGTGCTGTAGAATTTAAGAGATAAATTGGGAATTGAGGGCTTAAAGCCCAGGCACTACAGCATTGAAGGGGTACCAGTGCTTTTGAAGTTAAGACATAAATGGGGAATGGGGGGCTTAAAGCCCAGGCACTACAGCATTGAAGGGGAACCAGTGCTTTAGAAGTTAAGAGATAAATTGGGAATAGGGGGCTTAAAGCCCAGGCACTACAGCATTGAAGGGTTACCTGTGCGTTAGAAGTTAAGAGATAAATGGGGGGCTTATAGCCCAGGCAGTAAAGCATTGAAAGTTAACCTTCGCTTTGGAAATTAAGGGATAAATTGGAAATGGGGGGCTTAAAGCCCAGGCACTACAGCATTGAAGGGGTACCACTGCTTTAAAAGTTAAGAGATAAATAGGGAATGGGGGGCTTAAAGCCCGGGCAGTACAGTAGTAAAGGGGTACCTGTGCGTTATAAATTAATAGATATATGGGGAATGGGGGGCTTATAGCCCAGGCAGTAAAGCATTGAAAGTTAACCTTTGCTTTGGAAATTAAGGGATAAATTGAGAATGGGGGGGCTTAAAGCCCAGGCGCTACAGCATCGAAGGGGTACCAGTTCTTTAGAACTTAAGAGACTAATGGGGAATGTAGGGGTGAAAAGCCCAGACACTACAGCCTTGAAGGGGTACCTGCGCTTTAGAAGTTAAGAAATAAGTTGGGAATGGGGGGCCTAAATCTCAGGAACTACAGAATTGAAGGGATACCTGTGCGTTAGAAGTTAAGAGATAAATGGGGAATGGGGGGCTTATAGCCAAGGCAGTAAAGCATTGAAAGTTAACCTTTGCTTTGGAAATTAAGAGATAAATTGGAAATGGGGGGCTTAAAGCCCAGGCACTGCAGCATTGAAGGGGTACCAGTGCTTTAGAAGTTAAGAGATAAATGGGGAATGGGGGGCTTAAAGCCCGGGCAGTACAGTACTGAAGGGGTACCTGTGCGTTATAAATTAATGGATACATGGGGAATGGGGGGCTCATAGCCCAGGCAGTAAAGCATTGAAAGTTAACTTTTACTTTGGAAAATAAGGGATAAATTGGGAATGGGGGGCTTAAAGCCCAGGCACTACAGCATTGAAGGGGTACAAGTTCTTTAGAAGTTAAGGGATGAATTGGGAATGGGGGGCTTAAAGCCCAGGCACTACAGCATTGAAGGGGTACCAGTGATTTAGAAGTTAAGAGATAAATGGGGAATGGGGGGCTTAAAGCCCGGGCAGTACAGTAGTGAAGAGGTACCTGTGCAGTATAAATTAATAGATAAATGGGGAATGGGGGGCTTATAGCCCAGGAAGTAAACCATTGAAAGTTAACCTTTGCTTTGGAAAATAAGGGATAAATTGGGAATGGGGGGCTTAAAGCCCAGGCACTACAGCATTGAAGGGGTACCAGTGCGTTAGAAGTTAAGAGATAAATGGGGAATGGGGGGCTAAAAGCACGGGCAGGACAGTAGTGAAGGGGTTCCTGTGCGTTATAAATTAATAGATAAATGGGGAATGGGGGGCTTATAGCCCAGGCAATAAAGCATTGAAAGTTTACCATTGCTTTGGAAATTAAGGGATAAATTGGAAATGGGGGGCTTAAAGCCCAGACACTACAGCATTGAAGGGGTACCAGTGCTTTAGAAGTTAAGAGATAAATTGGGGAATGGGGGGCTTAAAGCCCGGGCAGTACAGTAGTGAAGGGGTACATGTGCGTTATAAATTAATGGATAAATGGGGAATGGGGGGCTTATAGCCCAGGCAGTAAAGCATTGAAAGTTGACCTTTGCTTTGGAAAATAAGGGATAAATTGGGAATGGGGGGCTTAAAGCCCAGGCACTACAGCATTGAAGGGGTACCAGTTTTTTAGAAGTTAAGATATAAATGGGGAATGGGGGGCTTAAAGCCCAGTAACTACAGCATTGAAGGGGTACCACTGCTTCATAAGTTAAGAGATACCAGTGCTTTAGAATTTAAGAGATAAATTGGGAATTGAGGGCTTAAAGCCCAGGCACTACAGCATTGAAGGGGTACCAGTGCTTTTGAAGTTAAGACATAAATGGGGAATGGGGGGCTTAAAGCCCAGGCACTACAGCATTGAAGGGGAACCAGTGCTTTAGAAGTTAAGAGATAAATTGGGAATAGGGGGCTTAAAGCCCAGGCACTACAGCATTGAAGGGTTACCTGTGCGTTAGAAGTTAAGAGATAAATGGGGGCTTATAGCCCAGGCAGTAAAGCATTGAAAGTTAACCTTCGCTTTGGAAATTAAGGGATAAATTGGGAATGGGGGGCTTAAAGCCCAGGCACTACAGCATTGAAGGGGTACAAGTTCTTTAGAAGTTAAGGGATAAATTGGGAATGGGGGGCTTAAAGCCCAGGCACTACAGCATTGAAGGGGTACCAGTGATTTAGAAGTTAAGAGATAAATGGGGAATGGGGGGCTTAAAGCCCGGGCAGTACAGTAGTGAAGAGGTACCTGTGCATTATAAATTAATAGATAAATGGGGAATGGGGGGCTTATAGCCCAGGAAGTAAACCATTGAAAGTTAACCTTTGCTTTGGAAAATAAGGGATAAATTGGGAATGGGGGGCTTAAAGCCCAGGCACTACAGCATTGAAGGGGTACCAGTGCGTTAGAAGTTAAGAGATAAATGGGGAATGGGGGGCTAAAAGCACGGGCAGGACAGTAGTGAAGGGGTTCCTGTGCGTTATAAATTAATAGATAAATGGGGAATGGGGGGCTTATAGCCCAGGCAGTAAAGCATTGAAAGTTTACCATTGCTTTGGAAATTAAGGGATAAATTGGGAATGGAGGGCTTAAAGCCCAGGCACTACAGCATTGAAGGGGTACCAGTGCTTTAGAAGTTAAGAGATAAATTGGGGAATGGGGGGCTTAAAGCCCGGGCAGTACAGTAGTGAAGGGGTACCTGTGAGTTATAAATTAATGGATAAATGGGGAATGGGGGGCTTATAGCCCAGGCAGTAAAGCATTGAAAGTTGACCTTTGCTTTGGAAAATAAGGGATAAATTGGGAATGGGGGGCTTAAAGCCCAGGCACTACAGCATTGAAGGGGTACCAGTGTTTTAGAAGTTAAGATATAAATGGGGAATGGGGGGCTTAAAGCCCAGTAACTACAGCATTGAAGGGGTACCACTGCTTCATAAGTTAAGAGATACCAGTGCTGTAGAATTTAAGAGATAAATTGGGAATTGAGGGCTTAAAGCCCAGGCACTACAGCATTGAAGGGGTACCAGTGCTTTTGAAGTTAAGACATAAATGGGGAATGGGGGGCTTAAAGCCCAGGCACTACAGCATTGAAGGGGAACCAGTGCTTTAGAAGTTAAGAGATAAATTGGGAATAGGGGGCTTAAAGCCCAGGCACTACAGCATTGAAGGGTTACCTGTGCGTTAGAAGTTAAGAGATAAATGGGGGGCTTATAGCCCAGGCAGTAAAGCATTGAAAGTTAACCTTCGCTTTGGAAATTAAGGGATAAATTGGGAATGGGGGGCTTAAAGCCCAGGCGCTACAGCATCGAAGGGGTACCAGTTCTTTAGAACTTAAGAGACTAATGGGGAATGTAGGGGTGAAAAGCCCAGACACTACAGCCTTGAAGGGGTACCTGCGCTTTAGAAGTTAAGAAATAAGTTGGGAATGGGGGGCCTAAATCTCAGGAACTACAGAATTGAAGGGATACCAGTGCGTTAGAAGTTAAGAGATAAATGGGGAATGGGGGGCTTATACCCAAGGCAGTAAAGCATTGAAAGTTAACCTTTGCTTTGGAAATTAAGAGATAAATTGGAAATGGGGGGCTTAAAGCCCAGGCACTGCAGCATTTAAGAGGTACCAGTGCTTTAGAAGTTAAGAGATAAATGGGGAATGGGGGGCTTAAAGCCTGGGCAGTACAGTAGTGAAGGGGTACCTGTGCGTTTTAAACTAATAGATAAATGGGGAATGGGGGGCTTATAGCCCAGGTAGTAAAGCATTGAAAGGTAACCTTTGCTTTCGAAAATAAGGGATAAATTGGGAATGGGGGGCTTAAAGCCCAGGCACTACAGCATTGAAGGGGTACCAGTTCTTTAAGGGTTAAGACATAAATTGGAAATGGGGGGCTTATAGCCCAGGAACTACAGCATTGAAGGTGTACATGTGCTTTAGAAGTTAAGAGATAAGTTGGGAATGGAGGGCTTAAAGCCCAGGCACTACAGCATTGAAGGGGTACCTGTGCTTTAGAAATTAAGAGATAAATTGGGAATGGAGGGCTTAAAGCCCAGGAACTACAGCATTGAAGGGGTACCTGTGCTTTAGAGGTTAAGAGATAAATGGGAATTGGGGGGCTTATAGCCCAGGCAGTAAAGCATTGAAGAGGAACCAGTGCTTTAGAAGTTAAGAGATAAATTGGGAATCGGGGGCTTAAAGCCCAGGCACTACAGCATTGAAGGGGTACCTGTGCTTTAGAAGTTCAGAGATAAATTGGGAATGGAGGGCTTAAAGCCCAGGGGTACCTGTGCATTAGAAGTAAAGAGATAAGTTGGGAATGGAGAGTTTAAAGCCCAGGCACTACAGCATTTTAGGGGTACCTGTGCAAAAGATGATGAGAGATAAATGGGGAATGGGGGGCGTATAGCCAAGGCACTACAGCATTCCAGGGGTACCTGTGCGTTAGAAGTAAAGAGATAAATGGGGAACCAGAGGCTTAAAGGCCATGCCGTAACGCATTCAAAGGGTACCTGTGATTTAGAAGTTAAGAGATAAATGGGGAATGGGGGGCTTATAGCCAAGGCAGTAAAGCATTGAAAGTTAACCTTTGCTTTGGAAATTAAGGGATAAATTGGAAATGGGGGGCTTAAAGCCCAGGCACTGCAGCATTGAAGGGGTACCAGTGCTTTAGAAGTTAAGAGATAAATGGGGAATGGGGGGCTTAAAGCCCGGGCAGTACAGTACTGAAGGGGTACCTGTGCGTTATAAATTAATGGATAAATGGGGAATGGGGGGCTCATAGCCCAGGCAGTAAAGCATTGAAAGTTAACTTTTACTTTGGAAAATAAGGGATAAATTGGGAATGGGGGGCTTAAAGCCCAGGCACTACAGCATTGAAGGGATACAAGTTCTTTAGAAGTTAAGGGATAAATTGAGAATGGGGGGCTGAAAGCCCAGGCGCTACAGCATCGAAGGGGTACCAGTTCTTTAGAACTTAAGAGACTAATGGGGAATGTAGGGGTGAAAAGCCCAGACACTACAGCCTTGAAGGGGTACCTGCGCTTTAGAAGTTAAGAAATAAGTTGGGAATGGGGGGCCTAAATCTCAGGAACTACAGAATTGAAGGGATACCTGTGCGTTAGAAGTTAAGAGATAAATGGGGAATGGGGGGCTTATAGCCAAGGCAGTAAAGCATTGAAAGTTAACCTTTGCTTTGGAAAATAAGGGATAAATTGGGAATGGGGGGCTTAAAGTACAGGCACTACAGCATTGAAGGGGTACCAGTGCGTTAGAAGTTAAGAGATAAATGGGGAATGGGGGGCTAAAAGCACGGGCAGGACAGTAGTGAAGGGGTTCCTGTGCGTTATAAATTAATAGATAAATGGGCAATGGGGGGCTTATAGCCCAGGCAGTAAAGCATTGAAAGTTGACCTTTGCTTTGGAAAATAAGGGATAAATTGGGAATGGGGGGCTTAAAGCCCAGGCACTACAGCATTGAAGGGGTACCAGTTTTTTAGAAGTTAAGATATAAATGGGGAATGGGGGGCTTAAAGCCCAGTAACTACAGCATTGAAGGGGTACCACTGCTTCATAAGTTAAGAGATACCAGTGCTGTAGAATTTAAGAGATAAATTGGGAATTGAGGGCTTAAAGCCCAGGCACTACAGCATTGAAGGGGTACCAGTGCTTTTGAAGTTAAGACATAAATGGGGAATGGGGGGCTTAAAGCCCAGGCACTACAGCATTGAAGGGGAACCAGTGCTTTAGAAGTTAAGAGATAAATTGGGAATAGGGGGCTTAAAGCCCAGGCACTACAGCATTGAAGGGTTACCTGTGCGTTAGAAGTTAAGAGATAAATGGGGGGCTTATAGCCCAGGCAGTAAAGCATTGAAAGTTAACCTTCGCTTTGGAAATTAAGGGATAAATTGGAAATGGGGGGCTTAAAGCCCAGGCACTACAGCATTGAAGGGGTACCACTGCTTTAAAAGTTAAGAGATAAATAGGGAATGGGGGGCTTAAAGCCCGGGCAGTACAGTAGTAAAGGGGTACCTGTGCGTTATAAATTAATAGATAAATGGGGAATGGGGGGCTTATAGCCCAGGCAGTAAAGCATTGAAAGTTAACCTTTGCTTTGGAAATTAAGGGATAAATTGAGAATGGGGGGCTTAAAGCCCAGGCGCTACAGCATCGAAGGGGTACCATTTCTTTAGAACTTAAGAGACTAATGGGGAATGTAGGGGTGAAAAGCCCAGACACTACAGCCTTGAAGGGGTACCTGCGCTTCAGAAGTTAAGAAATAAGTTGGGAATGGGGGGCCTAAATCTCAGGAACTACAGAATTGAAGGGATACCTGTGCGTTAGAAGTTAAGAGATAAATGGGGAATGGGGGGCTTATAGCCAAGGCAGTAAAGCATTGAAAGTTAACCTTTGCTTTGGAAATTAAGAGATAAATTGGAAATGGGGGGCTTAAAGCCCAGGCACTGCAGCATTGAAGGGGTACCAGTGCTTTAGAAGTTAAGAGATAAATGGGGAATGGGGGGCTTAAAGCCCGGGCAGTACAGTACTGAAGGGGTACCTGTGCGTTATAAATTAATGGATAAATGGGGAATGGGGGGCTCATAGCCCAGGCAGTAAAGCATTGAAAGTTAACTTTTACTTTGGAAAATAAGGGATAAATTGGGAATGGGGGGCTTAAAGCCCAGGCACTACAGCATTGAAGGGGTACAAGTTCTTTAGAAGTTAAGGGATAAATTGGGAATGGGGGGCTTAAAGCCCAAACACTACAGCATTGAAGGGGTACCAGTGATTTAGAAGTTAAGAGATAAATGGGGAATGGGGGGCTTAAAGCCCGGGCAGTACAGTAGTGAAGAGGTACCTGTGCATTATAAATTAATAGATAAATGGGGAATGGGGGGCTTATAGCCCAGGAAGTAAACCATTGAAAGTTAACCTTTGCTTTGGAAAATAAGGGATAAATTGGGAATGGGGGGCTTAAAGCCCAGGCACTACAGCATTGAAGGGGTACCAGTGCGTTAGAAGTTAAGAGATAAATGGGGAATGGGGGGCTAAAAGCACGGGCAGGACAGTAGTGAAGGGGTTCCTGTGCGTTATAAATTAATAGATAAATGGGGAATGGGGGGCTTATAGCCCAGGCAGTAAAGCATTGAAAGTTTACCATTGCTTTGGAAATTAAGGGATAAATTGGGAATGGGGGGCTTAAAGCCCAGGCACTACAGCACTGAAGGGGTACCAGTGCTTTAGAAGTTAAGAGATAAATTGGGGAATGGGGGGCTTAAAGCCCGGGCAGTACAGTAGTGAAGGGGTACCTGTGCGTTATAAATTAATGGATAAATGGGGAATGGGGGGCTTATAGCCCAGGCAGTAAAGCATTGAAAGTTGACCTTTGCTTTGGAAAATACGGGATAAATTGGGAATGGGGGGCTTAAAGCCCAGGCACTACAGCATTGAAGGGGTACCAGTGTTTTAGAAGTTAAGATATAAATGGGGAATGGGGGGCTTAAAGCCCAGTAACTACAGCATTGAAAGGGTACCACTGCTTCATAAGTTAAGAGATACCAGTGCTTTAGAATTTAAGAGATAAATTGGGAATTGAGGGCTTAAAGCCCAGGCACTACAGCATTGAAGGGGTACCAGTGCTTTTGAAGTTAAGACATAAATGGGGAATGGGGGGCTTAAAGCCCAGGCACTACAGCATTGAAGGGGAACCAGTGCTTTAGAAGTTAAGAGATAAATTGGGAATAGGGGGCTTAAAGCCCAGGCACTACAGCATTGAAGGGTTACCTGTGCGTTAGAAGTTAAGAGATAAATGGGGGGCTTATAGCCCAGGCAGTAAAGCATTGAAAGTTAACTTTCGCTTTGGAAATTAAGGGATAAATTGGGAATGGGGGGCTTAAAGCCCAGGCACTACAGCATTGAAGGGGTACCACTGCTTTAAAAGTTAAGAGATAAATAGGGAATGGGGGGCTTAAAGCCCGGGAAGTACAGTAGTAAAGGGGTACCTGTGCGTTATAAATTAATAGATAAATGGGGAATGGGGGGCTTATAGCCCAGGCAGTAAAGCATTGAAAGTTAACCTTTGCTTTGGAAATTAAGGGATAAATTGAGAATGGGGGGCTTAAAGCCCAGGCGCTACAGCATCGAAGGGGTACCAGTTCTTTAGAACTTAAGAGACTAATGGGGAATGTAGGGGTGAAAAGCCCAGAAATTACAGCCTTGAAGGGGTACCTGCGCTTTAGAAGTTAAGAAATAAGTTGGGAATGGGGTGCCTAAATCTCAGGAACTACAGAATTGAAGGGATACCTGTGCGTTAGAAGTTAAGAGATAAATGGGGAATGGGGGGCTTATAGCCAAGGCAGTAAAGCATTGAAAGTTAACCTTTGCTTTGGAAATTAAGAGATAAATTGGAAATGGGGGGCTTAAAGCCCAGGCACTGCAGCATTGAAGGGGTACCAGTGCTTTAGAAGTTAAGAGATAAATGGGGAATGGGGGGCTTAAAGCCCGGGCAGTACAGTACTGAAGGGGTACCTGTGCGTTATAAATTAATGGATAAATGGGGAATGGGGGGCTCATAGCCCAGGCAGTAAAGCATTGAAAGTTAACTTTTACTTTGGAAAATAAGGGATAAATTGGGAATGGGGGGCTTAAAGCCCAGGCACTACAGCATTGAAGGGATACAAGTTCTTTAGAAGTTAAGGGATAAATTGAGAATGGGGGGCTGAAAGCCCAGGCGCTACAGCATCGAAGGGGTACCAGTTCTTTAGAACTTAAGAGACTAATGGGGAATGTAGGGGTGAAAAGCCCAGACACTACAGCCTTGAAGGGGTACCTGCGCTTTAGAAGTTAAGAAATAAGTTGGGAATGGGGGGCCTAAATCTCAGGAACTACAGAATTGAAGGGATACCTGTGCGTTAGAAGTTAAGAGATAAATGGGGAATGGGGGGCTTATAGCCAAGGCAGTAAAGCATTGAAAGTTAACCTTTGCTTTGGAAAATAAGGGATAAATTGGGAATGGGGGGCTTAAAGTACAGGCACTACAGCATTGAAGGGGTACCAGTGCGTTAGAAGTTAAGAGATAAATGGGGAATGGGGGGCTAAAAGCACGGGCAGGACAGTAGTGAAGGGGTTCCTGTGCGTTATAAATTAATAGATAAATGGGGAATGGGGGGCTTATAGCCCAGGCAGTAAAGCATTGAAAGTTTACCATTGCTTTTCAAATTAAGGGATAAATTGGAAATGGGGGGCTTAAAGCCCAGGCACTACAGCATTGAAGGGGTACCAGTGCTTTAGAAGTTAAGAGATAAATTGGGGAATGGGGGGCTTAAAGCCCGGGCAGTACAGTAGTGAAGGGGTACATGTGCGTTATAAATTAATGGATAAATGGGGAATGGGGGGCTTATAGCCCAGGCAGTAAAGCATTGAAAGTTGACCTTTGCTTTGGAAAATAAGGGATAAATTGGGAATGGGGGGCTTAAAGCCCAGGCACTACAGCATTGAAGGGGTACCAGTTTTTTAGAAGTTAAGATATAAATGGGGAATGGGGGGCTTAAAGCCCAGTAACTACAGCATTGAAGGGGTACCACTGCTTCATAAGTTAAGAGATACCAGTGCTGTAGAATTTAAGAGATAAATTGGGAATTGAGGGCTTAAAGCCCAGGCACTACAGCATTGAAGGGGTACCAGTGCTTTTGAAGTTAAGACATAAATGGGGAATGGGGGGCTTAAAGCCCAGGCACTACAGCATTGAAGGGGAACCAGTGCTTTAGAAGTTAAGAGATAAATTGGGAATAGGGGGCTTAAAGCCCAGGCACTACAGCATTGAAGGGTTACCTGTGCGTTAGAAGTTAAGAGATAAATGGGGGGCTTATAGCCCAGGCAGTAAAGCATTGAAAGTTAACCTTCGCTTTGGAAATTAAGGGATAAATTGGAAATGGGGGGCTTAAAGCCCAGGTACTACAGCATTGAAGGGGTACCACTGCTTTAAAAGTTAAGAGATAAATAGGGAATGGGGGGCTTAAAGCCCGGGCAGTACAGTAGTAAAGGGGTACCTGTGCGTTATAAATTAATAGATAAATGGGGAATGGGGGGCTTATAGCCCAGGCAGTAAAGCATTGAAAGTTAACCTTTGCTTTGGAAATTAAGGGATAAATTGAGAATGGGGGGCTTAAAGCCCAGGCGCTACAGCATCGAAGGGGTACCATTTCTTTAGAACTTAAGAGACTAATGGGGAATGTAGGGGTGAAAAGCCCAGACACTACAGCCTTGAAGGGGTACCTGCGCTTCAGAAGTTAAGAAATAAGTTGGGAATGGGGGGCCTAAATCTCAGGAACTACAGAATTGAAGGGATACCTGTGTGTTAGAAGTTAAGAGATAAATGGGGAATGGGGGGCTTATAGCCAAGGCAGTAAAGCATTGAAAGTTAACCTTTGCTTTGGAAATTAAGAGATAAATTGGAAATGGGGGGCTTAAAGCCCAGGCACTGCAGCATTGAAGGTGTACCAGTGCTTTAGAAGTTAAGAGATAAATGGGGAATGGGGGGCTTAAAGCCCGGGCAGTACAGTACTGAAGGGGTACCTGTGCGTTATAAATTAATGGATAAATGGGGAATGGGGGGCTCATAGCCCAGGCAGTAAAGCATTGAAAGTTAACTTTTACTTTGGAAAATAAGGGATAAATTGGGAATGGGGGGCTTAAAGCCCAGGCACTACAGCATTGAAGGGGTACAAGTTCTTTAGAAGTTAAGGGATAAATTGGGAATGGGGGGCTTAAAGCCCAGGCACTACAGCATTGAAGGGGTACCAGTGCGTTAGAAGTTAAGAGATAAATGGGGAATGGGGGGCTAAAAGCACGGGCAGGACAGTAGTGAAGGGGTTCCTGTGCGTTATAAATTAATAGATAAATGGGGAATGGGGGGCTTATAGCCCAGGCAATAAAGCATTGAAAGTTTACCATTGCTTTGGAAATTAAGGGATAAATTGGAAATGGGGGGCTTAAAGCCCAGGCACTACAGCATTGAAGGGGTACCAGTGCTTTAGAAGTTAAGAGATAAATTGGGGAATGGGGGGCTTAAAGCCCGGGCAGTACAGTAGTGAAGGGGTACATGTGCGTTATAAATTAATGGATAAATGGGGAATGGGGGGCTTATAGCCCAGGCAGTAAAGCATTGAAAGTTGACCTTTGCTTTGGAAAATAAGGGATAAATGGGGAATGGGGGGCTTAAAGCCCAGTAACTACAGCATTGAAGGGGTACCACTGCTTCATAAGTTAAGAGATACCAGTGCTTTAGAATTTAAGAGATAAATTGGGAATTGAGGGCTTAAAGCCCAGGCACTACAGCATTGAAGGGGTACCAGTGCTTTTGAAGTTAAGACATAAATGGGGAATGGGGGGCTTAAAGCCCAGGCACTACAGCATTGAAGGGGAACCAGTGCTTTAGAAGTTAAGAGATAAATTGGGAATAGGGGGCTTAAAGCCCAGGCACTACAGCATTGAAGGGTTACCTGTGCGTTAGAAGTTAAGAGATAAATGGGGGGCTTATAGCCCAGGCAGTAAAGCATTGAAAGTTAACCTTCGCTTTGGAAATTAAGGGATAAATTGGGAATGGGGGGCTTAAAGCCCAGGCACTACAGCATTGAAGGGGTACAAGTTCTTTAGAAGTTAAGGGATAAATTGGGAATGGGGGCTTAAAGCCCAGGCACTACAGCATTGAAGGGGTACCAGTGATTTAGAAGTTAAGAGATAAATGGGGAATGGGGGGCTTAAAGCCCGGGCAGTACAGTAGTGAAGAGGTAAATGTGCATTATAAATTAATAGATAAATGGGGAATGGGGGGCTTATAGCCCAGGAAGTAAACCATTGAAAGTTAACCTTTGCTTTGGAAAATAAGGGATAAATTGGGAATGGGGGGCTTAAAGCCCAGGCACTACAGCATTGAAGGGGTACCAGTGCGTTAGAAGTTAAGAGATAAATGGGGAATGGGGGGCTAAAAGCACGGGCAGGACAGTAGTGAAGGGGTTCCTGTGCGTTATAAATTAATAGATAAATGGGGAATGGGGGGCTTATAGCCCAGGCAGTAAAGCATTGAAAGTTTACCATTGCTTTGGAAATTAAGGGATAAATTGGGAATGGGGGGCTTAAAGCCCAGGCACTACAGCATTGAAGGGGTACCAGTGCTTTAGAAGTTAAGAGATAAATTGGGGAATGGGGGGCTTAAAGCCCGGGCAGTACAGTAGTGAAGGGGTACCTGTGAGTTATAAATTAATGGATAAATGGGGAATGGGGGGCTTATAGCCCAGGCAGTAAAGCATTGAAAGTTGACCTTTGCTTTGGAAAATAAGGGATAAATTGGGAATGGGGGGCTTAAAGCCCAGGCACTACAGCATTGAAGGGGTACCAGTGTTTTAGAAGTTAAGATATAAATGGGGAATGGGGGGCTTAAAGCCCAGTAACTACAGCATTGAAGGGGTACCACTGCTTCATAAGTTAAGAGATACCAGTGCTTTAGAATTTAAGAGATAAATTGGGAATTGAGGGCTTAAAGCCCAGGCACTACAGCATTGAAGGGGTACCAGTGCTTTTGAAGTTAAGACATAAATGGGGAATGGGGGGCTTAAAGCCCAGGCACTACAGCATTGAAGGGGAACCAGTGCTTTAGAAGTTAAGAGATAAATTGGGAATAGGGGGCTTAAAGCCCAGGCACTACAGCATTGAAGGGTTACCTGTGCGTTAGAAGTTAAGAGATAAATGGGGGGCTTATAGCCCAGGCAGTAAAGCATTGAAAGTTAACTTTCGCTTTGGAAATTAAGGGATAAATTGGGAATGGGGGGCTTAAAGCCCAGGCGCTACAGCATCGAAGGGGTACCATTTCTTTAGAACTTAAGAGACTAATGGGGAATGTAGGGGTGAAAAGCCCAGACACTACAGCCTTGAAGGGGTACCTGCGCTTCAGAAGTTAAGAAATAAGTTGGGAATGGGGGGCCTAAATCTCAGGAACTACAGAATTGAAGGGATACCTGTGTGTTAGAAGTTAAGAGATAAATGGGGAATGGGGGGCTTATAGCCAAGGCAGTAAAGCATTGAAAGTTAACCTTTGCTTTGGAAATTAAGAGATAAATTGGAAATGGGGGGCTTAAAGCCCAGGCACTGCAGCATTGAAGGTGTACCAGTGCTTTAGAAGTTAAGAGATAAATGGGGAATGGGGGGCTTAAAGCCCGGGCAGTACAGTACTGAAGGGGTACCTGTGCGTTATAAATTAATGGATAAATGGGGAATGGGGGGCTCATAGCCCAGGCAGTAAAACATTGAAAGTTAACTTTTACTTTGGAAAATAAGGGATAAATTGGGAATGGGGGGCTTAAAGCCCAGGCACTACAGCATTGAAGGGGTACAAGTTCTTTAGAAGTTAAGGGATAAATTGGGAATGGGGGGCTTAAAGCCCAGGCACTACAGCATTGAAGGGGTACCAGTGCGTTAGAAGTTAAGAGATAAATGGGGAATGGGGGGCTAAAAGCACGGGCAGGACAGTAGTGAAGGGGTTCCTGTGCGTTATAAATTAATAGATAAATGGGGAATGGGGGGCTTATAGCCCAGGCAATAAAGCATTGAAAGTTTACCATTGCTTTGGAAATTAAGGGATAAATTGGAAATGGGGGGCTTAAAGCCCAGGCACTACAGCATTGAAGGGGTACCAGTGCTTTAGAAGTTAAGAGATAAATTGGGGAATGGGGGGCTTAAAGCCCGGGCAGTACAGTAGTGAAGGGGTACATGTGCGTTATAAATTAATGGATAAATGGGGAATGGGGGGCTTATAGCCCAGGCAGTAAAGCATTGAAAGTTGACCTTTGCTTTGGAAAATAAGGGATAAATGGGGAATGGGGGGCTTAAAGCCCAGTAACTACAGCATTGAAGGGGTACCACTGCTTCATAAGTTAAGAGATACCAGTGCTTTAGAATTTAAGAGATAAATTGGGAATTGAGGGCTTAAAGCCCAGGCACTACAGCATTGAAGGGGTACCAGTGCTTTTGAAGTTAAGACATAAATGGGGAATGGGGGGCTTAAAGCCCAGGCACTACAGCATTGAAGGGGAACCAGTGCTTTAGAAGTTAAGAGATAAATTGGGAATAGGGGGCTTAAAGCCCAGGCACTACAGCATTGAAGGGTTACCTGTGCGTTAGAAGTTAAGAGATAAATGGGGGGCTTATAGCCCAGGCAGTAAAGCATTGAAAGTTAACCTTCGCTTTGGAAATTAAGGGATAAATTGGGAATGGGGGGCTTAAAGCCCAGGCACTACAGCATTGAAGGGGTACAAGTTCTTTAGAAGTTAAGGGATAAATTGGGAATGGGGGCTTAAAGCCCAGGCACTACAGCATTGAAGGGGTACCAGTGATTTAGAAGTTAAGAGATAAATGGGGAATGGGGGGCTTAAAGCCCGGGCAGTACAGTAGTGAAGAGGTAAATGTGCATTATAAATTAATAGATAAATGGGGAATGGGGGGCTTATAGCCCAGGAAGTAAACCATTGAAAGTTAACCTTTGCTTTGGAAAATAAGGGATAAATTGGGAATGGGGGGCTTAAAGCCCAGGCACTACAGCATTGAAGGGGTACCAGTGCGTTAGAAGTTAAGAGATAAATGGGGAATGGGGGGCTAAAAGCACGGGCAGGACAGTAGTGAAGGGGTTCCTGTGCGTTATAAATTAATAGATAAATGGGGAATGGGGGGCTTATAGCCCAGGCAGTAAAGCATTGAAAGTTTACCATTGCTTTGGAAATTAAGGGATAAATTGGGAATGGGGGGCTTAAAGCCCAGGCACTACAGCATTGAAGGGGTACCAGTGCTTTAGAAGTTAAGAGATAAATTGGGGAATGGGGGGCTTAAAGCCCGGGCAGTACAGTAGTGAAGGGGTACCTGTGAGTTATAAATTAATGGATAAATGGGGAATGGGGGGCTTATAGCCCAGGCAGTAAAGCATTGAAAGTTGACCTTTGCTTTGGAAAATAAGGGATAAATTGGGAATGGGGGGCTTAAAGCCCAGGCACTACAGCATTGAAGGGGTACCAGTGTTTTAGAAGTTAAGATATAAATGGGGAATGGGGGGCTTAAAGCCCAGTAACTACAGCATTGAAGGGGTACCACTGCTTCATAAGTTAAGAGATACCAGTGCTTTAGAATTTAAGAGATAAATTGGGAATTGAGGGCTTAAAGCCCAGGCACTACAGCATTGAAGGGGTACCAGTGCTTTTGAAGTTAAGACATAAATGGGGAATGGGGGGCTTAAAGCCCAGGCACTACAGCATTGAAGGGGAACCAGTGCTTTAGAAGTTAAGAGATAAATTGGGAATAGGGGGCTTAAAGCCCAGGCACTACAGCATTGAAGGGTTACCTGTGCGTTAGAAGTTAAGAGATAAATGGGGGGCTTATAGCCCAGGCAGTAAAGCATTGAAAGTTAACCTTCGCTTTGGAAATTAAGGGATAAATTGGGAATGGGGGGCTTAAAGCCCAGGCACTACAGCATTGAAGGGGTACCACTGCTTTAAAAGTTAAGAGATAAATAGGGAATGGGGGGCTTAAAGCCCGGGCAGTACAGTAGTAAAGGGGTACCTGTGCGTTATAAATTAATAGATAAATGGGGAATGGGGGGCTTATAGCCCAGGCAGTAAAGCATTGAAAGTTAACCTTTGCTTTGGAAATTAAGGGATAAATGGGGAATGGGGGGCTTAAAGCCCAGTAACTACAGCATTGAAGGGGTACCACTGCTTCATAAGTTAAGAGATACCAGTGCTTTAGAATTTAAGAGATAAATTGGGAATTGAGGGCTTAAAGCCCAGGCACTACAGCATTGAAGGGGTACCAGTGCTTTTGAAGTTAAGACATAAATGGGGAATGGGGGGCTTAAAGCCAAGGCACTACAGCATTGAAGGGGAACCAGTGCTTTAGAAGTTAAGAGATAAATTGGGAATAGGGGGCTTAAAGCCCAGGCACTACAGCATTGAAGGGTTACCTGTGCGTTAGAAGTTAAGAGATAAATGGGGGGCTTATAGCCCAGGCAGTAAAGCATTGAAAGTTAACCTTCGCTTTGGAAATTAAGGGATAAATTGGGAATGGGGGGCTTAAAGCCCAGGCACTACAGCATTGAAGGGGTACAAGTTCTTTAGAAGTTAAGGGATAAATTGGGAATGGGGGGCTTAAAGCCCAGGCACTACAGCATTGAAGGGGTACCAGTGATTTAGAAGTTAAGAGATAAATGGGGAATGGGGGGCTTAAAGCCCGGGCAGTACAGTAGTGAAGAGGTACCTGTGCAGTATAAATTAATAGATAAATGGGGAATGGGGGGCTTATAGCCCAGGAAGTAAACCATTGAAAGTTAACCTTTGCTTTGGAAAATAAGGGATAAATTGGGAATGGGGGGCTTAAAGCCCAGGCACTACAGCATTGAAGGGGTACCAGTGCGTTAGAAGTTAAGAGATAAATGGGGAATGGGGGGCTAAAAGCACGGGCAGGACAGTAGTGAAGGGGTTCCTGTGCGTTATAAATTAATAGATAAATGGGGAATGGGGGGCTTATAGCCCAGGCAGTAAAGCATTGAAAGTTTACCATTGCTTTGGAAATTAAGGGATAAATTGGAAATGGGGGGCTTAAAGCCCAGGCACTACAGCATTGAAGGGGTACCAGTGCTTTAGAAGTTAAGAGATAAATTGGGGAATGGGGGGCTTAAAGCCCGGGCAGTACAGTAGTGAAGGGGTACCTGTGAGTTATAAATTAATGGATAAATGGGGAATGGGGGGCTTATAGCCCAGGCACTACAGCATTGAAGGGGTACCAGTGTTTTAGAAGTTAAGATATAAATGGGGAATGGGGGGCTTAAAGCCCAGTAACTACAGCATTGAAGGGGTACCACTGCTTCATAAGTTAAGAGATACCAGTGCTTTAGAATTTAAGAGATAAATTGGGAATTGAGGGCTTAAAGCCCAGGCACTACAGCATTGAAGGGGTACCAGTGCTTTTGAAGTTAAGACATAAATGGGGAATGGGGGGCTTAAAGCCCAGGCACTACAGCATTGAAGGGGAACCAGTGCTTTAGAAGTTAAGAGATAAATTGGGAATAGGGGGCTTAAAGCCCAGGCACTACAGCATTGAAGGGTTACCTGTGCGTTAGAAGTTAAGAGATAAATGGGGGGCTTATAGCCCAGGCAGTAAAGCATTGAAAGTTAACCTTCGCTTTGGAAATTAAGGGATAAATTGGGAATGGGGGGCTTAAAGCCCAGGCACTACAGCATTGAAGGGGTACCACTGCTTTAAAAGTTAAGAGATAAATAGGGAATGGGGGGCTTAAAGCCCGGGCAGTACAGTAGTAAAGGGGTACCTGTGCGTTATAAATTAATAGATAAATGGGGAATGGGGGGCTTATAGCCCAGGCAGTAAAGCATTGAAAGTTAACCTTTGCTTTGGAAATTAAGGGATAAATTGAGAATGGGGGGCTTAAAGCCCAGGCGCTACAGCATCGAAGGGGTACCTGCGCTTTAGAAGTTAAGAAATAAGTTGGGAATGGGGGGCCTAAATCTCAGGAACTACAGAATTGAAGGGATACCTGTGCGTTAGAAGTTAAGAGATAAATGGGGAATGGGGGGCTTATAGCCCAGGCAGTAAAGCATTGAAAGTTAACCTTTGCTTTGGAAATTAAGGGATAAATTGAGAATGGGGGGCTTAAAGCCCAGGCGCTACAGCATCGAAGGGGTACCAGTTCTTTAGAACTTAAGAGACTAATGGGGAATGTAGGGGTGAAAAGCCCAGACACTACAGCCTTGAAGGGGTACCTGCGCTTTAGAAGTGAAGAAATAAGTTGGGAATGGGGGGCCTAAATCTCAGGAACTACAGAATTGAAGGGATACCTGTGCGTTAGAAGTTAAGAGATAAATGGGGAATGGGGGGCTTATAGCCCAGGCAGTAAAGCATTGAAAGTTAACCTTCGCTTTGGAAATTAAGGGATAAATTGGGAATGGGGGGCTTAAAGCCCAGGCACTACAGCATTGAAGGGGTACCACTGCTTTAAAAGTTAAGAGATAAATAGGGAATGGGGGGCTTAAAGCCCGGGCAGTACAGTAGTAAAGGGGTACCTGTGCGTTATAAATTAATAGATAAATGGGGAATGGGGGGCTTATAGCCCAGGCAGTAAAGCATTGAAAGTTAACCTTTGCTTTGGAAATTAAGGGATAAATGGGGAATGGGGGGCTTAAAGCCCAGTAACTACAGCATTGAAGGGGTACCACTGCTTCATAAGTTAAGAGATACCAGTGCTTTAGAATTTAAGAGATAAATTGGGAATTGAGGGCTTAAAGCCCAGGCACTACAGCATTGAAGGGGTACCAGTGCTTTTGAAGTTAAGACATAAATGGGGAATGGGGGGCTTAAAGCCAAGGCACTACAGCATTGAAGGGGAACCAGTGCTTTAGAAGTTAAGAGATAAATTGGGAATAGGGGGCTTAAAGCCCAGGCACTACAGCATTGAAGGGTTACCTGTGCGTTAGAAGTTAAGAGATAAATGGGGGGCTTATAGCCCAGGCAGTAAAGCATTGAAAGTTAACCTTCGCTTTGGAAATTAAGGGATAAATTGGGAATGGGGGGCTTAAAGCCCAGGCACTACAGCATTGAAGGGGTACAAGTTCTTTAGAAGTTAAGGGATAAATTGGGAATGGGGGGCTTAAAGCCCAGGCACTACAGCATTGAAGGGGTACCAGTGATTTAGAAGTTAAGAGATAAATGGGGAATGGGGGGCTTAAAGCCCGGGCAGTACAGTAGTGAAGAGGTACCTGTGCAGTATAAATTAATAGATAAATGGGGAATGGGGGGCTTATAGCCCAGGAAGTAAACCATTGAAAGTTAACCTTTGCTTTGGAAAATAAGGGATAAATTGGGAATGGGGGGCTTAAAGCCCAGGCACTACAGCATTGAAGGGGTACCAGTGCGTTAGAAGTTAAGAGATAAATGGGGAATGGGGGGCTAAAAGCACGGGCAGGACAGTAGTGAAGGGGTTCCTGTGCGTTATAAATTAATAGATAAATGGGGAATGGGGGGCTTATAGCCCAGGCAGTAAAGCATTGAAAGTTTACCATTGCTTTGGAAATTAAGGGATAAATTGGAAATGGGGGGCTTAAAGCCCAGGCACTACAGCATTGAAGGGGTACCAGTGCTTTAGAAGTTAAGAGATAAATTGGGGAATGGGGGGCTTAAAGCCCGGGCAGTACAGTAGTGAAGGGGTACCTGTGAGTTATAAATTAATGGATAAATGGGGAATGGGGGGCTTATAGCCCAGGCACTACAGCATTGAAGGGGTACCAGTGTTTTAGAAGTTAAGATATAAATGGGGAATGGGGGGCTTAAAGCCCAGTAACTACAGCATTGAAGGGGTACCACTGCTTCATAAGTTAAGAGATACCAGTGCTTTAGAATTTAAGAGATAAATTGGGAATTGAGGGCTTAAAGCCCAGGCACTACAGCATTGAAGGGGTACCAGTGCTTTTGAAGTTAAGACATAAATGGGGAATGGGGGGCTTAAAGCCCAGGCACTACAGCATTGAAGGGGAACCAGTGCTTTAGAAGTTAAGAGATAAATTGGGAATAGGGGGCTTAAAGCCCAGGCACTACAGCATTGAAGGGTTACCTGTGCGTTAGAAGTTAAGAGATAAATGGGGGGCTTATAGCCCAGGCAGTAAAGCATTGAAAGTTAACCTTCGCTTTGGAAATTAAGGGATAAATTGGGAATGGGGGGCTTAAAGCCCAGGCACTACAGCATTGAAGGGGTACCACTGCTTTAAAAGTTAAGAGATAAATAGGGAATGGGGGGCTTAAAGCCCGGGCAGTACAGTAGTAAAGGGGTACCTGTGCGTTATAAATTAATAGATAAATGGGGAATGGGGGGCTTATAGCCCAGGCAGTAAAGCATTGAAAGTTAACCTTTGCTTTGGAAATTAAGGGATAAATTGAGAATGGGGGGCTTAAAGCCCAGGCGCTACAGCATCGAAGGGGTACCTGCGCTTTAGAAGTTAAGAAATAAGTTGGGAATGGGGGGCCTAAATCTCAGGAACTACAGAATTGAAGGGATACCTGTGCGTTAGAAGTTAAGAGATAAATGGGGAATGGGGGGCTTATAGCCCAGGCAGTAAAGCATTGAAAGTTAACCTTTGCTTTGGAAATTAAGGGATAAATTGAGAATGGGGGGCTTAAAGCCCAGGCGCTACAGCATCGAAGGGGTACCAGTTCTTTAGAACTTAAGAGACTAATGGGGAATGTAGGGGTGAAAAGCCCAGACACTACAGCCTTGAAGGGGTACCTGCGCTTTAGAAGTGAAGAAATAAGTTGGGAATGGGGGGCCTAAATCTCAGGAACTACAGAATTGAAGGGATACCTGTGCGTTAGAAGTTAAGAGATAAATGGGGAATGGGGGGCTTATAGCCAAGGCAGTAAAGCATTGAAAGTTAACCTTTGCTTTGGATATTAAGAGATAAATTGGAAATGGGGGGCTTAAAGCCCAGGCACTGCAGCATTGAAGGGGTACCAGTGCTTTAGAAGTTAAGAGATAAATGGGGAATGGGGGGCTTAAAGCCCGGGCAGTACAGTACTGAAGGGGTACCTGTGCGTTATAAATTAATGGATAAATGGGGAATGGGGGGCTCATAGCCCAGGCAGTAAAGCATTGAAAGTTAACTTTTACTTTGGAAAATAAGGGATAAATTGGGAATGGGGGGCTTAAAGCCCAGGCACTACAGCATTGAAGGGGTACAAGTTCTTTAGAAGTTAAGGGATAAATTGGGAATGGGGGGCTTAAAGCCCAGGCACTACAGCATTGAAGGGGTACCAGTGATTTAGAAGTTAAGAGATAAATGGGGAATGGGGGGCTTAAAGCCCGGGCAGTACAGTAGTGAAGAGGTACCTGTGCATTATAAATTAATAGATAAATGGGGAATGGGGGGCTTATAGCCCAGGAAGTAAACCATTGGAAGTTAACCTTTGCTTTGGAAAATAAGGGATAAATTGGGAATGGGGGGCTTAAAGCCCAGGCACTACAGCATTGAAGGGGTACCAATGCGTTAGAAGTTAAGAGATAAATGGGGAATGGGGGGCTAAAAGCACGGGCAGGACAGTAGTGAAGGGGTACCTGTGCGTTATAAATTAATAGATAAATGGGGAATGGGGGGCTTATAGCCCAGGCAGTAAAGCATTGAAAGTTTACCATTGCTTTTCAAATTAAGGGATAAATTGGAAATGGGGGGCTTAAAGCCCAGGCACTACAGCATTGAAGGGGTACCAGTGCTTTAGAAGTTAAGAGATAAATTGGGGAATGGGGGGCTTAAAGCCCGGGCAGTACAGTAGTGAAGGGGTACATGTGCGTTATAAATTAATGGATAAATGGGGAATGGGGGGCTTATAGCCCAGGCAGTAAAGCATTGAAAGTTGACCTTTGCTTTGGAAAATAAGGGATAAATTGGGAATGGGGGGCTTAAAGCCCAGGCACTACAGCATTGAAGGGGTACCAGTTTTTTAGAAGTTAAGATATAAATGGGGAATGGGGGGCTTAAAGCCCAGGCACTACAGCATTGAAGGGGTACCAGTGCTTTAGAAGTTAAGAGATAAATTGGGGAATGGGGGGCTTAAAGCCCGGGCAGTACAGTAGTGAAGGGGTACATGTGCGTTATAAATTAATGGATAAATGGGGAATGGGGGGCTTATAGCCCAGGCAGTAAAGCATTGAAAGTTGACCTTTGCTTTGGAAAATAAGGGATAAATTGGGAATGGGGGGCTTAAAGCCCAGGCACTACAGCATTGAAGGGGTACCAGTTTTTTAGAAGTTAAGATATAAATGGGGAATGGGGGGCTTAAAGCCCAGTAACTACAGCATTGAAGGGGTACCACTGCTTCATAAGTTAAGAGATACCAGTGCTGTAGAATTTAAGAGATAAATTGGGAATTGAGGGCTTAAAGCCCAGGCACTACAGCATTGAAGGGGTACCAGTGCTTTTGAAGTTAAGACATAAATGGGGAATGGGGGGCTTAAAGCCCAGGCACTACAGCATTGAAGGGGAACCAGTGCTTTAGAAGTTAAGAGATAAATTGGGAATAGGGGGCTTAAAGCCCAGGCACTACAGCATTGAAGGGTTACCTGTGCGTTAGAAGTTAAGAGATAAATGGGGGGCTTATAGCCCAGGCAGTAAAGCATTGAAAGTTAACCTTCGCTTTGGAAATTAAGGGATAAATTGGAAATGGGGGGCTTAAAGCCCAGGCACTACAGCATTGAAGGGGTACCACTGCTTTAAAAGTTAAGAGATAAATAGGGAATGGGGGGCTTAAAGCCCGGGCAGTACAGTAGTAAAGGGGTACCTGTGCGTTATAAATTAATAGATATATGGGGAATGGGGGGCTTATAGCCCAGGCAGTAAAGCATTGAAAGTTAACCTTTGCTTTGGAAATTAAGGGATAAATTGAGAATGGGGGGGCTTAAAGCCCAGGCGCTACAGCATCGAAGGGGTACCAGTTCTTTAGAACTTAAGAGACTAATGGGGAATGTAGGGGTGAAAAGCCCAGACACTACAGCCTTGAAGGGGTACCTGCGCTTTAGAAGTTAAGAAATAAGTTGGGAATGGGGGGCCTAAATCTCAGGAACTACAGAATTGAAGGGATACCTGTGCGTTAGAAGTTAAGAGATAAATGGGGAATGGGGGGCTTATAGCCAAGGCAGTAAAGCATTGAAAGTTAACCTTTGCTTTGGAAATTAAGAGATAAATTGGAAATGGGGGGCTTAAAGCCCAGGCACTGCAGCATTGAAGGGGTACCAGTGCTTTAGAAGTTAAGAGATAAATGGGGAATGGGGGGCTTAAAGCCCGGGCAGTACAGTACTGAAGGGGTACCTGTGCGTTATAAATTAATGGATAAATGGGGAATGGGGGGCTCATAGCCCAGGCAGTAAAGCATTGAAAGTTAACTTTTACTTTGGAAAATAAGGGATAAATTGGGAATGGGGGGCTTAAAGCCCAGGCACTACAGCATTGAAGGGGTACAAGTTCTTTAGAAGTTAAGGGATGAATTGGGAATGGGGGGCTTAAAGCCCAGGCACTACAGCATTGAAGGGGTACCAGTGATTTAGAAGTTAAGAGATAAATGGGGAATGGGGGGCTTAAAGCCCGGGCAGTACAGTAGTGAAGAGGTACCTGTGCAGTATAAATTAATAGATAAATGGGGAATGGGGGGCTTATAGCCCAGGAAGTAAACCATTGAAAGTTAACCTTTGCTTTGGAAAATAAGGGATAAATTGGGAATGGGGGGCTTAAAGCCCAGGCACTACAGCATTGAAGGGGTACCAGTGCGTTAGAAGTTAAGAGATAAATGGGGAATGGGGGGCTAAAAGCACGGGCAGGACAGTAGTGAAGGGGTTCCTGTGCGTTATAAATTAATAGATAAATGGGGAATGGGGGGCTTATAGCCCAGGCAATAAAGCATTGAAAGTTTACCATTGCTTTGGAAATTAAGGGATAAATTGGAAATGGGGGGCTTAAAGCCCAGACACTACAGCATTGAAGGGGTACCAGTGCTTTAGAAGTTAAGAGATAAATTGGGGAATGGGGGGCTTAAAGCCCGGGCAGTACAGTAGTGAAGGGGTACATGTGCGTTATAAATTAATGGATAAATGGGGAATGGGGGGCTTATAGCCCAGGCAGTAAAGCATTGAAAGTTGACCTTTGCTTTGGAAAATAAGGGATAAATTGGGAATGGGGGGCTTAAAGCCCAGGCACTACAGCATTGAAGGGGTACCAGTTTTTTAGAAGTTAAGATATAAATGGGGAATGGGGGGCTTAAAGCCCAGTAACTACAGCATTGAAGGGGTACCACTGCTTCATAAGTTAAGAGATACCAGTGCTTTAGAATTTAAGAGATAAATTGGGAATTGAGGGCTTAAAGCCCAGGCACTACAGCATTGAAGGGGTACCAGTGCTTTTGAAGTTAAGACATAAATGGGGAATGGGGGGCTTAAAGCCCAGGCACTACAGCATTGAAGGGGAACCAGTGCTTTAGAAGTTAAGAGATAAATTGGGAATAGGGGGCTTAAAGCCCAGGCACTACAGCATTGAAGGGTTACCTGTGCGTTAGAAGTTAAGAGATAAATGGGGGGCTTATAGCCCAGGCAGTAAAGCATTGAAAGTTAACCTTCGCTTTGGAAATTAAGGGATAAATTGGGAATGGGGGGCTTAAAGCCCAGGCACTACAGCATTGAAGGGGTACAAGTTCTTTAGAAGTTAAGGGATAAATTGGGAATGGGGGGCTTAAAGCCCAGGCACTACAGCATTGAAGGGGTACCAGTGATTTAGAAGTTAAGAGATAAATGGGGAATGGGGGGCTTAAAGCCCGGGCAGTACAGTAGTGAAGAGGTACCTGTGCATTATAAATTAATAGATAAATGGGGAATGGGGGGCTTATAGCCCAGGAAGTAAACCATTGAAAGTTAACCTTTGCTTTGGAAAATAAGGGATAAATTGGGAATGGGGGGCTTAAAGCCCAGGCACTACAGCATTGAAGGGGTACCAGTGCGTTAGAAGTTAAGAGATAAATGGGGAATGGGGGGCTAAAAGCACGGGCAGGACAGTAGTGAAGGGGTTCCTGTGCGTTATAAATTAATAGATAAATGGGGAATGGGGGGCTTATAGCCCAGGCAGTAAAGCATTGAAAGTTTACCATTGCTTTGGAAATTAAGGGATAAATTGGGAATGGAGGGCTTAAAGCCCAGGCACTACAGCATTGAAGGGGTACCAGTGCTTTAGAAGTTAAGAGATAAATTGGGGAATGGGGGGCTTAAAGCCCGGGCAGTACAGTAGTGAAGGGGTACCTGTGAGTTATAAATTAATGGATAAATGGGGAATGGGGGGCTTATAGCCCAGGCAGTAAAGCATTGAAAGTTGACCTTTGCTTTGGAAAATAAGGGATAAATTGGGAATGGGGGGCTTAAAGCCCAGGCACTACAGCATTGAAGGGGTACCAGTGTTTTAGAAGTTAAGATATAAATGGGGAATGGGGGGCTTAAAGCCCAGTAACTACAGCATTGAAGGGGTACCACTGCTTCATAAGTTAAGAGATACCAGTGCTGTAGAATTTAAGAGATAAATTGGGAATTGAGGGCTTAAAGCCCAGGCACTACAGCATTGAAGGGGTACCAGTGCTTTTGAAGTTAAGACATAAATGGGGAATGGGGGGCTTAAAGCCCAGGCACTACAGCATTGAAGGGGAACCAGTGCTTTAGAAGTTAAGAGATAAATTGGGAATAGGGGGCTTAAAGCCCAGGCACTACAGCATTGAAGGGTTACCTGTGCGTTAGAAGTTAAGAGATAAATGGGGGGCTTATAGCCCAGGCAGTAAAGCATTGAAAGTTAACCTTCGCTTTGGAAATTAAGGGATAAATTGGGAATGGGGGGCTTAAAGCCCAGGCGCTACAGCATCGAAGGGGTACCAGTTCTTTAGAACTTAAGAGACTAATGGGGAATGTAGGGGTGAAAAGCCCAGACACTACAGCCTTGAAGGGGTACCTGCGCTTTAGAAGTTAAGAAATAAGTTGGGAATGGGGGGCCTAAATCTCAGGAACTACAGAATTGAAGGGATACCAGTGCGTTAGAAGTTAAGAGATAAATGGGGAATGGGGGGCTTATACCCAAGGCAGTAAAGCATTGAAAGTTAACCTTTGCTTTGGAAATTAAGAGATAAATTGGAAATGGGGGGCTTAAAGCCCAGGCACTGCAGCATTTAAGAGGTACCAGTGCTTTAGAAGTTAAGAGATAAATGGGGAATGGGGGGCTTAAAGCCTGGGCAGTACAGTAGTGAAGGGGTACCTGTGCGTTTTAAACTAATAGATAAATGGGGAATGGGGGGCTTATAGCCCAGGTAGTAAAGCATTGAAAGGTAACCTTTGCTTTCGAAAATAAGGGATAAATTGGGAATGGGGGGCTTAAAGCCCAGGCACTACAGCATTGAAGGGGTACCAGTTCTTTAAGGGTTAAGACATAAATTGGAAATGGGGGGCTTATAGCCCAGGAACTACAGCATTGAAGGTGTACATGTGCTTTAGAAGTTAAGAGATAAGTTGGGAATGGAGGGCTTAAAGCCCAGGCACTACAGCATTGAAGGGGTACCTGTGCTTTAGAAATTAAGAGATAAATTGGGAATGGAGGGCTTAAAGCCCAGGAACTACAGCATTGAAGGGGTACCTGTGCTTTAGAGGTTAAGAGATAAATGGGAATTGGGGGGCTTATAGCCCAGGCAGTAAAGCATTGAAGAGGAACCAGTGCTTTAGAAGTTAAGAGATAAATTGGGAATCGGGGGCTTAAAGCCCAGGCACTACAGCATTGAAGGGGTACCTGTGCTTTAGAAGTTCAGAGATAAATTGGGAATGGAGGGCTTAAAGCCCAGGGGTACCTGTGCATTAGAAGTAAAGAGATAAGTTGGGAATGGAGAGTTTAAAGCCCAGGCACTACAGCATTTTAGGGGTACCTGTGCAAAAGATGATGAGAGATAAATGGGGAATGGGGGGCGTATAGCCAAGGCACTACAGCATTCCAGGGGTACCTGTGCGTTAGAAGTAAAGAGATAAATGGGGAACCAGAGGCTTAAAGGCCATGCCGTAACGCATTCAAAGGGTACCTGTGATTTAGAAGTTAAGAGATAAATGGGGAATGGGGGGCTTATAGCCAAGGCAGTAAAGCATTGAAAGTTAACCTTTGCTTTGGAAATTAAGGGATAAATTGGAAATGGGGGGCTTAAAGCCCAGGCACTACAGCATTAAAGGGGTACCAGTGCTTTAGAAGTTAAGAGATAAATGGGGAATGGGGGGCTTAAAGCCCAGACACTACAGCATTCAAGGGGTACCTGTGCAGTAGATGATAAGAGATAAATGGAGAATGGGGTGCGTAAAGCCAAGGCACTACAGCATTCAAGGGGTACCTGTGCGTTAGAAGTTAAGAGATAAATGGGGAATGTGGGGCTTATAGCCCAGGAACTACAGCATTGAAGGTGTACATGTGTTTTAGAAGTTAAGAGATAAGTTGGGAATGGAGGGCTTAAAGCCCAGGCACTACAGCATTCAAGGGGTACCTGTGCGTTAGAAGTTAAGAGATAAATGGGGAATGTGGGGCTTATAGCCCAGGAACTACAGCATTGAAGGGGTACCTGTGCTTTAGAGGTTAAGAGATAAATGGGAAATGGGGGGCTTACAGCCCAGGCAGTAAAGCATTGAAGAGGTACCAGTGCTTTCGAAGTTAAGAGATAAATTGGGAATCGGGGGCTTAAAGCCCAGGCACTACAGCATTGAAGGGGTACCTGTGCTTTAGAAATTAAGAGATAAATTGGGAATGGACGGCTTAAAGCCCAGGCACTACAGCATTGAAGGGGTACCTGTGCTTTAGAGGTTAAGAGATAAATGGGAAATGGGGGGCTTATAGCCCAGGCAGTAAAGCATTGAAGAGGTACCAGTGCTTTAGAAGTTAAGAGATAAATTGGGAATGGGGGGCTTAAAGCCCAGGCACTACAGCATTGAAGAGGTACCAGTGCATTAGAACTTAAGAGATAAATTGGGAATGGGGGGCTTAAAGCCCAGGAACTACAGCATTGACGGGATACCTGTGCGTTAGAAGTTAAGAGATAAATGGGGAATGGGGGCCTTAAAAAACGGGCAGTACAGTAGTGAAGGGATTCCTGTGCGTTATAAATTAAGAGATAAATGGGGAATGGGGGGCTTTTAGCCAAGGCGTTAAAGCATTGAAAGTTGACCTTTGCTTTGGAAATTAAAGGATAAATTAGAAATGGGGGGCTTAAAGCCCAGGCACTACAGCATTGAAGGGGTACCTGTGCAGTAGATGATAAGAGATAAATGGGGAATGGGGGGCGTAAAGCCAAGGCACTACAGCATTCAAGGGGTACCTGTGCGTTAGAAGTTAAGAGGTAAATGGGGAATGGGGGCGTAAAGCCCGGGCAGTACACTAGTGAAGGGGTTCCTGTGCTTTAGAAGTTAAGAGACAAATGGGAAATGGGGGGCTTATAGCCCAGGCAGTAAAGCATTGAAGAGGTACCAGTGCTTTAGAAGTTAAGAGATAAATGGAGAATCGGGGGCTTAAAGCCCAGGCACTACAGCATTGAAGGGGTACCAGTGCTTTAGAAGTTCAGAGATAAATGGGGAATCGGGGGCTTAAAGCCCAGGGGTACCTGTGCATTAGAAGTAAAGAGATAAGTTAGGAATGGAGGGTTTAAAGCCCAGGCACTACAGCATTTTAGGGGTACCTGTGCAAAAGATGATAAGAGATAAATGGGGAATGGGGGCGTATAGCCAAGGCACTACAGCATTCCAGAGGTACCTGTGCGTTAGAAGTAAAGAGATAAATGGGGAACCAGAGGCTTAAAGGCCATGCCGTAACGCATTCAAGGGGTACCTGTGATTTAGAAGTTAAGAGATAAATTGGGAATAGAGGGATTAAAGCCCAGGCACTACAGCATTGAAGGGGTACCTGTGATTTAGAAGTTAAGAGATAAATTGGGAATAGAGGGCTTAAAGCCCAGGCACTACAGCATTGAAGGGGTACCTGTTCTTTAGAAGTTAAGAGATAAATTGGGCGTGGGGGGCTTAAAGCCCGGGCAGTACAGTAGTGAAGGGGTTCCTGTGCGTTATAAATTAATAGATAAATGGGGAATGGGGGGCTTATAGCCCAGGCAGTAAAGCATTGAAAGTTTAACTTTGCTTTGGAAATTAAGGGATAAATTGGAAATGGGGGGCTTAAAGCCCAGGCACTACAGCATTGAAGGGGTACCTGTGCTTTAGAAGTTAAGAGATAAATTGGGAATGGGGGGCTTAAAGCCCAGGCACTACAGCATTGAAGAGGTACCAGTGCTTTAGAAGTTAAGAGATAAATTGGGAATGAGGGGCTTAAAGCCCAGGAACTACAGCATTGACAGGATACCTGTGCGTTAGAAGTGAAGAGATAAATGGGGAATGGGGGCCTTAAAACCCGGGCAGTACAGTAGTGAAGGGGTTCCTGTGCGTTATAAATTAAGAGATAAATGGGGAATGGGGGGCTTATAGCCAAGGCAGTAAAGCATTGAAAGCTAACCTTTGCTTTGGAAATTAAGGGATAAATAGGAAATGGGGGGCTTAAAGCCCAGGCACTACAGCATTAAAGGGGTACCAGTGCTTTAGAAGTTAAGAGATAAATGGGGAATGGGGGGCTACAGCATTCAAGGAGTACCTGTGCGTTAGAAGTTAAGAGATAAATGGGGAATGGGGGGCTTATAGCCCAGGAACTACAGCATTGAAGGTGTACATGTGCTTTAGAAGTTAAGAGATAAGTTGGGAATGGAGGGCTTAAAGCCCAGGCACTACAGCATTGAAGGGGTACCTGTGCTTTAGAAATTAAGAGATAAATTGGGAATGGAGGGCTTAAAGCCCAGGAACTACAGCATTGAAGGGGTACCTGTGCTTTAGAGGTTAAGAGATAAATGGGAATTGGGGGGCTTATAGCCCAGGCAGTAAAGCATTGAAGAGGTACCAGTGCTTTAGAAGTTAAGAGATAAATTGGGAATCGGGGGCTTAAAGCCCAGACACTACAGCATTGAAGGGGTACCTGTGCTTTAGAAGTTCAGAGATAAATTGGGAATGGAGGGCTTAAAGCCCAGGGGTACCTGTGCATTAGAAGTAAAGAGATAAGTTGGGAATGGAGAGTTTAATGGAGAGTTGGGAATGGAGAGTTTAAAGCCCAGGCACTACAGCATTTTAGGGGTACCTGTGCAAAAGATGATGAGAGATAAATGGGGAATGGGGGGCGTATACCCAAGGCACTACAGCATTCCAGGGGTACCTGTGCGTTAGAAGTAAAGAGATAAATGGGGAACCAGAGGCTTAAAGGCCATGCCGTAACGCATTCAAGGGGTACCTGTGATTTAGAAGTTAAGAGATAAATTGGGAATAGAGAGCTTAAAGCCCAGGCACTACAGCATTGAAGGGGTACCTGTGCTTTAGAAGTTAAGAGATAACTTGGGAATGGGGGGCTTAAAGCCCAGGCACTACAGCATTGAAGGGGTACCTGTGCTTTAGAAGTTAAGAGATAAATTGGGAATGGGGGGCTTAAAGCCCAGGCACTACAGCATTGAAGAGGTACCAGTGCTTTAGAAGTTAAGAGATAAATTGGGAATGAGGGGCTTAAAGCCCAGGAACTACAGCATTGAGAGGATACCTGTGCGATGGAAGTTAAGAGATAAATGGGGAATGGGGGCCTTAAAACCCAGGCAGTACAGTAGTGAAGGGGTTCCTGTGCGTTATAAATTAAGAGATAAATGGGGAATGGGGGGCTTATAGCCAAGGCAGTAAAGCATTGAAAGTTAACCTTTGCTTTGGAAATTAAGGGATAAATTGGAAATGGGGGGCTTAAAGCCCAGGCACTACAGGATTAAAGGGGTACCAGTGCTTTAGAAGTTAAGAGATAAATGGGGAATGGGGGGCTTAAAGCCCAGACACTACAGCATTCAAGGGGTACCAGTGCATTAGAACTTAAGAGATAAATTGGGAATGGGGGGCTTAAAGCCCAGGAACTACAGCATTGACGGGATACCTGTGCGTTAGAAGTTAAGAGATAAATGGGGAATGGGGGCCTTAAAAAACGGGCAGTACAGTAGTGAAGGGATTCCTGTGCGTTATAAATTAAGAGATAAATGGGGAATGGGGGGCTTTTAGCCAAGGCGTTAAAGCATTGAAAGTTGACCTTTGCTTTGGAAATTAAAGGATAAATTAGAAATGGGGGGCTTAAAGCCCAGGCACTACAGCATTGAAGGGGTACCTGTGCAGTAGATGATAAGAGATAAATGGGGAATGGGGGGCGTAAAGCCAAGGCACTACAGCATTCAAGGGGTACCTGTGCGTTAGAAGTTAAGAGGTAAATGGGGAATGGGGGCGTAAAGCCCGGGCAGTACACTAGTGAAGGGGTTCCTGTGCTTTAGAAGTTAAGAGACAAATGGGAAATGGGGGGCTTATAGCCCAGGCAGTAAAGCATTGAAGAGGTACCAGTGCTTTAGAAGTTAAGAGATAAATGGAGAATCGGGGGCTTAAAGCCCAGGCACTACAGCATTGAAGGGGTACCAGTGCTTTAGAAGTTCAGAGATAAATGGGGAATCGGGGGCTTAAAGCCCAGGGGTACCTGTGCATTAGAAGTAAAGAGATAAGTTAGGAATGGAGGGTTTAAAGCCCAGGCACTACAGCATTTTAGGGGTACCTGTGCAAAAGATGATAAGAGATAAATGGGGAATGGGGGCGTATAGCCAAGGCACTACAGCATTCCAGAGGTACCTGTGCGTTAGAAGTAAAGAGATAAATGGGGAACCAGAGGCTTAAAGGCCATGCCGTAACGCATTCAAGGGGTACCTGTGATTTAGAAGTTAAGAGATAAATTGGGAATAGAGGGATTAAAGCCCAGGCACTACAGCATTGAAGGGGTACCTGTGATTTAGAAGTTAAGAGATAAATTGGGAATAGAGGGCTTAAAGCCCAGGCACTACAGCATTGAAGGGGTACCTGTTCTTTAGAAGTTAAGAGATAAATTGGGCGTGGGGGGCTTAAAGCCCGGGCAGTACAGTAGTGAAGGGGTTCCTGTGCGTTATAAATTAATAGATAAATGGGGAATGGGGGGCTTATAGCCCAGGCAGTAAAGCATTGAAAGTTTAACTTTGCTTTGGAAATTAAGGGATAAATTGGAAATGGGGGGCTTAAAGCCCAGGCACTACAGCATTGAAGGGGTACCTGTGCTTTAGAAGTTAAGAGATAAATTGGGAATGGGGGGCTTAAAGCCCAGGCACTACAGCATTGAAGAGGTACCAGTGCTTTAGAAGTTAAGAGATAAATTGGGAATGAGGGGCTTAAAGCCCAGGAACTACAGCATTGACAGGATACCTGTGCGTTAGAAGTGAAGAGATAAATGGGGAATGGGGGCCTTAAAACCCGGGCAGTACAGTAGTGAAGGGGTTCCTGTGCGTTATAAATTAAGAGATAAATGGGGAATGGGGGGCTTATAGCCAAGGCAGTAAAGCATTGAAAGTTAACCTTTGCTTTGGAAATTAAGGGATAAATAGGAAATGGGGGGCTTAAAGCCCAGGCACTACAGCATTAAAGGGGTACCAGTGCTTTAGAAGTTAAGAGATAAATGGGGAATGGGGGGCTACAGCATTCAAGGAGTACCTGTGCGTTAGAAGTTAAGAGATAAATGGGGAATGGGGGGCTTATAGCCCAGGAACTACAGCATTGAAGGTGTACATGTGCTTTAGAAGTTAAGAGATAAGTTGGGAATGGAGGGCTTAAAGCCCAGGCACTACAGCATTGAAGGGGTACCTGTGCTTTAGAAATTAAGAGATAAATTGGGAATGGAGGGCTTAAAGCCCAGGAACTACAGCATTGAAGGGGTACCTGTGCTTTAGAGGTTAAGAGATAAATGGGAATTGGGGGGCTTATAGCCCAGGCAGTAAAGCATTGAAGAGGTACCAGTGCTTTAGAAGTTAAGAGATAAATTGGGAATCGGGGGCTTAAAGCCCAGACACTACAGCATTGAAGGGGTACCTGTGCTTTAGAAGTTCAGAGATAAATTGGGAATGGAGGGCTTAAAGCCCAGGGGTACCTGTGCATTAGAAGTAAAGAGATAAGTTGGGAATGGAGAGTTTAATGGAGAGTTGGGAATGGAGAGTTTAAAGCCCAGGCACTACAGCATTTTAGGGGTACCTGTGCAAAAGATGATGAGAGATAAATGGGGAATGGGGGGCGTATACCCAAGGCACTACAGCATTCCAGGGGTACCTGTGCGTTAGAAGTAAAGAGATAAATGGGGAACCAGAGGCTTAAAGGCCATGCCGTAACGCATTCAAGGGGTACCTGTGATTTAGAAGTTAAGAGATAAATTGGGAATAGAGAGCTTAAAGCCCAGGCACTACAGCATTGAAGGGGTACCTGTGCTTTAGAAGTTAAGAGATAACTTGGGAATGGGGGGCTTAAAGCCCAGGCACTACAGCATTGAAGGGGTACCTGTGCTTTAGAAGTTAAGAGATAAATTGGGAATGGGGGGCTTAAAGCCCAGGCACTACAGCATTGAAGAGGTACCAGTGCTTTAGAAGTTAAGAGATAAATTGGGAATGAGGGGCTTAAAGCCCAGGAACTACAGCATTGAGAGGATACCTGTGCGATGGAAGTTAAGAGATAAATGGGGAATGGGGGCCTTAAAACCCAGGCAGTACAGTAGTGAAGGGGTTCCTGTGCGTTATAAATTAAGAGATAAATGGGGAATGGGGGGCTTATAGCCAAGGCAGTAAAGCATTGAAAGTTAACCTTTGCTTTGGAAATTAAGGGATAAATTGGAAATGGGGGGCTTAAAGCCCAGGCACTACAGGATTAAAGGGGTACCAGTGCTTTAGAAGTTAAGAGATAAATGGGGAATGGGGGGCTTAAAGCCCAGACACTACAGCATTCAAGGGGTACCAGTGCATTAGAACTTAAGAGATAAATTGGGAATGGGGGGCTTAAAGCCCAGGAACTACAGCATTGACGGGATACCTGTGCGTTAGAAGTTAAGAGATAAATGGGGAATGGGGGCCTTAAAAAACGGGCAGTACAGTAGTGAAGGGATTCCTGTGCGTTATAAATTAAGAGATAAATGGGGAATGGGGGGCTTTTAGCCAAGGCGTTAAAGCATTGAAAGTTGACCTTTGCTTTGGAAATTAAAGGATAAATTAGAAATGGGGGGCTTAAAGCCCAGGCACTACAGCATTGAAGGGGTACCTGTGCAGTAGATGATAAGAGATAAATGGGGAATGGGGGGCGTAAAGCCAAGGCACTACAGCATTCAAGGGGTACCTGTGCGTTAGAAGTTAAGAGGTAAATGGGGAATGGGGGCGTAAAGCCCGGGCAGTACACTAGTGAAGGGGTACCAGTGCTTTAGAAGTTAAGAGATAAATGGGGAATGGGGGGCTTAAAGCCCAGACACTACAGCATTCAAGGGGTACCTGTGCAGTAGATGATAAGAGATAAATGGAGAATGGGGTGCGTAAAGCCAAGGCACTACAGCATTCAAGGGGTACCTGTGCGTTAGAAGTTAAGAGATAAATGGGGAATGTGGGGCTTATAGCCCAGGAACTACAGCATTGAAGGTGTACATGTGATTTAGAAGTTAAGAGATAAGTTGGGAATGGAGGGCTTAAAGCCCAGGCACTACAGCATTGAAGGGGTACCTGTGCAGTAGATGATAAGAGATAAATGGAGAATGGGGTGCGTAAAGCCAAGGCACTACAGCATTCAAGGGGTACCTGTGCGTTAGAAGTTAAGAGATAAATGGGGAATGTGGGGCTTATAGCCCAGGAACTACAGCATTGAAGGGGTACCTGTGCTTTAGAGGTTAAGAGATAAATTGGGAATCGGGGGCTTAAAGCCCAGGCACTACAGCATTGAAGGGGTACCTGTGCTTTAGAGGTTAAGAGACAAATGGGAAATGGGGGGCTTATAGCCCAGGCAGTAAAGCATTGAAGAGGTACCAGTGCTTTAGAAGTTAAGAGATAAATTGGGAATGGGGGGCTTAAAGCCCAGGCACTACAGCATTGAAGAGGTACCAGTGCATTAGAACTTAAGAGATAAATTGGGAATGGGGGGCTTAAAGCCCAGGAACTACAGCATTGACGGGATACCTGTGCGTTAGAAGTTAAGAGATAAATGGGGAATGGGGGCCTTAAAAAACGGGCAGTACAGTAGTGAAGGGGTTCCTGTGCGTTATAAATTAAGAGATAAATGGGGAATGGGGGGCTTTTAGCCAAGGCGTTAAAGCATTGAAAGTTGACCTTTGCTTTGGAAATTAAAGGATAAATTAGAAATGGGGGGCTTAAAGCCCAGGCACTACAGCATTGAAGGGGTACCTGTGCAGTAGATGATAAGAGATAAATGGGGAATGGGGGGCGTAAAGCCAAGGCACTACAGCATTCAAGGGGTACCTGTGCGTTAGAAGTTAAGAGATAAATGGGGAATGGGGGCGTAAAGCCCGGGCAGTACACTAGTGAAGGGGTTCCTGTGCTTTAGAAGTTAAGAGACAAATGGGAAATGGGGGGCTTATAGCCCAGGCAGTAAAGCATTGAAGAGGTACCAGTGCTTTAGAAGTTAAGAGATAAATGGGGAATCGGGGGCTTAAAGCCCAGGCACTACAGCATTGAAGGGGTACCAGTGCTTTAGAAGTTCAGAGATAAATGGGGAATCGGGGGCTTAAAGCCCAGGGGTACCTGTGCATTAGAAGTAAAGAGATAAGTTAGGAATGGAGGGTTTAAAGCCCAGGCACTACAGCATTTTAGGGGTACCTGTGCAAAAGATGATAAGAGATAAATGGGGAATGGGGGCGTATAGCCAAGGCACTACAGCATTCCAGAGGTACCTGTGCGTTAGAAGTAAAGAGATAAATGGGGAACCAGAGGCTTAAAGGCCATGCCGTAACGCATTCAAGGGGTACCTGTGATTTAGAAGTTAAGAGATAAATTGGGAATAGAGGGCTTAAAGCCCAGGCACTACAGCATTGAAGGGGTACCTGTGATTTAGAAGTTAAGAGATAAATTGGGAATAGAGGGCTTAAAGCCCAGGCACTACAGCATTGAAGGGGTACCTGTGCTTTAGAAGTTAAGAGATAAATTGGGCGTGGGGGGCTTAAAGCCCGGGCAGTACAGTAGTGAAGGGGTTCCTGTGCGTTATAAATCAATAGATAAATGGGGAATGGGGGGCTTATAGCCCAGGCAGTAAAGCATTGAAAGTTTAACTTTGCTTTGGAAATTAAGGGATAAATTGGAAATGGGGGGCTTAAAGCCCAGGCACTACAGCATTGAAGGGGTACCAGTGCATTAGAAGTTAAGAGATAAATGGGGAAAGGGGGGCTTAAAGCCCAGTAACTACAGCATTGAAGGGGTACCTTTGCTTTAGAAGTTAAGAGATAAATGGGAAATGGGGGGCTTAAAGCCCAGGCACTACAGCATTGAAGAGGTACCAGTGCTTTAGAAGTTAAGAGATAAATTGGCAATTGGGGGGCTTAAAGACCAGGCACTACAGCATTGAAGGGATACCTGTGCGTTAGAAGTTAAGAGATAAATGGGGAATGGGGGGCTTAAAGCCCGGGCAGTACAGTAGTGAAGGGGTTCCTGTGCGTTATAAATTAATAGATAAATGGGGAATCGGGGGCTTATACCCAGGCAGTAAAGCATTGAAAGTTAATCTTTGCTTTGGAAATTAAGGGATAAATTGGGAATGGGGGGGCTTATAGCCCAGGCAGTAAAGCATTGAAGAGGTACCAGTGCTTTAGAAGTTAAGAGATAAATTGGGAATCGGGGGCTTAAAGCCCAGGCACTACAGCATTGAAGGGGTACCTGTGCTTTAGAAGTTCAGAGATAAATTGGGAATGGAGGGCTTAAAGCCCAGGGGTACCTGTGCATTTGAAGTAAAGAGATAAGTTGGGAATGGAGAGTTTAAAGCCCAGGCACTACAGCATTTTAGGGGTACCTGTGCAAAAGATGATGAGAGATAAATGGGGAATGGGGGGCGTATAGCCAAGGCACTACAGCATTCCAGGGGTACCTGTGCGTTAGAAGTAAAGAGATAAATGGGGAACCAGAGGCTTAAAGGCCATGCCGTAACGCATTCAAGGGGTACCTGTGATTTAGAAGTTAAGAGATAAATTGGGAATAGAGAGCTTAAAGCCCAGGCACTACAGCATTGAAGGGGTACCTGTGCTTTAGAAGTTAAGAGATAACTTGGGAATGGGGGGCTTAAAGCCCAGGCACTACAGCATTGAAGGGGTACCTGTGCTTTAGAAGTTAAGAGATAAATTGGGAATGGGGGGCTTAAAGCCCAGGCACTACAGCATTGAAGGGGTACCTGTGCTTTAGAAGTTAAGAGATAAATTGGGAATGGGGGGCTTAAAGCCCAGGCACTACAGCATTGAAGAGGTACCAGTGCTTTAGAAGTTAAGAGATAAATTGGAAATGAGGGGCTTAAAGCCCAGGAACTACAGCATTGAGAGGATACCTGTGCGTTAGAAGTTAAGAGATAAATGGGGAATGGGGGCCTTAAAACCCAGGCAGTACAGTAGTGAAGGGGTTCCTGTGCGTTATAAATTAAGAGATAAATGGGGAATGGGGGGCTTATAGCCAAGGCAGTAAAGCATTGAAAGTTAACCTTTGCTTTGGAAATTAAGGGATAAATTGGAAATGGGGGGCTTAAAGCCCAGGCACTACAGCATTAAAGGGGTACCAGTGCTTTAGAAGTTAAGAGATAAATGGGGAATGGGGGGCTTAAAGCCCAGACACTACAGCATTCAAGGGGTACCTGTGCAGTAGATGATAAGAGATAAATGGAGAATGGGGTGCGTAAAGCCAAGGCACTACAGCATTCAAGGGGTACCTGTGCGTTAGAAGTTAAGAGATAAATGGGGAATGTGGGGCTTATAGCCCAGGAACTACAGCATTGAAGGTGTACATGTGCTTTAGAAGTTAAGAGATAAGTTGGGAATGGAGGGCTTAAAGCCCAGGCACTACAGCATTGAAGGGGTACCTGTGCAGTAGATGATAAGAGATAAATGGAGAATGGGGTGCGTAAAGCCAAGGCACTACAGCATTCAAGGGGTACCTGTGCGTTAGAAGTTAAGAGATAAATGGGGAATGTGGGGCTTATAGCCCAGGAACTACAGCATTGAAGGGGTACCTGTGCTTTAGAGGTTAAGAGATAAATGGGAAATGGGGGGCTTATAGCCCAGGCAGTAAAGCATTGAAGAGGTACCAGTGCTTTCGAAGTTAAGAGATAAATTGGGAATCGGGGGCTTAAAGCCCAGGCACTACAGCATTGAAGGGGTACCTGTGCTTTAGAAATTAAGAGATAAATTGGGAATGGACGGCTTAAAGCCCAGGCACTACAGCATTGAAGGGGTACCTGTGCTTTAGAGGTTAAGAGATAAATGGGAAATGGGGGGCTTATAGCCCAGGCAGTAAAGCATTGAAGAGGTACCAGTGCTTTAGAAGTTAAGAGATAAATTGGGAATGGGGGGCTTAAAGCCCAGGCACTACAGCATTGAAGAGGTACCAGTGCATTAGAACTTAAGAGATAAATTGGGAATGGGGGGCTTAAAGCCCAGGAACTACAGCATTGACGGGATACCTGTGCGTTAGAAGTTAAGAGATAAATGGGGAATGGGGGCCTTAAAAAACGGGCAGTACAGTAGTGAAGGGGTTCCTGTGCGTTATAAATTAAGAGATAAATGGGGAATGGGGGGCTTTTAGCCAAGGCGTTAAAGCATTGAAAGTTGACCTTTGCTTTGGAAATTAAAGGATAAATTAGAAATGGGGGGCTTAAAGCCCAGGCACTACAGCATTGAAGGGGTACCTGTGCAGTAGATGATAAGAGATAAATGGGGAATGGGGGGCGTAAAGCCAAGGCACTACAGCATTCAAGGGGTACCTGTGCGTTAGAAGTTAAGAGGTAAATGGGGAATGGGGGCGTAAAGCCCGGGCAGTACACTAGTGAAGGGGTTCCTGTGCTTTAGAAGTTAAGAGACAAATGGGAAATGGGGGGCTTATAGCCCAGGCAGTAAAGCATTGAAGAGGTACCAGTGCTTTAGAAGTTAAGAGATAAATGGGGAATCGGGGGCTTAAAGCCCAGGCACTACAGCATTGAAGGGGTACCAGTGCTTTAGAAGTTCAGAGATAAATGGGGCATCGGGGGCTTAAAGCCCAGGGGTACCTGTGCATTAGAAGTAAAGAGATAAGTTAGGAATGGAGGGTTTAAAGCCCAGGCACTACAGCATTTTAGGGGTACCTGTGCAAAAGATGATAAGAGATAAATGGGGAATGGGGGCGTATAGCCAAGGCACTACAGCATTCCAGAGGTACCTGTGCGTTAGAAGTAAAGAGATAAATGGGGAACCAGAGGCTTAAAGGCCATGCCGTAACGCATTCAAGGGGTACCTGTGATTTAGAAGTTAAGAGATAAATTGGGAATAGAGGGCTTAAAGCCCAGGCACTACAGCATTGAAGGGGTACCTGTGATTTAGAAGTTAAGAGATAAATTGGGAATAGAGGGCTTAAAGCCCAGGCACTACAGCATTGAAGGGGTACCTGTGCTTTAGAAGTTAAGAGATAAATTGGGCGTGGGGGGCTTAAAGCCCGGGCAGTACAGTAGTGAAGGGGTTCCTGTGCGTTATAAATTAATAGATAAATAGGGAATGGGGGGCTTATAGCCCAGGCAGTAAAGCATTCTAAGTTAACCTTTGCTTTGGAAATAAAGGAATAAATTGGGAATGGGGGGCTTAAAGCCAAGGCACTACAGCATCGAAGGGGTACCAGTTCTTTAGAAGTAAAGAGATAAATTGGGAATGGGGGGCTTAAAGCCCAGGAACTACAGCATTGAAGGTGTACCTGTGCTTCAGAAATTAAGAGATAAATTGGGAAGGGAGGGCTTAAAGCCCAGGCACTACAGCATTGAAGGGGTACCTGTGCTTTAGAAATTAAGAGATAAATGGGGAATGGGGGGCTTAAAGCCCAGACACTACAGCATTCAAGGGGTACCTGTGCAGTAGATGATAAGAGATAAATGGAGAATGGGGTGCGTAAAGCCAAGGCACTACAGCATTCAAGGGGTACCTGTGCGTTAGAAGTTAAGAGATAAATGGGGAATGTGGGGCTTATAGCCCAGGAACTACAGCATTGAAGGTGTACATGTGCTTTAGAAGTTAAGAGATAAGTTGGGAATGGAGGGCTTAAAGCCCAGGCACTACAGCATTGAAGGGGTACCTGTGCAGTAGATGATAAGAGATAAATGGAGAATGGGGTGCGTAAAGCCAAGGCACTACAGCATTCAAGGGGTACCTGTGCGTTAGAAGTTAAGAGATAAATGGGGAATGTGGGGCTTATAGCCCAGGAACTACAGCATTGAAGGGGTACCTGTGCTTTAGAGGTTAAGAGATAAATGGGAAATGGGGGGCTTATAGCCCAGGCAGTAAAGCATTGAAGAGGTACCAGTGCTTTCGAAGTTAAGAGATAAATTGGGAATCGGGGGCTTAAAGCCCAGGCACTACAGCATTGAAGGGGTACCTGTGCTTTAGAAATTAAGAGATAAATTGGGAATGGACGGCTTAAAGCCCAGGCACTACAGCATTGAAGGGGTACCTGTGCTTTAGAGGTTAAGAGATAAATGGGAAATGGGGGGCTTATAGCCCAGGCAGTAAAGCATTGAAGAGGTACCAGTGCTTTAGAAGTTAAGAGATAAATTGGGTTTGGTGGCTTAAAGCCCAGGCACTACAGCATTGAAGAGGTACCAGTGCATTAGAACTTAAGAGATAAATTGGGAATGGGGGGCTTAAAGCCCAGGAACTACAGCATTGACGGGATACCTGTGCGTTAGAAGTTAAGAGATAAATGGGGAATGGGGGCCTTAAAAAACGGGCAGTACAGTAGTGAAGGGGTTCCTGTGCGTTATAAATTAAGAGATAAATGGGGAATGGGGGGCTTTTAGCCAAGGCGTTAAAGCATTGAAAGTTGACCTTTGCTTTGGAAATTAAAGGATAAATTAGAAATGGGGGGCTTAAAGCCCAGGCACTACAGCATTGAAGGGGTACCTGTGCAGTAGATGATAAGAGATAAATGGGGAATGGGGGGCGTAAAGCCAAGGCACTACAGCATTCAAGGGGTACCTGTGCGTTAGAAGTTAAGAGATAAATGGGGAATGGGGGCGTAAAGCCCGGGCAGTACACTAGTGAAGGGGTTCCTGTGCTTTAGAAGTTAAGAGACAAATGGGAAATGGGGGGCTTATAGCCCAGGCAGTAAAGCATTGAAGAGGTACCAGTGCTTTAGAAGTTAAGAGATAAATGGGGAATCGGGGGCTTAAAGCCCAGGCACTACAGCATTGAAGGGGTACCAGTGCTTTAGAAGTTCAGAGATAAATGGGGCATCGGGGGCTTAAAGCCCAGGGGTACCTGTGCATTAGAAGTAAAAAGATAAGTTAGGAATGGAGGGTTTAAAGCCCAGGCACTACAGCATTTTAGGGGTACCTGTGCAAAAGATGATAAGAGATAAATGGGGAATGGGGGCGTATAGCCAAGGCACTACAGCATTCCAGAGGTACCTGTGCGTTAGAAGTAAAGAGATAAATGGGGAACCAGAGGCTTAAAGGCCATGCCGTAACGCATTCAAGGGGTACCTGTGATTTAGAAGTTAAGAGATAAATTGGGAATAGAGGGCTTAAAGCCCAGGCACTACAGCATTGAAGGGGTACCTGTGATTTAGAAGTTAAGAGATAAATTGGGAATAGAGGGCTTAAAGCCCAGGCACTACAGCATTGAAGGGGTACCTGTGCTTTAGAAGTTAAGAGATAAATTGGGCGTGGGGGGCTTAAAGCCCGGGCAGTACAGTAGTGAAGGGGTTCCTGTGCGTTATAAATTAATAGATAAATAGGGAATGGGGGGCTTATAGCCCAGGCAGTAAAGCATTCTAAGTTAACCTTTGCTTTGGAAATAAAGGAATAAATTGGGAATGGGGGGCTTAAAGCCAAGGCACTACAGCATCGAAGGGGTACCAGTTCTTTAGAAGTAAAGAGATAAATTGGGAATGGGGGGCTTAAAGCCCAGGAACTACAGCATTGAAGGTGTACCTGTGCTTCAGAAATTAAGAGATAAATTGGGAAGGGAGGGCTTAAAGCCCAGGCACTACAGCATTGAAGGGGTACCAGTGCTTTAGAAGTTAAGAGATAAGTTGGGAATGGAGGGCTTAAAGCCCAGGCACTACAGCATTGAAGGGGTACCTGTGCTTTAGAAATTAAGAGATAAATTGGGAATGGAGGGCTTAAAGCCCAGGCACTACAGCATTGAAGGGGTACCTGTGCTTTAGAAGTTAAGAGATAAATTGGGAATGGGGGGCTTAAAGCCCAGGCACTACAGCATTGAAGAGGTACCAGTGCTTTAGAAGTTAAGAGATAAATTGGGAATGGGGGGCTTAAAGCCCAGGAACTACAGCATTGACAGGATACCTGTGCGTTAGAAGTTAAGAGATAAATGGGGAATGGGGGCCTTAAAACCCGGGCAGTACAGTAGTGAAGGGGTTCCTGTGCGTTATAAATTAGGAGATAAATGGGGAATGGGGGGCTTATAGCCAAGGCAGTAAAGCATTGAAAGTTAACCTTTGCTTTGGAAATTAAGGGATAAATTGGAAATGGGGGGCTTAAAGCCCAGGCACTACAGCATTAAAGGGGTACCAGTGCTTTAGAAGTTAAGAGATAAATGGGGAATGGGGTGCGTAAAGCCAAGGCACTACAGCATTCAACGGGTACCTGTGCGTTAGAAGTTAAGAGATAAATGGGGAATGGGGGGCTTATAGCCCAGGAACTACAGCATTGAAGGTGTACATGTGCTTTAGAAGTTAAGAGATAAGTTGGGAATGGAGGGCTTAAAGCCCAGGCACTACAGCATTGAAGGGGTACCTGTGCTTTAGAAATTAAGAGATAAATTGGGAATGGAGGGCTTAAAGCCCAGGCACTACAGCATTGAAGGGGTACCTGTGCTTTAGAGGTTAAGAGATAAATGGGAAATGGGGGGGCTTATAGCCCAGGCAGTAAAGCATTGAAGAGGTACCAATGCTTTAGAAGTTAAGAGATAAATTGGGAATCGGGGGCTTAAAGCCCAGGAACTACAGCATTGAAGGTGTACATGTGCTTTACAAGTTAAGAGATAAGTTGGGAATGGAGGGCTTAAAGCCCAGGCACTACAGCATTGAAGGGGTACCTGTGCTTTAGAAATTAAGAGATAAATTGGGAATGGAGGGCTTAAAGCCCAGGCACTACAGCATTGAAGGGGTACCTGTGCTTTAGAGGTTAAGAGATAAATGGGAAATGGGGGGCTTATAGCCCAGGCAGTAAAGCATTGAAGAGGTACCAGTGCTTTAGAAGAGATAAATTGGGATTGGGGGGCTTAAAGCCCAGGCACTACAGCATTGAAGAGGTACCAGTGCATTAGAACTTAAGAGATAAATTGGGAATGGGGGGCTAAAAGCCTAGGAACTACAGCATTGACGGGATACCTGTGCGTTAGAAGTTAAGAGATAAATGGGGAATGGGGGCCTTAAAACCTGGGCAGTACAGTAGTGAAGGGGTTCCTGTGCGTTATGAATTAAGAGATAAATGGGGAATGGGGGGCTTATAGCCCAGGCAGTAAAGCATTGAAGAGGTACCAGTGCTTTAGAAGTTAAGAGATAAATAGGGAATCGGGGGCTTAAAGCCCAGGCACTACAGCATTGAAGGGGTACCAGTGCTTTAGAAGTTAAGAGATAAATTGGCAATGGGGGGCTTAAAGCCCAGGCACTACAGCATTGAAGGGATACCTGTGTGTTAGAAGTTAAGAGATAAATGGGGAATGGGGGGCTTAAAGCCCGGGCAGTACAGTAGTGAAGGGGTTCCTGTGCGTTATAAATTAATAGATAAATGGGGAATCGGGGGCTTATACCCAGGCAGTAAAGCATCGAAAGTTAACCTTTGCTTTGGAAATTAAGGGATAAATTGGGAATGGGGGCTTAAAGCCCAGGCACTAAAGCATTGAAGGGGTACCACTGCTTTAGAAGTTAAGAGATAAATGGGGAATGGGGGGGTTAAAGCCCAGGCACTACAGCATTGAAGGGCTACCAGTTCTTTACAAGTTAAGAGATAAATTGTGAATGGCGGGCTTAATGCCCAGGCACCATAGCACTGAAGGGATACCTGTGCGTTAGAAGTTAAGAGGTAAATGGGGAATGGGGGGCTTAAAACCCGGGCAGTACAGTAGTGAATGGGTTCCTGTGCGTTATAAATTAATAGATAAATGGGGAATGGGGGGCTTATAGCCCAGGCAGTAAAGCATTGAAAGTTTATTTTTGCTTTGGAAATTAAGGGATAAATTGGAAATGGGGGGCTTAAAGCCCAGGCACTACAGCATTGAAGGGGTACCAGTGCATTAGAAGTTAAGAGATAAATGGGGAAAGGGGGGCTAAAACCCAGTAACTACAGCATTGAAGGGGTACCTGTGCTTTAGAAGTTAAGAGATAAATGGGAAATGGGGGGCTTATAGCCCAGGCAGTAAAGCATTAAAGAGGTACCAGTGCTTTAGAAGTTAAGAGATAAATTGGGAATGGGGGGCTTAAAGCCCAGGCACTACAGCATTGAAGAGGTACCAGTGCTTTAGAAGTTAAGAGATAAATTGGCAATGGGGGGCTTAAAGCCCAGGCACTACAGCATTGAAGGGATACCTGTGCGTTAGAAGTTAAGAGATAAATGGGGAATGGGGGGCTTAAAGCCCGGGCAGTACAGTAGTGAAGGGGTTCCTGTGCGTTATAAATTAATAGATAAATGGGGAATCGGGGGCTTATACCCAGGCAGTAAAGCATTGAAAGTTAACCTTTGCTTTGGAAATTAAGGGATAAATTGGGAATGGGGGGCTTAAAGCCCAGGCACTAAAGCATTGAAGGGGTACCAGTGCTTTAGAAGTTAAGAGATTAATGGGGAATGGGGGGCTTAAAGCCCAGGCACTACAGCATTGAAGGGGCACCTGTGCAGTAGATGATAAGAGATAAATGGAGAATGGGGTGCGTAAAGCCAAGGCACTACAGCATTCAAGGGGTACCTGTGCGTTAGAAGTTAAGAGATAAATGGGGAATGGGGGGCTTATAGCCCAGGAACTACAGCATTGAAGGTGTACATGTGCTTTAGAAGTTAAGAGATAAGTTCGGAATGGAGGGCTTAAAGCCCAGGCACTACAGCATTGAAGGGGTACCTGTGCTTTAGAAATTAAGAGATAAATTGGGAATGGAGGGCTTAAAGCCCAGGCACTACAGCATTGAAGGGGTACCTGTGCTTTAGAGGTTAAGAGATAAATGGGAAATGGGGGGCTTATAGCCCAGGCAGTAAAGCATTGAAGAGGTACCAGTGCTTTAGAAGTTAAGAGATAAATTGGGAATGGGGGGCTTAAAGCCCAGGCACTACAGCATTGAAGAGGTACCAGAGCATTAGAACTTAAGAGATAAATTGGGAATGGGGGGCTTAAAGCCCAGGAACTACAGCATTGACGGGATACCTGTGCGTTAGAAGTTAAGAGATAAATGGGGAATGGGGGCCTTAAAACCCAGGCAGTACAGTAGTGAAGGGATTCCTGTGCGTTATAAATTAAGAGATAAATGGGGAATGGGGGGCCTTTAGCCAAGACGGTAAAGCATTGAAAGTTGACCTTTGCTTTGGAAAGTAAGGGATAAATTAGAAATGGGGGGCTTAAACCCCAGGCACTACAGCATTGAAGGGGTACCTGTGCAGTAGATAAGAGATAAATGGGGAATGGGGGGCGTAAAGCCAAGGCACTACAGCATTCAAGGGGTACCTGTGCGTTAGAAGTTAAGAGATAAATGGGGAATGGGGGTGTAAAGCCCGGGCAGTACACTAGTGAAGGGGTTCCTGTGCTTTAGAAGTTAAGAGATAAATGGGAAATGGGGGGCTTATAGCCCAGGCAGTAAAGCATTGAAGAGGTACCAGTGCTTTAGCAGTTAAGAGATAAATGGAGAATCGGGGGCTTAAAGCCCAGGCACTACAGCATTGAAGGGGTACCAGTGCTTTAGAAGTTCAGAGATAAATGGGGAATCGGGGGCTAAAAGCCCAGGGGTACCTGTGCATTAGAAGTAAAGAGATAAGTTGGGAATGGAGGGTTTAAAGCCCAGGCACTACAGCATTTTAGGGGTACCTGTGCAAAAGATGATAAGAGATAAATGGGGAATGGGGGGCGTATAGCCAAGGCACTACAGCATTCCAGGGGTACCTGTGCGTTAGAAGTAAAGAGATAAATGGGGAACCAGAGGCTTAAAGGCCATGCCGTAACGCATTCAAGGGGTACCTGTGATTGGGAATGGGGGGCTTAAAGCCCAGGCACTACAGCATTGAAGGGGTACCTGTGCTTTAGAAGTTAAGAGATAAATTGGGAATGGGGGGCTTAAAGCCCAGGCACTACAGCATTGAAGAGGTACCAGTGCTTTAGAAGTTAAGAGATAAATTGGGAATGAGGGGCTTAAAGCCCAGGAACTACAGCATTGACAGGATACCTGTGCGTTAGAAGTGAAGAGATAAATCGGGAATGGGGGCCTTAAAACCAGGGCAGTACATTAGTGAAGGGGTTCCTGTGCTTTAGAGGTTAAGAGATAAATGGGAAATGGGGGGCTTATAGCCCAGGCAGTAAAGCATTGAAGAGGTACCAGTGCTTTAGAAGTTAAGACTTAAATGGGGAATCGGGGGCTTAAAGCCCAGGCACTACAGCATTGAAGGGGTACCAGTGCTTTAGAAGTTCAGAGATAAATGGGGAATCGGGGGCTTAAAGCCCAGGGGTACCTGTGCATTAGAAGTAAAGAGATAAGTTGGGAATGGAGGGTTTAAAGCCCAGGCACTACAGCATTTTAGGGGTACCTGTGCAAAAGATGATGAGAGATAAATGGGGAATGGGGGGCGTATAGCCAAGGCACTACAGCATTCCAGGGGTACCTGTGCGTTAGAAGTAAAGAGATAAATGGGGAACCAGAGGCTTAAAGGCCATGCCGTAACGCATTCAAGGGGTACCTGTGATTTAGAAGTTAAGAGATAAATTGGGAATAGAGAGCTTAAAGCCCAGGCACTACAGCATTGAAGGGGTACCTGTGCTTTAGAAGTTAAGAGATAACTTGGGAATGGGGGGCTTAAAGCCCAGGCACTACAGCATTGAAGGGGTACCTGTGCTTTAGAAGTTAAGAGATAAATTGGGAATGGGGGGCTTAAAGCCCAGGCACTACAGCATTGAAGGGGTACCTGTGCTTTAGAAGTTAAGAGATAAATTGGGAATGGGGGATTAAAGCCCAGGCACTACAGCATTGAAGAGGTACCAGTGCTTTAGAAGTTAAGAGATGAATGGGGGGCTTAAAGCCCAGACACTACAGCATTGAAGGGGTACCTGTGCAGTAGATCATAAGAGATAAATGGAGAATGGGGTGCGTAAAGCCAAGGCACTACAGCATTCAAGGGGTACCTGTGCGTTAGAAGTTAAGAGATAAATGGGCAATGTGGGGCTTATAGCCCAGGAACTACAGCATTGAAGGTGTACATGTGCTTTAGAAGTTAAGAGATAAGTTGGGAATGGAGGGTTTAAAGCCCAGGCACTACAGCATTGAAGAGGTACCAGTGCTTTAGAAGTTAAGAGATAAATTGGGAATGAGGGGCTTAAAGCCCAGGAACTACAGCATTGACAGGATACCTGTGCGTTAGAAGTTAAGAGATAAATGGGGAATGGGGGCCTTAAAACCCAGGCAGTACAGTAGTGAAGGGGTTCCTGTGCGTTATAAATTAAGAGATAAATGGGGAATGGGGGGCTTATAGCCAAGGCAGTAAAGCATTGAAAGTTAACCTTTGCTTTGGAAATTAAGGGATAAATTGGAAATGGGGGGCTTAAAGCCCAGGCACTACAGCATTAAAGGGGTACCAGTGCTTTAGAAGTTAAGAGATAAATGGGGAATGGGGGGCTTATAGCCAAGGCAGTAAAGCATTGAAAGTTAACCTTTGCTTTGGAAATTAAGGGATAAGTTGGGAATGGAGGGCTTAAAGCCCAGGCACAACAGCATTGAAGGGGTACCTGTGCATTAGAAGTTAAGAGATAAATTGGGAATGGGGGGCTTAAAGCCCAGGCACTACAGCATTCAAGGGGTACCTGTGCGTTAGAAGTTAAGAGATAAATGGGGAATGTGGGGCTTATAGCCCAGGAACTACAGCATTGAAGGTGTACATGTGCTTTAGAAGTTAAGAGATAAGTTGGGAATGGAGGGCTTAAAGCCCAGGCACTACAGCATTAAAGGGGTACCTGTGCTTTAGAGGTTAAGAGATAAATGGGAAATGGGGGGCTTATAGCACAGGCAGTAAAGCATTGAAGAGGTACCAGTGCTTTCGAAGTTAAGAGATAAATTGGGAATCGGGGGCTTAAAGCCCAGGCACTAAAGCATTGAAGGGATACCAGTGCATTAGAACTTAAGAGATAAATTGGGAATGGGGGGCTTAAAGCCCAGGAACTACAGCATTGACAGGATACCTGCGCGTTAGAAGTTAAGAGATAAATGGGGAATGGGGGCCTTAAAACCCGGGCAGTACAGTAGTGAAGGGGTTCCTGTGCGTTATAAATTAAGAGATAAATGGGGAATGGGGGGCTTTTAGCCAAGGCGTTAAAGCATTGAAAGTTGACCTTTGCTTTGGAAATTAAAGGATAAATTAGAAATGGGGGGCTTAAAGCCCAGGCACTACAGCATTGAAGGGGTACCTGTGCAGTAGATGATAAGAGATAAATGGGGAATGGGGGGCGTAAAGCCAAGGCACTACAGCATTCAAGGGGTACCTGTGCGTTAGAAGTTAAGAGATAAATGGGGAATGGGGGCGTAAAGCCCGGGCAGTACACTAGTGAAGGGGTTCCTGTGCTTTAGAAGTTAAGAGATAAGTTGGGAATGGAGGGCTTAAAGCCCAGGCACTACAGCATTAAAGGGGTACCTGTGCTTTAGAGGTTAAGAGATAAATGGGAAATGGGGGGCTTATAGCACAGGCAGTAAAGCATTGAAGAGGTACCAGTGCTTTCGAAGTTAAGAGATAAATTGGGAATCGGGGGCTTAAAGCCCAGGCACTAAAGCATTGAAGGGATACCAGTGCATTAGAACTTAAGAGATAAATTGGGAATGGGGGGCTTAAAGCCCAGGAACTACAGCATTGACAGGATACCTGCGCGTTAGAAGTTAAGAGATAAATGGGGAATGGGGGCCTTAAAACCCGGGCAGTACAGTAGTGAAGGGGTTCCTGTGCGTTATAAATTAAGAGATAAATGGGGAATGGGGGGCTTTTAGCCAAGGCGTTAAAGCATTGAAAGTTGACCTTTGCTTTGGAAATTAAAGGATAAATTAGAAATGGGGGGCTTAAAGCCCAGGCACTACAGCATTGAAGGGGTACCTGTGCAGTAGATGATAAGAGATAAATGGGGAATGGGGGGCGTAAAGCCAAGGCACTACAGCATTCAAGGGGTACCTGTGCGTTAGAAGTTAAGAGATAAATGGGGAATGGGGGCGTAAAGCCCGGGCAGTACACTAGTGAAGGGGTTCCTGTGCTTTAGAAGTTAAGAGATAAATGGGAAATGGGGGGCTTATAGCCCAGGCAGTAAAGCATTGAAGAGGTACCAGTGCTTTAGAAGTTAAGAGATAAATGGGGAATCGGGGGCTTAAAGCCCAGGGGTACCTGTGCATTAGAAGTAAAGAGATAAGTTAGGAATGGAGGGTTTAAAGCCCAGGCACTACAGCATTTTAGGGGTACCTGTGCAAAAGATGATAAGAGATAAATGGGGAATGGGGGGCGTATAGCCAAGGCACTACAGCATTCCAGAGGTACCTGTGCGTTAGAAGTAAAGAGATAAATGGGGAACCAGAGGCTTAAAGGCCATGCCGTAACGCATTCAAGGGGTACCTGTGATTTAGAAGTTAAGAGATAAATTGGGAATAGAGGGCTTAAAGCCCAGGCACTACAGCATTGAAGGGGTACCTGTGATTTAGAAGTTAAGAGATAAATTGGGAATAGAGGGCTTAAAGCCCAGGCACTACAGCATTGAAGGGGTACCTGTGCTTTAGAAGTTAAGAGATAAATTGGGAGTGGGGGGCTTAAAGCCCGGGCAGTACAGTAGTGAAGGGGTTCCTGTGCGTTATAAATTAATAGATAAATGGGGAATGGGGGGCTTATAGCCCAGGCAGTAAAGCATTGAAAGTTTAACTTTGCTTTGGAAATTAAGGGATAAATTGGAAATGGGGGGCTTAAAGCCCAGGCACTACAGCATTGAAGGGGTACCAGTTCATTAGAAGTTAAGAGATAAATGGGGAAAGGGGGGCTTAAAGCCCAGTAACTACAGCATTGAAGGGGTACCTGTGCTTTAGAAGTTAAGAGATAAATGGGAAATGGGGGGCTTAAAGCCCAGGCACTACAGCATTGAAGAGGTACCAGTGCTTTAAAAGTTAAGAGATAAATTGGCAATGGGGGGCTTAAAGCCCAGGCACTACAGCATTGAAGGGATACCTGTGCGTTAGAAGTTAAGAGATAAATGGGGAATGGGGGGCTTAAAGCCCGGGCAGTACAGTAGTGAAGGGGTTCCTGTGCGTTATAAATTAATAGATAAATGGGGAATCGGGGGCTTATACCCAGGCAGTAAAGCATTGAAAGTTAACCTTTGCTTTGGAAATTAAGGGATAAATTGGGAATGGGGGGCTTAAAGCCCAGGCACTAAAGCATTTAAGGGGTACCAGTGCTTTAGAAGTTAAGAGATTAATGGGGAATGGGGGGCTTAAAGCCAAGGCACCATAGCATTGAAGGGATACCTGTGCGTTGGAAGTTAAGAGATAAATGGGGAATGGGGGCCTTAAAACCCAGGCAGTACAGTAGTGAAGGGGATCCTGTGCGTTATAAATTAATAGATAAATAGGGAATGGGGGGCTTATAGCCCAGGCAGTAAAGCATTCTAAGTTAACCTTTGCTTTGGAAATAAAGGAATAAATTGGGAATGGGGGGCTTAAAGCCAAGGCACTACAGCATCGAAGGGGTACCAGTTCTTTAGAAGTAAAGAGATAAATTGGGACTGGGGGGCTTAAAGCCCAGGCACTACAGCATTGAAGGGGTACCAGTGCTTTAGAAGTGAAGAGATAAGTTGGGAACGGAGGGCTTAAAGCCCAGGCACTACAGCATTGAAGGGGTACCTGTGCTTTAGAAATTAAGAGATAAATTGGGAATGGAGGGCTTAAAGCCCAGGCACTACAGCATTGAAGGGGTACCTGTGTTTTAGAAGTTAAGAGATAAATTGGGAATGGGGGGCTTAAAGCCCAGGCACTACAGCATTGAAGAGGTACCAGTGCTTTAGAAGTTAAGAGATAAATTGGGAACGGGGGGCTTAAAGCCCAGGAACTACAGCATTGACAGGATACCTGTGCGTTAGAAGTTAAGAGATAAATGGGGAATGGGGGCCTTAAAACCCGGGCAGTACAGTAGTGAAGGGGTTCCTGTGCGTTATAAATTAGGAGATAAATGGGGAATGGGGGGCTTATAGCCAAGGCAGTAAAGCATTGAAAGTTAACCTTTGCTTTGGAAATTAAGGGATAAATTGGAAATGGGGGGCTTAAAGCCCAGGCACTACAGCATTAAAGGGATACCAGTGCTTTAGAAGTTAAGAGATAAATGGGGAATGGGGGGCTTAAAGCCCAGACACTACAGCATTGAAGGGGTACCTGTGCAGTAGATGATAAGAGATAAATGGGGAATGGGGTGCGTAAAGCCAAGGCACTACAGCATTCAACGGGTACCTGTGCGTTAGAAGTTAAGAGATAAATGGGGAATGGGGGGCTTATAGCCCAGGAACTACAGCATTGAAGGTGTACATGTGCTTAAGAAGTTAAGAGATAAGTTGGGAATGGAGGGCTTAAAGCCCAGGCACTACAGCATTGAAGGGGTACCTGTGCTTTAGAGGTTAAGAGATAAATGGGAAATGGAGGGCTTATAGCCCAGGCAGTAATGCATTGAAGAGGTACCAGTGCTTTGGAAGAGATAAATTGGGATTGGGGGGCTTAAAGCCCAGGCACTACAGCATTGAAGAGGTACCAGTGCATTAGAACTTAAGAGATAAATTGGGAATGGGGGGCTTAAAGCCCAGGAACTACAGCATTGACGGGATACCTGTGCGTTAGAAGTTAAGAGATAAATGGGGAATGGGGGCCTTAAAACCCGGGCAGTACAGCATTGAAGGGGTACCTGTGCTTTAGAGGTTAAGAGATAAATGGGAAATGGGGGGGCTTATAGCCCAGGCAGTAAAGCATTGAAGAGGTACCAGTGCTTTAGAAGTTAAGAGATAAATTGGGAATCGGGGGCTTAAAGCCCAGGAACTACAGCATTGAAGGTGTACATGTGCTTTACAAGTTAAGAGATAAGTTGGGAATGGAGGGCTTAAAGCCCAGGCACTACAGCATTAAAGGGGTACCTGTGCTTTAGAAATTAAGAGATAAATTGGGAATGGAGGGCTTAAAGCCCAGGCACTACAGCATTGAAGAGGTACCAGTGCTTTAGAAGTTAAGAGAAAAAATTGGGAATGGGGGGCTTAAAGCCCAGGCACTACAGCATTGAAGGAGTACCTGTGATTTAGAAGTTAAGAGATAAATTGGGAATAGAGGGCTTAAAGCCCAGGCACTACAGCATTGAAGGGGTACCTGTGCGTTAGAAGTTAAGAGATAAATGGGGAATGTGGGGCTTATAGCCCAGGAACTACAGCATTGAAGGTGTACATGTGCTTAAGAAGTTAAGAGATAAGTTGGGAATGGAGGGCTTAAAGCCCAGGCACTACAGCATTGAAGGGGTACCTGTGCTTTAGAGGTTAAGAGATAAATGGGAAATGGAGGGCTTATAGCCCAGGCAGTAATGCATTGAAGAGGTACCAGTGCTTTGGAAGAGATAAATTGGGATTGGGGGGCTTAAAGCCCAGGCACTACAGCATTGAAGAGGTACCAGTGCATTAGAACTTAAGAGATAAATTGGGAATGGGGGGCTTAAAGCCCAGGAACTACAGCATTGACGGGATACCTGTGCGTTAGAAGTTAAGAGATAAATGGGGAATGGGGGCCTTAAAACCCGGGCAGTACAGCATTGAAGGGGTACCTGTGCTTTAGAGGTTAAGAGATAAATGGGAAATGGGGGGGCTTATAGCCCAGGCAGTAAAGCATTGAAGAGGTACCAGTGCTTTAGAAGTTAAGAGATAAATTGGGAATCGGGGGCTTAAAGCCCAGGAACTACAGCATTGAAGGTGTACATGTGCTTTACAAGTTAAGAGATAAGTTGGGAATGGAGGGCTTAAAGCCCAGGCACTACAGCATTGAAGGGGTACCTGTGCTTTAGAAATTAAGAGATAAATTGGGAATGGAGGGCTTAAAGCCCAGGCACTACAGCATTGAAGAGGTACCAGTGCTTTAGAAGTTAAGAGATAAATTGGGAATGGGGGGCTTAAAGCCCAGGCACTACAGCATTGAAGGAGTACCTGTGATTTAGAAGTTAAGAGATAAATTGGGAATAGAGGGCTTAAAGCCCAGGCACTACAGCATTGAAGGGGTACCTGTGCGTTAGAAGTTAAGAGATAAATGGGGAATGTGGGGCTTATAGCCCAGGAACTACAGCATTGAAGGTGTACATGTGCTTTAGAAGTTAAGAGATAAGTTGGGAATGGAGGGCTTAAAGCCCAGGCACTACAGCATTAAAGGGGTACCTGTGCTTTAGAGGTTAAGAGATAAATGGGAAATGGGGGGCTTATAGCACAGGCAGTAAAGCATTGAAGAGGTACCAGTGCTTTCGAAGTTAAGAGATAAATTGGGAATCGGGGGCTTAAAGCCCAGGCACTAAAGCATTGAAGGGATACCAGTGCATTAGAACTTAAGAGATAAATTGGGAATGGGGGGCTTAAAGCCCAGGAACTACAGCATTGACAGGATACCTGCGCGTTAGAAGTTAAGAGATAAATGGGGAATGGGGGCCTTAAAACCCGGGCAGTACAGTAGTGAAGGGGTTCCTGTGCGTTATAAATTAAGAGATAAATGGGGAATGGGGGGCTTTTAGCCAAGGCGTTAAAGCATTGAAAGTTGACCTTTGCTTTGGAAATTAAAGGATAAATTAGAAATGGGGGGCTTAAAGCCCAGGCACTACAGCATTGAAGGGGTACCTGTGCAGTAGATGATAAGAGATAAATGGGGAATGGGGGGCGTAAAGCCAAGGCACTACAGCATTCAAGGGGTACCTGTGCGTTAGAAGTTAAGAGATAAATGGGGAATGGGGGCGTAAAGCCCGGGCAGTACACTAGTGAAGGGGTTCCTGTGCTTTAGAAGTTAAGAGATAAATGGGAAATGGGGGGCTTATAGCCCAGGCAGTAAAGCATTGAAGAGGTACCAGTGCTTTAGAAGTTAAGAGATAAATGGGGAATCGGGGGCTTAAAGCCCAGGCACTACAGCATTGAAGGGGTACCAGTGCTTTAGAAGTTCAGAGATAAATGGGGAATCGGGGGCTTAAAGCCCAGGGGTACCTGTGCATTAGAAGTAAAGAGATAAGTTAGGAATGGAGGGTTTAAAGCCCAGGCACTACAGCATTTTAGGGGTACCTGTGCAAAAGATGATAAGAGATAAATGGGGAATGGGGGGCGTATAGCCAAGGCACTACAGCATTCCAGAGGTACCTGTGCGTTAGAAGTAAAGAGATAAATGGGGAACCAGAGGCTTAAAGGCCATGCCGTAACGCATTCAAGGGGTACCTGTGATTTAGAAGTTAAGAGATAAATTGGGAATAGAGGGCTTAAAGCCCAGGCACTACAGCATTGAAGGGGTACCTGTGATTTAGAAGTTAAGAGATAAATTGGGAATAGAGGGCTTAAAGCCCAGGCACTACAGCATTGAAGGGGTACCTGTGCTTTAGAAGTTAAGAGATAAATTGGGAGTGGGGGGCTTAAAGCCCGGGCAGTACAGTAGTGAAGGGGTTCCTGTGCGTTATAAATTAATAGATAAATGGGGAATGGGGGGCTTATAGCCCAGGCAGTAAAGCATTGAAAGTTCAACTTTGCTTTGGAAATTAAGGGATAAATTGGAAATGGGGGCTTAAAGCCCAGGCACTACAGCATTGAAGGGGTACCAGTTCATTAGAAGTTAAGAGATAAATGGGGAAAGGGGGGCTTAAAGCCCAGTAACTACAGCATTGAAGGTGTACCTGTGCTTTAGAAGTTAAGAGATAAATGGGAAATGGGGGGCTTAAAGCCCAGGCACTACAGCATTGAAGAGGTACCAGTGCTTTAAAAGTTAAGAGATAAATTGGCAAAGGGGGGCTTAAAGCCCAGGCACTACAGCATTGAAGGGATACCTGTGCGTTAGAAGTTAAGAGATAAATGGGGAATGGGGGGCTTAAAGCCCGGGCAGTACAGTAGTGAAGGGGTTCCTGTGCGTTATAAATTAATAGATAAATGGGGAATCGGGGGCTTATACCCAGGCACTAAAGCATTGAAAGTTAACCTTTGCTTTGGAAATTAAGGGATAAATTGGGAATGGGGGGCTTAAAGCCCAGGCACTAAAGCATTTAAGGGGTACCAGTGCTTTAGAAGTTAAGAGATTAATGGGGAATGGGGGGCTTAAAGCCAAGGCACCATAGCATTGAAGGGATACCTGTGCGTTAGAAGTTAAGAGATAAATGGGGAATGGGGGCCTTAAAACCCAGGCAGTACAGTAGTGAAGGGGATCCTGTGCGTTATAAATTAATAGATAAATAGGGAATGGGGGGCTTATAGCCCAGGCAGTAAAGCATTCTAAGTTAACCTTTGCTTTGGAAATAAAGGAATAAATTGGGAATGGGGGGCTTAAAGCCAAGGCACTACAGCATCGAAGGGGTACCAGTTCTTTAGAAGTAAAGAGATAAATTGGGAATGGGGGGCTTAAAGCCCAGGCACTACAGCATTGAAGGGGTACCTGTGCTTTAGAAGTGAAGAGATAAGTTGGGAACGGAGGGCTTAAAGCCCAGGCACTACAGCATTGAAGGGGTACCTGTGCTTTAGAAATTAAGAGATAAATTGGGAATGGAGGGCTTAAAGCCCAGGCACTACAGCATTGAAGGGGTACCTGTGTTTTAGAAGTTAAGAGATAAATTGGGAATGGGGGGCTTAAAGCCCAGGCACTACAGCATTGAAGAGGTACCAGTGCTTTAGAAGTTAAGAGATAAATTGGGAACGGGGGGCTTAAAGCCCAGGAACTACAGCATTGACAGGATACCTGTGCGTTAGAAGTTAAGAGATAAAAGGGGAATGGGGGACTTAAAACCCGGGCAGTACAGTAGTGAAGGGGTTCCTGTGCGTTATAAATTAGGAGATAAATGGGGAATGGGGGGCTTATAGCCAAGGCAGTAAAGCATTGAAAGTTAACCTTTGCTTTGGAAATTAAGGGATAAATTGGAAATGGGGGGCTTAAAGCCCAGGCACTACAGCATTAAAGGGATACCAGTGCTTTAGAAGTTAAGAGATAAATGGGGAATGGGGGGCTTAAAGCCCAGACACTACAGCATTGAAGGGGTACCTGTGCAGTAGATGATAAGAGATAAATGGGGAATGGGGTGCGTAAAGCCAAGGCACTACAGCATTCAACGGGTACCTGTGCGTTAGAAGTTAAGAGATAAATGGGGAATGGGGGGCTTATAGCCCAGGAACTACAGCATTGAAGGTGTACATGTGCTTAAGAAGTTAAGAGATAAGTTGGGAATGGAGGGCTTAAAGCCCAGGCACTACAGCATTGAAGGGGTACCTGTGCTTTAGAGGTTAAGAGATAAATGGGAAATGGAGGGCTTATAGCCCAGGCAGTAATGCATTGAAGAGGTACCAGTGCTTTGGAAGAGATAAATTGGGATTGGGGGGCTTAAAGCCCAGGCACTACAGCATTGAAGAGGTACCAGTGCATTAGAACTTAAGAGATAAATTGGGAATGGGGGGCTTAAAGCCCAGGAACTACAGCATTGACGGGATACCTGTGCGTTAGAAGTTAAGAGATAAATGGGGAATGGGGGCCTTAAAACCCGGGCAGTACAGCATTGAAGGGGTACCTGTGCTTTAGAGGTTAAGAGATAAATGGGAAATGGGGGGGCTTATAGCCCAGGCAGTAAAGCATTGAAGAGGTACCAGTGCTTTAGAAGTTAAGAGATAAATTGGGAATCGGGGGCTTAAAGCCCAGGAACTACAGCATTGAAGGTGTACATGTGCTTTACAAGTTAAGAGATAAGTTGGGAATGGAGGGCTTAAAGCCCAGGCACTACAGCATTGAAGGGGTACCTGTGCTTTAGAAATTAAGAGATAAATTGGGAATGGAGGGCTTAAAGCCCAGGCACTACAGCATTGAAGAGGTACCAGTGCTTTAGAAGTTAAGAGATAAATTGGGAATGGGGGGCTTAAAGCCCAGGCACTACAGCATTGAAGGAGTACCTGTGATTTAGAAGTTAAGAGATAAATTGGGAATAGAGGGCTTAAAGCCCAGGCACTACAGCATTGAAGGGGTACCTGTGCTTTAGAAGTTAAGAGATAAATTGGGAGTGGGGGACTTAAAGCCCGGGCAGTACAGTAGTGAAGGGGTTCCTGTGCGTTATAAATTAATAGATAAATGGGGAATGGGGGGCTTATAGCCCAGGCAGTAAAGCATTGAAAGTTTAACTTTGCTTTGGAAATTAAGGGATAAATTGGAAATGGGGGGCTTAAAGCCCAGGCACTACAGCATTGAAGGGGTACCAGTGCATTAGAAGTTAAGAGATAAATGGGGAAAGGGGGGCTTAAAGCCCAGGCACTACAGCATTGAAGGGGTACCTGTGCTTTAGAAGTTAAGAGATAAATTGGGAGTGGGGGGCTTAAAGCCCAGGCACTACAGCATTGAAGAGGTACCAGTGCTTTAGAAGTTAAGAGATAAATTGGCAATGGGGGGCTTAAAGCCCAGGCACTACAGCATTGAAGGGATACCTGTGCGTTAGAAGTTAAGAGATAAATGGGGAATGGGGGGCTTAAAGCCCGGGCAGTACAGTAGTGAAGGGGTTCCTGTGCGTTATAAATTAATAGATAAATGGGGAATCGGGGGCTTATACCCAGGCAGTAAAGCATTGAAAGTTAACCTTTGCTTTGGAAATTAAGGGATAAATTGGGAATGGGGGGCTTAAAGCCCAGGCACTAAAGCATTGAAGGGGTACCAGTGCTTTAGAAGTTAAGAGATTAATGGGGAATGGGGGGCTTAAAGCCAAGGCACCATAGCATTGAAGGGATACCTGTGCGTTAGAAGTTAAGAGATAAATGGGGAATGGGGGGCTTAAAACCCAGGCAGTACAGTAGTGAAGGGGATCCTGTGCGTTATAAATTAATAGATAAATAGGGAATGGGGGGCTTATAGCCCAGGCAGTAAAGCATTCTAAGTTAACCTTTGCTTTGGAAATAAAGGAATAAATTGGGAATGGGGGGCTTAAAGCCAAGGCACTACAGCATCGAAGGGGTACCAGTTCTTTAGAAGTAAAGAGATAAATTGGGAATGGGGGGCTTAAAGCCCAGGAACTACAGCATTGAAGGTGTACCTGTGCTTTAGAAATTAAGAGATAAATTGGGAATGGAGGGCTTAAAGCCCAGGCACTACAGCATTGAAGGGGTACCTGTGCTTTAGAAGTTAAGAGATAAATGGGAAATGGGGGGCTTAAAGCCCAGGCACTACAGCATTGAAGAGGTACCAGTGCTTTAGAAGTTAAGAGATAAATTGGCAATGGGGGGCTTAAAGCCCAGGCACTACAGCATTGAAGGGATACCTGTGCGTTAGAAGTTAAGAGATAAATGGGGAATGGGGGGCTTAAAGCCCGGGCAGTACAGTAGTGAAGGGGTTCCTGTGCGTTATAAATTAATAGATAAATGGGGAATCGGGGGCTTATACCCAGGCAGTAAAGCATTGAAAGTTAACCTTTGCTTTGGAAATTAAGGGATAAATTGGGAATGGGGGGCTTAAAGCCCAGGCACTAAAGCATTGAAGGGGTACCAGTGCTTTAGAAGTTAAGAGATTAATGGGGAATGGGGGGCTTAAAGCCAAGGCACCATAGCATTGAAGGGATACCTGTGCGTTAGAAGTTAAGAGATAAATGGGGAATGGGGGGCTTAAAACCCAGGCAGTACAGTAGTGAAGGGGATCCTGTGCGTTATAAATTAATAGATAAATAGGGAATGGGGGGCTTATAGCCCAGGCAGTAAAGCATTCTAAGTTAACCTTTGCTTTGGAAATAAAGGAATAAATTGGGAATGGGGGGCTTAAAGCCAAGGCACTACAGCATCGAAGGGGTACCAGTTCTTTAGAAGTAAAGAGATAAATTGGGAATGGGGGGCTTAAAGCCCAGGAACTACAGCATTGAAGGTGTACCTGTGCTTTAGAAATTAAGAGATAAATTGGGAATGGAGGGCTTAAAGCCCAGGCACTACAGCATTGAAGGGGTACCTGTGCTTTAGAAATTAAGAGATAAATTGGGAATGGAGGGCTTAAAGCCCAGGCACTACAGCATTGAAGGGGTACCTGTGCTTTAGAAGTTAAGAGATAAATTGGGAATGGGGGGCTTAAAGCCCAGGCACTACAGCATTGAAGGGGTACCTGTGCTTTAGAAGTTAAGAGATAAATTGGGAATGGGGGGCTTAAAGCCCAGGCACTACAGCATTGAAGAGGTACCAGTGCTTTAGAAGTTAAGAGATAAATAGGGAATGGGGGGCTTAAAGCCCAGGAACTACAGCATTGACAGGATACCTGTGCGTTAGAAGTTAAGAGATAAATGGGGAATGGGGGCCTTAAAACCCGGGCAGTACAGTAGTGAAGGGGTTCCTGTGCGTTATAAATTAGGAGATAAATGGGGAATGGGGGGCTTATAGCCAAGGCAGTAAAGCATTGAAAGTTAACCTTTGCTTTGGAAATTAAGGGATAAATTGGAAATGGGGGGCTTAAAGCCCAGGCACTACAGCATTAAAGGGATACCAGTGCTTTAGAAGTTAAGAGATAAATGGGGAATGGGGGGCTTAAAGCCCAGACACTACAGCATTGAAGGGGTACCTGTGCAGTAGATGATAAGAGATAAATGGGGAATGGGGTGCGTAAAGCCAAGGCACTACAGCATTCAACGGGTACCTGTGCGTTAGAAGTTAAGAGATAAATGGGAATTGGGGGGCTTATAGCCCAGGAACTACAGCATTGAAGGTGTACATGTGCTTTAGAGGTTAAGAGATAAGTTGGGAATGGAGGGCTTGAAGCCCAGGCACTACAGCATTGAAGGGGTACCTGTGCTTTAGAAATTAAGAGATAAATTGGGAATGGAGGGCTTAAAGCCCAGGAACTACAGCATTGAAGGGGTACCTGTGCTTTAGAGGTTAAGAGATAAATGGGAAATGGGGGGCTTATAGCCCAGGCAGTAAAGCATTGAAGAGGTACCAGTGCTTTAGAAGAGATAAATTGGGATTGGGGGGCTTAAAGCCCAGGCACTACAGCATTGAAGAGGTACCAGTGCATTAGAACTTAAGAGATAAATTGGGAATGGGGGGCTTAAAGCCCAGGAACTACAGCATTGACGGCATACCTGTGCGTTAGAAGTTAAGAGATAAATGGGGAATGGGGGCCTTAAAACCCGGGCAGTACAGCATTGAAGGGGTACCTGTGCTTTAGAGGTTAAGAGATAAATGGGAAATGGGGGGGCTTATAGCCCAGGCAGTAAAGAATTGAAGAGGTACCAGTGCTTTAGAAGTTAAGAGATAAATTGGGAATCGGGGGCTTAAAGCCCAGGAACTACAGCATTGAAGGTGTACATGTGCTTTACAAGTTAAGAGATAAGTTGGGAATGGAGGGCTTAAAGCCCACGCACTACAGCATTGAAGGGGTACCTGTGCTTTAGAAATTAAGAGATAAATTGGGAATGGAGGGCTTAAAGCCCAGGCACTACAGCATTGAAGGGGTACCTGTGCTTTAGAGGTTAAGAGATAAATGGGAAATGGGGGGCTTATAGCCCAGGCAGTAAAGCATTGAAGAGGTACCAGTGCTTTAGAAGAGATAAATTGGGATTGGGGGGCTTAAAGCCCAGGCACTACAGCATTGAAGGGGTACCTGTGCTTTAGAGGTTAAGAGATAAATGGGAAATGGGGGGCTTATAGCCCAGGCAGTAAAGCATTGAAGAGGTACCAGTGCTTTAGAAGAGATAAATTGGGAATGGGGGGCTTAAAGCCCAGGCACTACAGCATTGAAGGGGTACCAGTGCTTTAGAAGTGAAGAGATAAGTTGGGAACGGAGGGCTTAAAGCCCAGGCACTACAGCATTGAAGGGGTACCTGTGCTTTAGAAATTAAGAGATAAATTGGGAATGGAGGGCTTAAAGCCCAGGCACTACAGCATTGAAGGGGTACCTGTGTTTTAGAAGTTAAGAGATAAATTGGGAATGGGGGGCTTAAAGCCCAGGCACTACAGCATTGAAGAGGTACCAGTGCTTTAGAAGTTAAGAGATAAATTGGGAACGGGGGGCTTAAAGCCCAGGAACTACAGCATTGACAGGATACCTGTGCGTTAGAAGTTAAGAGATAAATGGGGAATGGGGGCCTTAAAACCCGGGCAGTACAGTAGTGAAGGGGTTCCTGTGCGTTATAAATTAGGAGATAAATGGGGAATGGGGGGCTTATAGCCAAGGCAGTAAAGCATTGAAAGTTAACCTTTGCTTTGGAAATTAAGGGATAAATTGGAAATGGGGGGCTTAAAGCCCAGGCACTACAGCATTAAAGGGATACCAGTGCTTTAGAAGTTAAGAGATAAATGGGGAATGGGGGGCTTAAAGCCCAGACACTACAGCATTGAAGGGGTACCTGTGCAGTAGATGATAAGAGATAAATGGGGAATGGGGTGCGTAAAGCCAAGGCACTACAGCATTCAACGGGTACCTGTGCGTTAGAAGTTAAGAGATAAATGGGGAATGGGGGGCTTATAGCCCAGGAACTACAGCATTGAAGGTGTACATGTGCTTAAGAAGTTAAGAGATAAGTTGGGAATGGAGGGCTTAAAGCCCAGGCACTACAGCATTGAAGGGGTACCTGTGCTTTAGAGGTTAAGAGATAAATGGGAAATGGAGGGCTTATAGCCCAGGCAGTAATGCATTGAAGAGGTACCAGTGCTTTGGAAGAGATAAATTGGGATTGGGGGGCTTAAAGCCCAGGCACTACAGCATTGAAGAGGTACCAGTGCATTAGAACTTAAGAGATAAATTGGGAATGGGGGGCTTAAAGCCCAGGAACTACAGCATTGACGGGATACCTGTGCGTTAGAAGTTAAGAGATAAATGGGGAATGGGGGCCTTAAAACCCGGGCAGTACAGCATTGAAGGGGTACCTGTGCTTTAGAGGTTAAGAGATAAATGGGAAATGGGGGGGCTTATAGCCCAGGCAGTAAAGCATTGAAGAGGTACCAGTGCTTTAGAAGTTAAGAGATAAATTGGGAATCGGGGGCTTAAAGCCCAGGAACTACAGCATTGAAGGTGTACATGTGCTTTACAAGTTAAGAGATAAGTTGGGAATGGAGGGCTTAAAGCCCAGGCACTACAGCATTGAAGGGGTACCTGTGCTTTAGAAATTAAGAGATAAATTGGGAATGGAGGGCTTAAAGCCCAGGCACTACAGCATTGAAGAGGTACCAGTGCTTTAGAAGTTAAGAGATAAATTGGGAATGGGGGGCTTAAAGCCCAGGCACTACAGCATTGAAGGAGTACCTGTGATTTAGAAGTTAAGAGATAAATTGGGAATAGAGGGCTTAAAGCCCAGGCACTACAGCATTGAAGGGGTACCTGTGCTTTAGAAGTTAAGAGATAAATTGGGAGTGGGGGGCTTAAAGCCCGGGCAGTACAGTAGTGAAGGGGTTCCTGTGCGTTATAAATTAATAGATAAATGGGGAATGGGGGGCTTATAGCCCAGGCAGTAAAGCATTGAAAGTTTAACTTTGCTTTGGAAATTAAGGGATAAATTGGAAATGGGGGGCTTAAAGCCCAGACACTACAGCATTGAAGGGGTACCAGTGCATTAGAAGTTAAGAGATAAATAGGGAAAGGGGGGCTTAAAGCCCAGTAACTACAGCATTGAAGGGGTACCTGTGCTTTAGAAGTTAAGAGATAAATGGGAAATGGGGGGCTTAAAGCCCAGGCACTACAGCATTGAAGAGGTACCAGTGCTTTAGAAGTTAAGAGATAAATTGGCAATGGGGGGCTTAAAGCCCAGGCACTACAGCATTGAAGGGATACCTGTGCGTTAGAAGTTAAGAGATAAATGGGGAATGGGGGGCTTAAAGCCCGGGCAGTACAGTAGTGAAGGGGTTCCTGTGCGTTATAAATTAATAGATAAATGGGGAATCGGGGGCTTATACCCAGGCAGTAAAGCATTGAAAGTTAACCTTTGCTTTGGAAATTAAGGGATAAATTGGGAATGGGGGGCTTAAAGCCCAGGCACTAAAGCATTGAAGGGGTACCAGTGCTTTAGAAGTTAAGAGATTAATGGGGAATGGGGGGCTTAAAGCCAAGGCACCATAGCATTGAAGGGATACCTGTGCGTTAGAAGTTAAGAGATAAATGGGGAATGGGGGGCTTAAAACCCAGGCAGTACAGTAGTGAAGGGGATCCTGTGCGTTATAAATTAATAGATAAATAGGGAATGGGGGGCTTATAGCCCAGGCAGTAAAGCATTCTAAGTTAACCTTTGCTTTGGAAATAAAGGAATAAATTGGGAATGGGGGGCTTAAAGCCAAGGCACTACAGCATCGAAGGGGTACCAGTTCTTTAGAAGTAAAGAGATAAATTGGGAATGGGGGGCTTAAAGCCCAGGAACTACAGCATTGAAGGTGTACCTGTGCTTTAGAAATTAAGAGATAAATTGGGAATGGAGGGCTTAAAGCCCAGGCACTACAGCATTGAAGGGGTACCTGTGCTTTAGAAGTTAAGAGATAAATGGGAAATGGGGGGCTTAAAGCCCAGGCACTACAGCATTGAAGAGGTACCAGTGCTTTAGAAGTTAAGAGATAAATTGGCAATGGGGGGCTTAAAGCCCAGGCACTACAGCATTGAAGGGATACCTGTGCGTTAGAAGTTAAGAGATAAATGGGGAATGGGGGGCTTAAAGCCCGGGCAGTACAGTAGTGAAGGGGTTCCTGTGCGTTATAAATTAATAGATAAATGGGGAATCGGGGGCTTATACCCAGGCAGTAAAGCATTGAAAGTTAACCTTTGCTTTGGAAATTAAGGGATAAATTGGGAATGGGGGGCTTAAAGCCCAGGCACTAAAGCATTGAAGGGGTACCAGTGCTTAGAAGTTAAGAGATTAATGGGGAATGGGGGGCTTAAAGCCAAGGCACCATAGCATTGAAGGGATACCTGTGCGTTAGAAGTTAAGAGATAAATGGGGAATGGGGGGCTTAAAACCCAGGCAGTACAGTAGTGAAGGGGATCCTGTGCGTTATAAATTAATAGATAAATAGGGAATGGGGGGCTTATAGCCCAGGCAGTAAAGCATTCTAAGTTAACCTTTGCTTTGGAAATAAAGGAATAAATTGGGAATGGGGGGCTTAAAGCCAAGGCACTACAGCATCGAAGGGGTACCAGTTCTTTAGAAGTAAAGAGATAAATTGGGAATGGGGGGCTTAAAGCCCAGGCACTACAGCATTGAAGGGGTACCTGTGCTTTAGAAATAAAGAGATAAATTGGGAATGGAGGGCTTAAAGCCCAGGCACTACAGCATTGAAGGGGTACCTGTGCTTTAGAAATAAAGAGATAAATTGGGAATGGAGGGCTTAAAGCCCAGGCACTACAGCATTGAAGGGGTACCAGTGCTTTAGAAGTTAAGAGTTAAGTTGGGAATGGAGGGCTTAAAGCCCAGGCACTACAGCATTGAAGGGGTACCTGTGCTTTAGAAATTAAGAGATAAATTGGGAATGGAGGGCTTAAAGCCCAGGCACTACAGCATTGAAGGGGTACCTGTGCTTTAGAAGTTAAGAGATAAATTGGGAATGGGGGGCTTAAAGCCCAGGCACTACAGCATTGAAGAGGTACCAGTGCTTTAGAAGTTAAGAGATAAATTGGGAATGGGGGGCTTAAAGCCCAGGAACTACAGCATTGACAGGATACCTGTGCGTTAGAAGTTAAGAGATAAATGGGGAATGGGGGCCTTAAAACCCGGGCAGTACAGTAGTGAAGGGGTTCCTGTGCGTTATAAATTAGGAGATAAATGGGGAATGGGGGGCTTATAGCCAAGGCAGTAAAGCATTGAAAGTTAACCTTTGCTTTGGAAATTAAGGGATAAATTGGAAATGGGGGGCTTAAAGCCCAGGCACTACAGCATTAAAGGGATACCAGTGCTTTAGAAGTTAAGAGATAAATGGGGAATGGGGGGCTTAAAGCCCAGACACTACAGCATTGAAGGGGTACCTGTGCAGTAGATGATAAGAGATAAATGGGGAATGGGGTGCGTAAAGCCAAGGCACTACAGCATTCAACGGGTACCTGTGCGTTAGAAGTTAAGAGATAAATGGGAATTGGGGGGCTTATAGCCCAGGAACTACAGCATTGAAGGTGTACATGTGCTTTAGAGGTTAAGAGATAAGTTGGGAATGGAGGGCTTAAAGCCCAGGCACTACAGCATTGAAGGGGTACCTGTGCTTTAGAGGTTAAGAGATAAATGGGAAATGGGGGGGCTTATAGCCCAGGCAGTAAAGAATTGAAGAGGTACCAGTGCTTTAGAAGTTAAGAGATAAATTGGGAATCGGGGGCTTAAAGCCCAGGAACTACAGCATTGAAGGTGTACATGTGCTTTACAAGTTAAGAGATAAGTTGGGAATGGAGGGCTTAAAGCCCAGGCACTACAGCATTGAAGGGGTACCTGTGCTTTAGAAATTAAGAGATAAATTGGGAATGGAGGGCTTAAAGCCCAGGCACTACAGCATTGAAGGGGTACCTGTGCTTTAGAGGTTAAGAGATAAATGGGAAATGGGGGGCTTATAGCCCAGGCAGTAAAGCATTGAAGAGGTACCAGTGCTTTAGAAGAGATAAATTGGGATTGGGGGGCTTAAAGCCCAGGCACTACAGCATTGAAGAGGTAGCAGTGCATTAGAACTTAAGAGATAAATTGGGAATGGGGGGCTAAAAGCCCAGGAACTACAGCATTGACGGGACACCTGTGCGTTAGAAGTTAAGAGATAAATGGGGAATGGGGGCCTTAAAACCCGGGCAGTACAGTAGTGAAGGGGTTCCTGTGCGTTATAAATTAAGAGATAAATGGGGAATGGGGGGCTTTTAGCCAAGGCGGTAAAGCATTGAAAGTTAACCTTTGCTTTGGAAATTAAGGGATAAATTGGAAATGGGGGGCTTAAAGCCCAGGCACTACAGCATTAAAGGGGTACCAGTGCTTTAGAAGTTAAGAGATAAATGGGGAATGGGGGGCTTAAAGCCCAGACACTACAGCATTGAAGGGGTTCCTGTGCAGTAGATGATAAGAGATAAATGGGGAATGGGGGGCGTAAAGCCAAGGCACTACAGCATTCAAGGGGTACCTGTGCGTTAGAAGTTAAGAGATAAATGGGGAATGGGGGCGTAAAGCCCGGGCAGTACACTAGTGAAGGGGTTCCTTTGCTTTAGAAGTTAAGAGATAAATGGGAAATGGGGGGCTTATAGCCCAAGCAGTAAAGCATTGAAGAGGTACCAGTGCTTTAGAAGTTAAGAGATAAATGGGGAATCGGGGGCTTAAAGCCCAGGCACTACAGCATTGAAGGGGTACCAGTGCTTTAGAAGTTAAGAGATAAATTGGCAATGGGGGGCTTAAAGCCCAGGAACTACAGCATTGAAGGGATACCTGTGCGTTAGAAGTTAAGAGATAAATGGGGAATGGGGGGCTTAAAGCCCGGGCAGTACAGTAGTGAAGGGGTTCCTGTGCGTTATAAATTAATAGATAAATGGGGAATCGGGGGCTTATACCCAGGCAGTAAAGCATTGAAAGTTAACCTTTGCTTTGGAAATTAAGGGATAAATTGGGAATGGGGGGCTTAAAGCCCAGGCACTAAAGCATTGAAGGGGTACCAGTGCTTTAGAAGTTAAGAGATAAATGGGGAATGGGGGGCTTAAAGCCCAGGCACTACAGCATTGAAGGGCTACCAGTTCTTTACAAGTTAAGAGATAAATTGGGAATGGGGGGCTTAAAGCCCAGGCACCATAGCATTGAAGGGATACCTGTGCGTTAGAAGTTAAGAGGTAAATGGGGAATGGGGGGCTTAAAACCCGGGCAGTACAGTAGTGAAGGGGTACCTGTGCTTTAGAGGTTAAGAGATAAATGGGAAATGGGGGGGCTTATAGCCCAGGCAGTAAAGAATTGAAGAGGTACCAGTGCTTTAGAAGTTAAGAGATAAATTGGGAATCGGGGGCTTAAAGCCCAGGAACTACAGCATTGAAGGGGTACCAGTGCTTTAGAAGTTAAGAGATTAATGGGGAATGGGGGGCTTAAAGCCAAGGCACCATAGCATTGAAGGGATACCTGTGCGTTAGAAGTTAAGAGATAAATGGGGAATGGGGGGCTTAAAACCCAGGCAGTACAGTAGTGAAGGGGATCCTGTGCGTTATAAATTAATAGATAAATAGGGAATGGGGGGCTTATAGCCCAGGCAGTAAAGCATTCTAAGTTAACCTTTGCTTTGGAAATAAAGGAATAAATTGGGAATGGGGGGCTTAAAGCCAAGGCACTACAGCATCGAAGGGGTACCAGTTCTTTAGAAGTAAAGAGATAAATTGGGAATGGGGGGCTTAAAGCCCAGGAACTACAGCATTGAAGGTGTACCTGTGCTTTAGAAATTAAGAGATAAATTGGGAATGGAGGGCTTAAAGCCCAGGCACTACAGCATTGAAGGGGTACCTGTGCTTTAGAAGTTAAGAGATAAATGGGAAATGGGGGGCTTAAAGCCCAGGCACTACAGCATTGAAGAGGTACCAGTGCTTTAGAAGTTAAGAGATAAATTGGCAATGGGGGGCTTAAAGCCCAGGCACTACAGCATTGAAGGGATACCTGTGCGTTAGAAGTTAAGAGATAAATGGGGAATGGGGGGCTTAAAGCCCGGGCAGTACAGTAGTGAAGGGGTTCCTGTGCGTTATAAATTAATAGATAAATGGGGAATCGGGGGCTTATACCCAGGCAGTAAAGCATTGAAAGTTAACCTTTGCTTTGGAAATTAAGGGATAAATTGGGAATGGGGGGCTTAAAGCCCAGGCACTAAAGCATTGAAGGGGTACCAGTGCTTTAGAAGTTAAGAGATTAATGGGGAATGGGGGGCTTAAAGCCAAGGCACCATAGCATTGAAGGGATACCTGTGCGTTAGAAGTTAAGAGATAAATGGGGAATGGGGGGCTTAAAACCCAGGCAGTACAGTAGTGAAGGGGATCCTGTGCGTTATAAATTAATAGATAAATAGGGAATGGGGGGCTTATAGCCCAGGCAGTAAAGCATTCTAAGTTAACCTTTGCTTTGGAAATAAAGGAATAAATTGGGAATGGGGGGCTTAAAGCCAAGGCACTACAGCATCGAAGGGGTACCAGTTCTTTAGAAGTAAAGAGATAAATTGGGAATGGGGGGCTTAAAGCCCAGGAACTACAGCATTGAAGGTGTACCTGTGCTTTAGAAATTAAGAGATAAATTGGGAATGGAGGGCTTAAAGCCCAGGCACTACAGCATTGAAGGGGTACCTGTGCTTTAGAAATAAAGAGATAAATTGGGAATGGAGGGCTTAAAGCCCAGGCACTACAGCATTGAAGGGGTACCAGTGCTTTAGAAGTTAAGAGTTAAGTTGGGAATGGAGGGCTTAAAGCCCAGGCACTACAGCATTGAAGGGGTACCTGTGCTTTAGAAATTAAGAGATAAATTGGGAATGGAGGGCTTAAAGCCCAGGCACTACAGCATTGAAGGGGTACCTGTGCTTTAGAAGTTAAGAGATAAATTGGGAATGGGGGGCTTAAAGCCCAGGCACTACAGCATTGAAGAGGTACCAGTGCTTTAGAAGTTAAGAGATAAATTGGGAATGGGGGGCTTAAAGCCCAGGAACTACAGCATTGACAGGATACCTGTGCGTTAGAAGTTAAGAGATAAATGGGGAATGGGGGCCTTAAAACCCGGGCAGTACAGTAGTGAAGGGGTTCCTGTGCGTTATAAATTAGGAGATAAATGGGGAATGGGGGGCTTATAGCCAAGGCAGTAAAGCATTGAAAGTTAACCTTTGCTTTGGAAATTAAGGGATAAATTGGAAATGGGGGGCTTAAAGCCCAGGCACTACAGCATTAAAGGGATACCAGTGCTTTAGAAGTTAAGAGATAAATGGGGAATGGGGGGCTTAAAGCCCAGACACTACAGCATTGAAGGGGTACCTGTGCAGTAGATGATAAGAGATAAATGGGGAATGGGGTGCGTAAAGCCAAGGCACTACAGCATTCAACGGGTACCTGTGCGTTAGAAGTTAAGAGATAAATGGGAATTGGGGGGCTTATAGCCCAGGAACTACACCATTGAAGGTGTACATGTGCTTTAGAGGTTAAGAGATAAGTTGGGAATGGAGGGCTTAAAGCCCAGGCACTACAGCATTGAAGGGGTACCTGTGCTTTAGAGGTTAAGAGATAAATGGGAAATGGGGGGGCTTATAGCCCAGGCAGTAAAGAATTGAAGAGGTACCAGTGCTTTAGAAGTTAAGAGATAAATTGGGAATCGGGGGCTTAAAGCCCAGGAACTACAGCATTGAAGGTGTACATGTGCTTTACAAGTTAAGAGATAAGTTGGGAATGGAGGGCTTAAAGCCCAGGCACTACAGCATTGAAGGGGTACCTGTGCTTTAGAAATTAAGAGATAAATTGGGAATGGAGGGCTTAAAGCCCAGGCACTACAGCATTGAAGGGGTACCTGTGCTTTAGAGGTTAAGAGATAAATGGGAAATGGGGGGCTTATAGCCCAGGCAGTAAAGCATTGAAGAGGTACCAGTGCTTTAGAAGAGATAAATTGGGATTGGGGGGCTTAAAGCCCAGGCACTACAGCATTGAAGAGGTAGCAGTGCATTAGAACTTAAGAGATAAATTGGGAATGGGGGGCTAAAAGCCCAGGAACTACAGCATTGACGGGACACCTGTGCGTTAGAAGTTAAGAGATAAATGGGGAATGGGGGCCTTAAAACCCGGGCAGTACAGTAGTGAAGGGGTTCCTGTGCGTTATAAATTAAGAGATAAATGGGGAATGGGGGGCTTTTAGCCAAGGCGGTAAAGCATTGAAAGTTAACCTTTGCTTTGGAAATTAAGGGATAAATTGGAAATGGGGGGCTTAAAGCCCAGGCACTACAGCATTAAAGGGGTACCAGTGCTTTAGAAGTTAAGAGATAAATGGGGAATGGGGGGCTTAAAGCCCAGACACTACAGCATTGAAGGGGTTCCTGTGCAGTAGATGATAAGAGATAAATGGGGAATGGGGGGCGTAAAGCCAAGGCACTACAGCATTCAAGGGGTACCTGTGCGTTAGAAGTTAAGAGATAAATGGGGAATGGGGGCGTAAAGCCCGGGCAGTACACTAGTGAAGGGGTTCCTTTGCTTTAGAAGTTAAGAGATAAATGGGAAATGGGGGGCTTATAGCCCAAGCAGTAAAGCATTGAAGAGGTACCAGTGCTTTAGAAGTTAAGAGATAAATGGGGAATCGGGGGCTTAAAGCCCAGGCACTACAGCATTGAAGGGGTAGCAGTGCTTTAGAAGTTAAGAGATAAATTGGCAATGGGGGGCTTAAAGCCCAGGCACTACAGCATTGAAGGGATACCTGTGCGTTAGAAGTTAAGAGATAAATGGGGAATGGGGGGCTTAAAGCCCGGGCAGTACAGTAGTGAAGGGGTTCCTGTGCGTTATAAATTAATAGATAAATGGGGAATCGGGGGCTTATACCCAGGCAGTAAAGCATTGAAAGTTAACCTTTGCTTTGGAAATTAAGGGATAAATTGGGAATGGGGGGCTTAAAGCCCAGGCACTAAAGCATTGAAGGGGTACCAGTGCTTTAGAAGTTAAGAGATAAATGGGGAATGGGGGGCTTAAAGCCCAGGCACTACAGCATTGAAGGGCTACCAGTTCTTTACAAGTTAAGAGATAAATTGGGAATGGGGGGCTTAAAGCCCAGGCACCATAGCATTGAAGGGATACCTGTGCGTTAGAAGAGGTAAATGGGGAATGGGGGGCTTAAAACCCGGGCAGTACAGTAGTGAAGGGGTACCTGTGCTTTAGAGGTTAAGAGATAAATGGGAAATGGGGGGGCTTATAGCCCAGGCAGTAAAGAATTGAAGAGGTACCAGTGCTTTAGAAGTTAAGAGATAAATTGGGAATCGGGGGCTTAAAGCCCAGGAACTACAGCATTGAAGGTGTACATGTGCTTTACAAGTTAAGAGATAAGTTGGGAATGGAGGGCTTAAAGCCCAGGCACTACAGCATTGAAGGGGTACCTGTGCTTTAGAAATTAAGAGATAAATTGGGAATGGAGGGCTTAAAGCCCAGGCACTACAGCATTGAAGGGGTACCTGTGCTTTAGAGGTTAAGAGATAAATGGGAAATGGGGGGCTTATAGCCCAGGCAGTAAAGCATTGAAGAGGTACCAGTGCTTTAGAAGAGATAAATTGGGATTGGGGGGCTTAAAGCCCAGGCACTACAGCATTGAAGAGGTAGCAGTGCATTAGAACTTAAGAGATAAATTGGGAATGGGGGGCTAAAAGCCCAGGAACTACAGCATTGACGGGATACCTGTGCGTTAGAAGTTAAGAGATAAATGGGGAATGGGGGCCTTAAAACCCGGGCAGTACAGTAGTGAAGGGGTTCCTGTGCGTTATAAATTAAGAGATAAATGGGGAATGGGGGGCTTTTAGCCAAGGCGGTAAAGCATTGAAAGTTAACCTTTGCTTTGGAAATTAAGGGATAAATTGGAAATGGGGGGCTTAAAGCCCAGGCACTACAGCATTAAAGGGGTACCAGTGCTTTAGAAGTTAAGAGATAAATGGGGAATGGGGGGCTTAAAGCCCAGACACTACAGCATTGAAGGGGTTCCTGTGCAGTAGATGATAAGAGATAAATGGGGAATGGGGGGCGTAAAGCCAAGGCACTACAGCATTCAAGGGGTACCTGTGCGTTAGAAGTTAAGAGATAAATGGGGAATGGGGGCGTAAAGCCCGGGCAGTACACTAGTGAAGGGGTTCCTTTGCTTTAGAAGTTAAGAGATAAATGGGAAATGGGGGGCTTATAGCCCAAGCAGTAAAGCATTGAAGAGGTACCAGTGCTTTAGAAGTTAAGAGATAAATGGGGAATCGGGGGCTTAAAGCCCAGGCACTACAGCATTGAAGGGGTACCAGTGCTTTAGAAGTTAAGAGATAAATTGGCAATGGGGGGCTTAAAGCCCAGGCACTACAGCATTGAAGGGATACCTGTGCGTTAGAAGTTAAGAGATAAATGGGGAATGGGGGGCTTAAAGCCCGGGCAGTACAGTAGTGAAGGGGTTCCTGTGCGTTATAAATTAATAGATAAATGGGGAATCGGGGGCTTATACCCAGGCAGTAAAGCATTGAAAGTTAACCTTTGCTTTGGAAATTAAGGGATAAATTGGGAATGGGGGGCTTAAAGCCCAGGCACTAAAGCATTGAAGGGGTACCAGTGCTTTAGAAGTTAAGAGATAAATGGGGAATGGGGGGCTTAAAGCCCAGGCACTACAGCATTGAAGGGCTACCAGTTCTTTACAAGTTAAGAGATAAATTGGGAATGGGGGGCTTAAAGCCCAGGCACCATAGCATTGAAGGGATACCTGTGCGTTAGAAGTTAAGAGGTAAATGGGGAATGGGGGGCTTAAAACCCGGGCAGTACAGTAGTGAAGGGGTTCCTGTGCGTTATAAATTAATAGATAAATGGGGAATGGGGGGCTTATAGCCCAGGCAGTAAAGCATTGAAAGTTTAACTTTGCTTTGGAAATTAAGGGATAAATTGGAAATGGGGGGCTTGAAGCCCAGGCACTACAGCATTGAAGGGGTACCAGTGCATTAGAAGCTAAGAGATAAATGGGGAAAGGGGGGCTAAAACCCAGTAACTACAGCATTGAAGGGGTACCTGTGCTTTAGAAGTTAAGAGATAAATGGGAAATGGGGGGCTTATAGCCCAGGCAGTAAAGCATTGAAGAGGTACCAGTGCTTTAGAAGTTAAGAGATAAATTGGGAATGGGGGGCTTAAAGCCCAGGCACTACAGCATTGAAGAGGTACCAGTGCTTTAGAAGTTAAGAGATAAATTGGCAATGGGGGGCTTAAAGCCCAGGCACTACAGCATTGAAGGGATACCTGTGCGTTAGAAGTTAAGAGATAAATGGGGAATGGGGGGCTTAAAGCCCGGGCAGTACAGAAGTGAAGGGGTTCCTCTGCGTTATAAATAGATAAATGGGGAATCGGGGGCTTATACCCAGGCAGTAAAGCATTGAAAGTTAACCTTTGCTTTGGAAATTAAGGGATAAATTGGGAATGGGGGGCTTAAAGCCCAGGCACTAAAGAATGGAAGGGGTACCAGTGCTTTAGAAGTTAAGAAATTAATGGGGAATGGGGGGCTTAAAGCCCAGGCACTACAACATTGAAGGGCTACCAGTTCTTTACAAGTTAAGAGATAAATTGGGAATGGGGGGCTTAAAGCCCAGGCACCATAGCATTGAAGGGATACCTGTGCGTTAGAAGTTAAGAGACAAATGGGGAATGGGGGGCTTAAAGCCCGGGCAGTACAGTAGTGAAGGGGTTCCTGTGCGTTATAAATTAATAGATAAATGGGGAATCGGGGGCTTATACCAAGGCAGTAAAGCATTGAAAGTTAACCTTTGCTTTGGAAATTAAGGGATAAATTGGGAATGGGGGGCTTAAAGCCCAGGCACTAAAGTATTGAAGGGGTACCAGTGCTTTAGAAGTTAAGAGATTAAAGGGGAATGGGGGGCTTAAAGCCCAGGCACTACAGCATTGAAGGGCTACCAGTTCTTTACAAGTTAAGAGATAAATTGGGAATGGGGGGCTTAAAGCCCAGGCACCATAGCATTGAAGGGATACCTGTGCGTTAGAAGTTAAGAGATAAATGGGGAATGGGGGGCTTAAAACCCAGGCAGTACAGTAGTGAAGGGGATCCTGTGCGTTATAAATTAATAGATAAATAGGGAATGGGGGGCTTATAGCCCAGGCAGTAAAGCATTCTAAGTTAACCTTTGCTTTGGAAATAAAGGAATAAATTGGGAATGGGGGGCTTAAAGCCAAGGCACTACAGCATCGAAGGGGTACCAGTTCTTTAGAAGTAAAGAGATAAATTGGGAATGGGGGGCTTAAAGCCCAGGAACTACAGCATTGAAGGGGTACCTGTGCTTTAGAAATTAAGAGATAAATTGGGAATGGAGGGCTTAAAGCCCAGGCACTACAGCATTGAAGGGGTACCAGTGCTTTAGAAGTTAAGAGATAAGTTGGGAATGGAGGGCTTAAAGCCCAGGCACTACAGCATTGAAGGGGTACCTGTGCTTTAGAAATTAAGAGATAAATTGGGAATGGAGGGCTTAAAGCCCAGGCACTACAGCATTGAAGGGGTACCTGTGCTTTAGAAGTTAAGAGATAAATTGGGAATGGGGGGCTTAAAGCCCAGGCACTACAGCATTGAAGAGGTACCAGTGCTTTAGAAGTTAAGAGATAAATTGGGAATGGGGGGCTTAAAGCCCAGGAACTACAGCATTGACAGGATACCTGTGCGTTAGAAGTTAAGAGATAAATGGGGAATGGGGGCCTTAAAACCCGGGCAGTACAGTAGTGAAGGGGTTCCTGTGCGTTATAAATTAGGAGATAAATGGGGAATGGGGGGATTATAGCCAAGGCAGTAAAGCATTGAAAGTTAACCTTTGCTTTGGAAATTAAGGGATAAATTGGAAATGGAGGGCTTAAAGCCCAGGCACTACAGCATTAAAGGGGTACCAGTGCTTTAGAAGTTAAGAGATAAATGGGGAATGGGGGGCTTAAAGCCCAGACACTACAGCATTGAAGGGGTACCTGTGCAGTAGATGATAAGAGATAAATGGGGAATGGGGTGCGTAAAGCCAAGGCACTACAGCATTCAACGGGTACCTGTGCATTAGAAGTTAAGAGATAAGTTGGGAATGGAGGGCTTAAAGCCCAGGCACTACAGCATTGAAGGGGTACCTGTGTTTTAGAAATTAAGAGATAAATTGGGAATGGAGGGCTTAAAGCCCAGGCACTACAGCATTGAAGGGGTACCTGTGCTTTAGAGGTTAAGAGATAAATGGGAAATGGGGGGGCTTATAGCCCAGGCAGTAAAGCATTGAAGAGGTACCAGTGCTTTAGAAGTTAAGAGATAAATTGAGAATCGGGGGCTTAAAGCCCAGGAACTACAGCATTGAAGGTGTACATGTGCTTTACAAGTTAAGAGATAAGTTGGGAATGGAGGGCTTAAAGCCCAGGCACTACAGCATTGAAGGGGTACCTGTGCTTTAGAAATTAAGAGATAAATTGGGAATGGAGGGCTTAAAGCCCAGGCACTACAGCATTGAAGGGGTACCTGTGCTTTAGAGGTTAAGAGATAAATGGGAAATGGGGGGCTTATAGCCCAGGCAGTAAAGCATTGAAGAGGTACCAGTGCTTTAGAAGAGATAAATTGGGATTGGGGGGCTTAAAGCCCAGGCACTACAGCATTGAAGAGGTAGCAGTGCATTAGAACTTAAGAGATAAATTGGGAATGGGGGGCTTAAAGCCCAGGAACTACAGCATTGACGGGATACCTGTGCGTTAGAAGTTAAGAGATAAATGGGGAACGGGGGCCTTAAAACCCGGGCAGTACAGTAGTGAAGGGGTTCCTGTGCGTTATAAATTAAGAGATAAATGGGGAATGGGGGGCTTTTAGCCAAGGCGGTAAAGCATTGAAAGTTAACCTTTGCTTTGGAAATTAAGGGATAAATTGGAAATGGGGGGCTTAAAGCCCAGGCACTACAGCATTAAAGGGGTACCAGTGCTTTAGAAGTTAAAAGATAAATGGGGAATGGGGGGCTTAAAGCCCAGGAACTACAGCATTGACAGGATACCTGTGCGTTAGAAGTTAAGAGATAAATGGGGAATGGGGGCCTTAAAACCCGGGCAGTACAGTAGTGAAGGGGTTCCTGTGCGTTATAAATTAGGAGATAAATGGGGAATGGGGGGCTTATAGCCAAGGCAGTAAAGCATTGAAAGTTAACCTTTGCTTTGGAAATTAAGGGATAAATTGGAAATGGGGGGCTTAAAGCCCAGGCACTACAGCATTAAAGGGATACCAGTGCTTTAGAAGTTAAGAGATAAATGGGGAATGGGGGGCTTAAAGCCCAGACACTACAGCATTGAAGGGGTACCTGTGCAGTAGATGAGAAGAGATAAATGGGGAATGGGGTGCGTAAAGCCAAGGCACTACAGCATTCAACGGGTACCTGTGCGTTAGAAGTTAAGAGATAAATGGGGAATGGGGGGCTTATAGCCCAGGAACTACAGCATTGAAGGTGTACATGTGCTTAAGAAGTTAAGAGATAAGTTGGGAATGGAGGGCTTAAAGCCCAGGCACTACAGCATTGAAGGGGTACCTGTGCTTTAGAGGTTAAGAGATAAATGGGAAATGGAGGGCTTATAGCCCAGGCAGTAATGCATTGAAGAGGTACCAGTGCTTTGGTAGAGATAAATTGGGATTGGGGGGCTTAAAGCCCAGGCACTACAGCATTGAAGAGGTACCAGTGCATTAGAACTTAAGAGATAAATTGGGAATGGGGGGCTTAAAGCCCAGGAACTACAGCATTGACGGGATACCTGTGCGTTAGAAGTTAAGAGATAAATGGGGAATGGGGGCCTTAAAACCCGGGCAGTACAGCATTGAAGGGGTACCTGTGCTTTAGAGGTTAAGAGATAAATGGGAAATGGGGGGGCTTATAGCCCAGGCAGTAAAGCATTGAAGAGGTACCAGTGCTTTAGAAGTTAAGAGATAAATTGGGAATCGGGGGCTTAAAGCCCAGGAACTACAGCATTGAAGGTTTATATGTGCTTTACAAGTTAAGAGATAAGTTGGGAATGGAGGGCTTAAAGCCCAGGCAGTAAAGCATTGAAAGTTAACCTTTGCTTTGGAAATTAAGGGATAAATTAGGAAAGGGGGGCTTAAAGCCCAGGCACTACAGCATTGAAGAGGTACCAGTGCTTTAGAAGTTAAGAGATAAATTGGAAATGGGGGGCTTAAAGCCCAGGCAGTACAGTAGTGAAGGGGTTCCTGTGCGTTATAAATTAATAGACAAATGGAGATGGGGGGCTTATAGCCCAGGCAGGAAAGCATTGAAAGTTAACATTTGCTTTGGAAATTATGGGATAAATTGGAAATGGGGGGCTTAAAGCCCAGGCACTAGAGCATTGAAGGGGTACCAGTGCTTTAGAAGTTAAGAGATAAATGGGGAATGGGGGGCTTAAAGCCCAGTAACTACAGCATTGAAGGGGTACCAGTGCTTTAGAAGTTAAGAGATACCAGTGCTTTAGAATTTAAGAGATAAATTGGGAATGGACGGCTTAAAGTCCAGGCACTACAGCGTTGAAGGGGTTCCTGTGCTGTAGAAATTAAGAGATAAATGGGAAATGGGGGGCTTATAGCCCAGGCAGTAAAGCATTGAAGAGGTACCAGTGCTTTAGAAGTTAAGAGATAAATTGGGAATCGGGGACTTAAAGCCCAGGCACTACAGCATTGAAGGGGTACCAGTGCTTTAGAAGTTCAGAGATAAATGGGGAATCGGGGGCTTAAAGCCCAGGGGTACCTGTGCATTAGCAGTAAAGAGATAAGTTGGGAATGGAGGGTTTAAAGCGCAGGCACTACAGCATTTAAGGGGTACCTGTGCAAAAGATGATAAGAGATAAATTGGGAATGGGGGGCTTAAAGCCCAGGCACTACAGCATTGAAGAGGTACCAGTGCTTTAGAGGTTAAGAGATAAATGGGGAATGGGGGGCTTATACCCCAGGCAGTAAAGCATTGAAAGTAACCCTTCGCTTTGGAAATTAAGGGATAAATTGGGAATGGGGGGCTTAAAGCCCGGGCAGTACAGTAGTGAAGGGGTACCTGTGCGTTATAAATTAATAGATGAATGGGGGGCTTATAGCCTAGGCAGTAAAGCATTGAAAGTTAAGCTTTGGTTTGGAAATTAAGGGATAAATTGGGAATGCCCAGTAACTACAGCATTGAAGGGGTACCGGTGCTTTAGAAGTTAAGAGATACCAGTTCTTTAGAATTTAAGAGATAAATTGGGAATTGAGGGCTTAAAGCCCAGGCACTACAGCATTGAAGGGGTAGCAGTGCTTTTGAAGTTAAGAGATAAATGGGGAATGGGGGGCTTAAAGACCAGGCACTACAGCATTGAAGGGGAACCAATGTTCCCCCACCACCACCACATTTACTTACCTGTAATTTGGGCAACTAGCTTTGTCTTCCCAGTTCTTTCCCCAATACCCAGCACTAAAACTTCTGACTGTAGAAGATCTCCCCCCCCCCGCCACCTCCACCCCTTTTCCTCATTCCCAAGCTCCCCCATCTCCACAAATTCGGGATGGATTGAGTGGTCAACCACTGCCTCCATTTGTCATTAACAGTACGATGAGGAAAGAAGGCAGGTGGAATGGGGGCAATCAGCTCCTCAGGTGATCCGGGAGCCATGACAAACCATCCAAAGCCATGTCCAATCTCAGGAAATTCTGAAGCCACGGGGGAAAACAACTGTATTCTTGGCCTTCTTTTCTGGAAAAAAAACAGACACTTGTAAAAATTAAAATGCAAGAAACGCTTCATTTTGTTTTTTTACCAAAGTAAGCAAAATATGGGAAGAGTATCATTAACGGGCTGAGTAGGAGGGAAAATGGGGGGGGGGGACATAAACCCCAGCAGGTACACAGGAGAAAGGGCTTCTCTCAGATATAGTCAAGAAAGAAATCTAGGAAGTAAGGGGGCATAAAGGCCAGGAGGGAGACTGCGGAGGGAGATGATATCAGTGCAGTCCTGAGCATTTTTACCAGAAGAAAATCAAAGGGCCAGATTTGAAGGAGGAGTTCTTACCCCTGGCTGTAGATGAAGGAGCTAACAGCCTGCCACAAGTAAAAGAGTGCAAATGGAGACTACGCTGAAGATCCACACCCCAAGCACTGTCCAGCAGAGCACCACCTGCCATTTCCTCTCCAGTCAGCAGGCACACAGCTCTAGCCCTCCAGGACGTCACACACCGCTCCCCATTCCAGTCCTTCTCCAAATGGCATTAGGCTGGCTGCAGCAACGAAAGAAACAGAGAGAGAACTCTGCAGCCCCTATAACACCAACAGAGGAGCTATGGAATTCAGAAGCTTTCCAGGCCTACAATATTTTCCCCACCACAATTAATAACCTTAATTTTCGGAAGTCTGCTTCATTGTCCCAGTTCTCTCCCCAACACTCAGCCAAACTCCCCTGAAAGAAGACAGCAGCTCTCCCCACTCCACTGTGCCTCAGGTCGAAGCTCAGAGAAAACTGGGAAAGGGGGGGCAGAGACCTGCCCACAGCCCCAAAGGGGAAGGGGCTTCCTTCAGATAGATATTCTGGGAGAAAATGGGGAAGGGGGCCAAAGACCCCCACACACAAGCCCAAAGGGGAAGGGACTTCACTCAGATAGATATTCTGGGAGAAAATGGACAAAGGGGGGGGGGCAAAGACCCCTCACCCACAGCTCCAAAGGAGAAGGGGCTTCACTCAGGTAGATATTCTGAGGGACAATAGGGATGGGGGGTGGGGCAGAGACCCCTCACCCACAGCTCCAAAGGAGAAGGGGCTTCACTCAGGTAGATATTCAGAGAAGAAAATAGGGAAAGGGGGGCAAAGACCCCTCACCCACAGCTCCAAAGGGGAAGGGGCTTCACTCAGGTAGATATTCTGAGAGAAAATGGGGAAAGGGGGGCAGAGACCTCTCACCCACAGCTCCAAAGGGGAAGGGGCTTCACTCAGGTATTGAGAGAAAATAGGGAAGGGGGGAGAGACCCCTCACCCACAGCTCCAAAGGGGAAGGGGCTTCACTCAGGTAGACATTCTGAGAGAAAATAGGGAGGGGGAATAGACCCCTCACCCACAGCTCCAAAGGAGAAGGGGCTTCACTCAGGTAGATTTTCTGAGAGAAAATGGGGGAAGGGGGGCCAGAGACCCACACACACAGCTCCAAAGGGGAAGGGGCTTCACTCAGGTAGATATTCTGAGAGAAAATGGGGAGAGGGGGCAGAGACCCCTCACCCACAGCTCCAAAGGGGAAGGGGCTTCACTCAGGTAGATATTCTGAGAGAAAATAGGGAGGGGGCAGAGACCCCTCACCCACAGCTCCAAAGGGGAAGGGGCTTCACTCAGGTAGATATTGAGAGAAAATAGGGAAGGGGGGAGAGACCCCTCACCCACAGCTCCAAAGGGGAAGGGGCTTCACTCAGGTAGATATTCTGAGAGAAAATGGGGGGAGGGGGGCAGAGACCCCTCACCCACAGCTCCAAAGGGGAAGGGGCTTCACTCAGGTAGATATTGAGAGAAAATAGGGAAGGGGGGAGAGACCCCTCACCCACAGCTCCAAAGGGGAAGGGGCTTCACTCAGGTAGATATTCTGAGAGAAAATAGGGAGGGGGGAATAGACCCCTCACCCACAGCTCCAAAGGAGAAGGGGCTTCACTCAGGTAGTTATTCTGAGAGAAAATGGGGGAAGGGGGGCCAGAGACCCACACACACAGCTCCAAAGGGGAAGGGGCTTCACTCAGGTAGATATTCTGAGAGAAAATGGGGAAAGGGGGGCAGAGACCCCTCACCCACAGCTCCAAAGGGGAAGGGGCTTCACTCAGGTAGATATACTGAGAGAAAATGGGGAAGGGGGGCCAGAGACCCCTCACCCACCGCTCCAAAGGGGAAGGGGCTTCACTCAGGTAGATATTCTGAGAGAAAATGGGGGGAGGGGGGCAGAGACCCCTCACCCACAGCTCCAAAGAGGAAGGGGCTTCACTCAGGTAGATATTCTGAGAGAAAATGGGGGAAGGGGGGCCAGAGACCCACACAAACAGCTCCAAAGGGGAAGGGGCTTCACTCAGGTAGATATTGAGAGAAAATAGGGAAGGGAGGAGAGACCCCTCACCCGCAGCTCCAAAGGGGAAGGGGCTTCAGTCAGGTAGACATTCTGAGAGAAAATAGGGAGGGGGAATAGACCCCTCACCCACAGCTCCAAGGGGAAGGAGCTTCACTCAGATAAGTATCCTGAGAGAAAATGGGGAAGGGGGGCCAGAGACCCACACCCACAGCTCCAAAGGGGAAGGGGCTTCACTCAGGTAGATATTCTGAGAGAAAATGGGGGGGGCAGAGACCCACACCCACAGCTCCAAGGGGAAGGGGCTTCACTCAGGTAGATATTCTGAGAGTAAATGGGGGGAGGCAGAGACCCACACACACAGCTCCAAAGGGGAAGGGGCTTCACTCAGGTAGGTATTCTGAGAGAAAATGGAGGGAGGGGGGCAGAGACCCCTCACCCACAGCTCCAAAGGGGAAGGGGCTTCACTCAGGTAGATATTGAGAGAAAATAGGGAGGGGGGAAGAGACCCCTCACCCACAGCTCCAAGGGGAAGGGGCTTCACTCAGATAAGTATCCTGAGAGAAAATGGGGAAGGGGGGCCAGAGACCCACACACACAGCTCCAAAGGGGAAGCGGCTTCACTCAGGTAGATATTCTGAGAGAAAATGGGGGAAGGGGGGCCAGAGACCCACACACACAGCTCCAAGGGGAAGGGGCTTCATTCAGGTAAGTATCCTGAGAGAAAACAAGGAAAGGGTGCAGTGACCCCCCACAAGCCTAAAGGGGAAGGAGCTTCACTCAGATAATTATTCTGAGAGAAAATGGGGAAGGGGGGCCAGAGACCCACACACACAGCTCCAAAGGGGAAGGGGCTTCACTCAGGTAGATATTCTGAGAGAAAATGGGGGGAGGGGTGCAGTGACCCCTCACCCACAGCTCCAAAGGGGAAGGGGCTTCACTCAGCTAGATAGTGAGAGAAAATAGGGAAGGTGGGGAGAGACCCCTCACCCACAGCTCCAAAGGGGAAGGGGCTTCACTCAGGTAGACATTCTGAGAGAAAATAGGGAGGGGGGCAGAGACCCCTCACCCACAGCTCCAAAGGAGAAGGGGCTTCACTCAGGTAGATATTCTGAGAGAAAATGGGGGAAGGGGGGGCCAGAGACCCTCACCCACAGCTACAAAGAGGAAGGGGCTTCACTCAGGTAGGTATTCTGAGAGAAAATGGGGGGAGGGGGGCAGAGACCCCTCACCCACAGCTCCAAAGGGGAAGGGGCTTCACTCAGGTAGATATTCTGAGAGAAAATGGGGGAGGGGGCAGAGACCCTCACCCACAGCTCCAAAGGGGAAGGGGCTTCACTCAGGTAGATATTCTGAGAGAAAATGGGGGAGGGGGCAGAGACCCTCACCCACAGCTCCAAAGGGGAAGGAGCTTCACTCAGGTAGATATTCTGAGAGAAAATGGGGGAAGGGGGGCCAGAGACCCACACACACCGCTCCAAAGGGGAAGGGGCTTCACTCAGATAGATATTCTGAAAGAAAATAGGGAAGGGGGGCCAGAGACCCCTCACCCACAGCTCCAAAGGGGAAGCGGCTTCACTCAGGTAGATATTCTGAGAGAAAATGGGGGAAGGGGGGCCAGAGACCCACACACACAGCTCCAAGGGGAAGGGGCTTCACTCAGGTAAGTATACTGAGAGAAAACAAGGAAAGGGTGCAGTGACCCCCCACAAGCCCAAAGGGGAAGGGGCTTCACTCAGATAATTATTCTGAGAGAAAACAGGGAAAGGGGGTCTGAGACTCCCCCCCCACAACCCCAAAGGGGAAGGGGCTTCACTAAGATAGGTATTCTGAGAGAAAATGGGGAGCAGAGACCCCTCACCCACAACTCCAAAGGGAAAAGCGCTTCACTCAGGTATGTATTCTGAGAGAAAACAGGGAAAGGGAGTCTGAGCTCATTGACCAATCAGATCAGTGGCTGGTGATTTCAATTATTGAAGGAATCCTGTTGCTGACCAGGTGACCAAAGAAGTCAAAGTATGACCAATGAGGAGGGATGGGCTGCAGTCCAAGACCTCCCATTTCTCACAGGTCACACCCTCCTCATTTTCTGCTAATTGAATGGAAGGTGGTTAATTGGCTGGCGCCACAATTCTGGCCTTGGGGGGCGGGGAAGAGATTGGAACTCCCCTGGAATCTCAAATGCAAAGGTTCCCACAGCTTTGCTGAATCTCAAGCACAGCAGTTATTTCCCATCTCAACTTATTCTGCAGACCCTTCGTAGACCAAAGCCTGAACCAAAGTTTGAAAGCAAGAATACTAAAACAAAACCAGCAGAGGTATTTCACACAGATCCCCCCCACACACACACCAGAAGTCAATGCCTCACAGGCTCCCACACAGCACATTAAGAGTGTGGGAGAGAGGTGAGGGCACTCCCCTTTTGGCCAGCCTCTTCCTAACCTGTGGCCTGGATTTGTACCAGGTTTGCAATGCTGTGTTCCGGAAATTAAAACCCAGCCGCATCTCTAGAATGCCTGCAACGTAAGCCACTGCACTAATTTAGGAATTCTTTGTTTTTAGTTTTGAGCGTGAAAACCTTTTCCTTAAAAAGCACAACACTCATTCTAAATGTACTGCATGAAAAAACTGAGGATTTTCTCAACTGGAAACATTGGGAAAGCTGGAGAGTGCTAAAACAAAAAATTCCTCTTGCGCTGTAAGTGCATTTACAGCATTTACAAGATTTTTTTTGTTAATGGAAATAGTTTAATGTGCTTGATAAGAGATTATTAAACTATGTGGTATTTTCAGTGTCATAAAGTTGAGCTTAATATGCAAAGCTGGTGGCAACCCCACCTACTGCGAGTCATCAGGGAGCTTCTGTTCAAATACATTTTTTTTCTTTACTACAGATTTTTTTTTCTACCTTCGCTTTTTCTATTTCCCACCTCTCCAAAGGGAACTTTAAAGAAAACGAGCAATGTGGTATGTATAGGGTATATAAGATGCAACTGTTTGCAACTCTTACTCCAGCCATTTTTCTTACAGAAAATTAAGACCCATGCACTTGCAAAATCCATTAATAATACAACGTTAACATGTTAACTAAGCTTGATTTGGTTGCATCGCTAATAGCAATTTAGGTCTTACAGGGAAACAAATACTGCATATGTGGGGCATATATTTCTAATTTCCCCAAAAGTCCGTATTTCCCCGCCCCCATCCAAAACAGCTCGCAACTCCGTAACTTCCAAAATATATATATATATATATATATCACTCGTCAAACCTCCAACCGCCCCCCCCCCCAAAAAAAGTTAAAACCTTGCAAGGACATTCCGGGCCTCGTGCTGAGTCATAAAACCCAGCACCTCCGCTATACGCCCCCCACCCCCGGGCGGCATTTCGGGCAAGAACCAACGACCCACCCGCCGCTGCACCGCGCGCCTTAACGGGCGGGGCCGCGGAGTCCTCCGCTTCGCCGCCGCACGTGCAGCCGCCTCCACCACACGCCCCCTCGCGGCCAAGGAGCACAGCGCCAGGACTACCCGGAGCATGCGCGGAGAGCTCCTTTGGCGCCGCCACTGACTGACTGGCGGCCGGGCAGTGGACTGCGTCGCCGCTCGGCATCTCTCCCCGGCGGGCGACTCTTGTGTTAAGGGAAAACCCTGGGCGCCCTCGTGCCCGGCTGATTTCCCGAGGGGGGTGGGCGGGGGTGGCGGCATCTCCTGGTCTCGTTTATAATTACTGGCCTCCCTGGTCCTCTTCCCCCTTCCCCTGGCCCGCTGCTGACCCCACCCCTCCAGTACCACCTTAGGGGGTGGTTTGGTTCATCTGCCGCCTACAGACTGCTATGGGTGGGCGGGTTAGCGCCAATGAGGGGAATGAGTGGGCTATTTTAAATTGTAGTTTAAATTATATATTTTTAAATGGGCCATTGTTTTTATTATGTTTTAGATTGTGTAAGCCGCTCTGAGCCCGACCTTCGGGTTGGGGAGAGCGGGATATAAGTGTAATAAAATAAAACAGAATAGGGCTCTTCCAGTTCCCCTATATGAAGTGGGGGGTGTCCTTAAAGACGGAAAGACTCCTGATTGCAGCTGCTCACCATTACAGAAGAAGTGTAGCAGTCTGGAATTTCATTGTTGATGATTGTCTGGATGTTGATGGCTTTCGGCTTGAACTGGATCGTGACATTAATCAGCCTGCCAGAGAAAAAGATTTGATTTGGTGGATCAACTCTAGATATGTGAAGGCCTGGAGGGGGGGAGTAGACAAATTCAGGGAACAAACATTATTCCAACAGGAACACTGGAAATTTTGGAGATCACAGAAAACTTTTTCCTGTGAAATATTTTCTCTTTTGAAATGAGTGGAATGTTTTTTAAAATAAGGATTTATTCACCCACAGTGTTTTGTTTGAAGATTTTTATGTAAGGTCATCTACACTATTAGATAACAATAATTCCTGTAGACATACACAACATATTTGCAAGGATATGTTTATCATTTCCTTGTGGACAAAAGTTTCACATTTAATATTCTGTAATGTGTGTTACTATAATAATATATGAGAAGGGGCTGTGGCTCAGTGGTAGAGCGTCTGCTTGGCATGCAGAAGGTCCCAGGTTCAATCTCCACTTAAAGGGACAAGGCAAGTAGGTGATGTGAAAGAGCTCCGCCTGAGACCTTGGAGAGCCGCTGCCAGTCTGAGTAGACAATACTGACTTGGATGGACCAGGGGTCCAGTTCAGTAGAAGGCAACTTCATGTGTTCATGTGTAAAAGTCCTCGGTTAAAAATAATGTATTTAATTATTAAAATATCTATATTCTGCTTTTTGTTGATTAAGGTGGGTGGAATGTTTTGGCCTAGCACCTAAAACACAATATGGTAGGTTCCAGGCCTCAACGGGGAGGGCTTCCCAAAGGCAAGGTGCCACCAGTGAAAAGGTTCTGTCTCCAGTCACCACCAGCCTCACCTCTGAAGGCCGGGGGCAAAGAGAGCAGTTCTGGGGAGGCAGAACTTAACTGGCAGGCTGGACAGTATGGTCCTTCAGGGCATCCTAGGGTCTTAAAGGTAAGAACCTCTGCCTTTTCAGAGAAGAAAAAGTGAAGGAGCCTCCTGGGGCTGCTAGCAGGCCTGGAGAAAAATTGTCCTTTTAACAGAGGCTCTATTGTGTGCAAATGGGCAGTTGGAGGCTTTCCATGGCATGGAGGTGGGCAGCATCACACGGCAAATAGTATTGCATTCGGATTCTATTTAAGGACCAAGACCTTTTCTCTGGGCCATTTGAACACCCTAAACCTTTCCTGTTTCCCAGACTGACAAAGAGCATTAAACAGGGCTCAAAAGTCTGCAGGTGGTTTCATGTTCATTCCAGCCTGTCCCTGACTTCCCTGATGTGTCATGAGAGGCCAGGGAAGGAGGCTGAGATGTTCAGTCCCAGAAACAGCTATGCCAGTGCGTGAAACACACCTTGTCTTTCTCTAATTGCCTGAGCAGCATTTTCATTTTCTGCTGTCTGGGCTGATGGGATAATTTTTCTATATTTCTTTGTTAAAACGTTTAAATCCCACCTTTCTTCTTGGTTCAAGGCAGCTTATAAGAATATGGCGGTTGACAATGTTTTGGTGATTTGTACGTGTCTTATGCCTCAAAAGCCAAGCACCAGCTGCCGTAACCCCTTCAGATAGATGTGTGAGAAAACAGCTTCCCCAGCTTACATGGAGACACACAGAGAACCTACACACATACAGACCACACTAATGCACACAAGAAGGGAAGCGCTTGGTCAAAAGGGCAGCTTGTGGGGGGGGGGGAGGATTCAAACAACATAAAGTGGCCAGGAAAAGAAAATAGAGGAAGAAGTCAGGAGATGGGGGACGGTTTGCAGTGAATTGCGGCTACTCAGTTCAGTTAAAATGAAAGAAACCCACCACATGACAGGTGGGGGCAGGTGACGTATTTTAAAAAATAGACTACAGCCAATCACAAAGCAGTATTTGAAGGGGGAAGGGAATAACTCGTACACCATTAGTTCTGAAGCTCCTCATTTTCCCTGGTGAGGCATAATAGACTTTTTATACACAGGTTGTTATTGTTGCAGTCACCCCCCGGCTGCTTTGGGGCTTCATTTTAATTATGCATTTATTTTCTGACCATTAGAAGTCACCCCACTCTCCCCTTGTGTTTCCCCCATATTTTCAGGATGCTGTTTTAACCCTGAGTTTAAGGTCTGCCTTCATCCCAAATTGAAAGCTGGTTCTATGCATACTTGCCTCTTTGGGTTTTTCTCTCCACGCAGGTTCTTGTTTCTCCCTCCCACGTGTCTGTCCCCCTCATCCAACCCCTCCCTTTGAAACCATGTGTGAGTACAGTAGTGAGAGAATAGTTCCATGAGGCTGCTTATTTGGTCAGTTTCAGTTCTCCCTGGAAGGTGGAAACACTATCATGGGCCTACAGGCAAGAGAAGTATTCCACCAGTATTAAAGAGTGGGCCACAAATTCCAGCAGATGTGAACACTAAATAGGGTGACAAATAAAGGCAGATACTTGTTGCATACTGCAACAAGTGGGAAATTAACACACAGTTGTATTTCACACAGCCCAAATAATGCACTTTCAATCCACTTTCAATGCACTTTGAAGGTGGATTTTACTGTGTGAACTGGCAAAATCCAGTTGCAAACGATCGTTAAGGTTCATTGAAGGTGGATTGAAAGTGCATTATTTGGGCTGTGTGAAAGTGCCCTAAGAGTAGGTGGATCACCATTGTCCAGGTCACTGCTGACCAATGAACCCATGATGCTCGTTGCTGGGACTCTTAAAGAATACCAAACTGCGCCAGCAAGACACGTCTTCAAGCCAACACAAATTAGTTGCGTCTTACTGAAAGCCTGGTCTCTTCGTCAATGGCGATGTGCGTGCTTGCTTTAAATCAGTCCGCCCGTGCTCTGTATGCACGCTAAACACAAGTGTTTGGATGAGAAGCCAGGAGGCTTCTAAAGTGCGCGTGCTGGATTGGACTGAAATGCCCGCTCGGCGTAAATTATTATAGAACTCCCAGCGTGGGTTTGAAGTCAGCTGCGGAAAACTCTCGCGCTTCGGCGACGGAGGTTTAGGCAGCCCTCGGCGCCATGGAACAAAACAGCGCCTCCGAGGACGGGGAAACAAGAGAGCCCCTCCTCATTTCCTTTTTCTTCCCCGGCCGGCCCTTCCCTCGGAGGCAGCTAGCTGGGCGGGGTTGGGCCGCTTTCCCTCCGCCCGGGGCTCTGTGTAAGCCGAGCCCGAGTGACGCTCATGAAGTTGCAGCTGCTGCTGAGGGTGGGAGATGTGATGTGGAGTTTGCGCTCAGGCGGCGGCGGAGCCTTTTCCTGCCGCTGGGACGGGATATGGCGAATGTCAAAGTGGCGGTGCGGGTCCGGCCTCTGAGCAAAAGGTGGGGCGGTGGTTGTGGGGAAATGGGGGGGGGAGAAGAGACGTGTGTGTATATATATATATGCATGTGTGCAGAAACGGTGAAGAGCATGCTTTTTCTGTGCATGCAGTAGTTTGCATCATCAGGGTGCCGTGCTCGGGCGTGTGCGACCGTTATGTTTTCTCGTCAAAGTTGTGTTTAGCTGTGCGCTGCTGCCCATGTGCCGGCTGCGGTGCCAGCAGGTGGGGACGGAGGGGGGGGGGCGGTCTTGGAAACCCAAAGGGAACGAGTGGCCGATTGTGGTGGCAACAAGAGACTGTGCTCGAGATCCTGTTCTGTGGTGGTGTGGTCTATATTGCTTTTCCTGGCCCAGTGCTGTGGGATGTTCCATAAAGTATTTCACGCTTGAGTTGAGTTGCAATGCGTGGTGAAAATAAAGATGGGGCATAGATTAAAAGTGGGTGGAGGGTGCTGGGCTGTTGCAATGGTGAGAACAGTCTTTAAAGAGTGTGACATAACTGATGGGCTATTTTTATTCTAGTATACTCAGAAGTGAATTCAGTGGATCTTACTACCTTTGCTGGCTTTGATTTATACTATATTTATGCTATGCTATTTATACTATTGGATAAATGCTCTTTGCCAAGACTTACCAATCGTGCTTTGTTAGTTTTGTGTGTATGTAATCAATGGAAAAGACAAATAAAACAGGCAGGATGCAGTTGTGTGCTTCTTGTACCCAGTAATAGATATCCCCCCCACCCTGTTTTTAAACTCATATTTTATCATGGACATACCTAGGTTAGTAGAAAAGAGCAAGAGTCCAGTAGCACCTTAAAGACTAACAAAAATATTTTCTGGCAGGGTATGAGCTTTCTGAAGAAGTGAGCTGTGGCTCACGAAAGCTCATACCCTGCCAGAAAATATTTTTGTTAGTCTTTAAGGTGCTACTGGACTCTTGCTCTTTTCTACTACTGCAGACAGACTAACACGGCTACCCACTGTGAAATACCTAGATTAGTTTTGCCACTGGGTAATAATCACATGCTCCCCTATTCTTATTTTCAGTAAGGCCAATGAAGAATTTTGGGGCTGAATTTAGGTGCTCATTAATATCACATGTGATCTGTATCCCTGAACATTTACAGAACTGTAGAGTCAGTTCTCACAAATACTGGAGAGAGCACTGTGTGAGCAATAGATAATTAAAACCATGTGTACTGTGAAAGTCTGGGGAGGATGGGAAAGAGTGGAAAAGTAGAACTGCGCAAAATCTAGCGACTAGTAATATAACTCCTCCTCTGGAGGAAAAAAAGAATAGCACAAGAGTAATGAGACTAAAAATTTCAATATGTTCCCTGTCACGGTCTTCATTTGTTGGGATAACTTCCTTAATTTTTTAAAGGCCTGGTTCTGTCATGGATTCTTCCACTCACCTTTTATAAATAAACAAATATTCATGTTGTAGGTAAAATGATTTCAGAATAGTTGCTCAACCTGTGAAATAATAAAAAATGTGTAGAGCATGAAATCCTGCAGGTGGATATGTGTGAGTGAAGGAGGGAAATTTAGTTTGTGTGGATACAAGTATGTCTGCATTATTTGTTATTATATTTTAACATTTTAAAGTTTCTTTTACAATTTAAGGTTTCCCAACATGGTAAACATTAAAAACACTTAAAATAAGATTAAAACACAAATAAATATACATTAAAACAAAACAATCCCCTTCGCTGGGGATTGAATGGCGGGGTAAAAATCAAAATAAATAAATAAACAAACGTATGAATGGGAGGAAGAGTCAGTGAGAATCAGTGAGAGAATGACTGACAAAACAGAGAAGTCTTTACCCGCTGACAGAAGAGAGTGATAAAAAGGGACAATCTCCCTGGGGAAGGAATTTTATAACTTTAGTGCCACAGCAGAAGAAGGCACTTTCTTGGGTTGCCATCTGTCTGGCCTCAAATGGCAGGGACACCCGAAGCATGACCTGTGAGGATGACTGTAGTGGTCAGGTAGGTTTATATGGTACTAGGTAGTCCTTGAGATATGCTGGCCCATATTGGGCTTTAAAGGTCAATACCAGGAGCTTGAATTGAGCCCAGAAGCAAACATGGAACCATTGTAGGTGGAATAGGAAGTATATGGTCTGTCTGACCCACTCCAGCCAGAATTCTGGCTGCAACTGTCTGCAATATTTGTATCTTCCAGACTCTTTAAGGATAGCCCCACGTAATGCTCACTGCAGCAGTCTAATCTAGATGTTACCAGGGCTTGTATCACTGTGGTAAGATATTTTATTTTTGCCTAGAAAAGACCACAGCTCGCTCACTAGCTGAAGCTACTGCGCTTGAGAATATGAGGGATACTTCTGACAGTAGTGCAGTTTTTTGGAGGGCTTCACATTTGTCAGTTTTACAAAAAAGTATTGGGAGTTTTGCCAAATATGTTTGTAGTTGGTCTTCCAAAGATGAGAGGCAGCTGAGCTTTTTAAAAACTAAAAATCACTATGTGTGCAGTTGTGATTACTGTTTTTTAAAGGGTTTTTTTTTAAAAAAAAGGCTATGAGCCAGAACCTGTGCAGGAGACAAGCCAAATAACTCTGGGAAGCCTACAAGTAGGATATGAGAGTAAGGGTGTCCTGATGACCCCAGCTATTAGTATTCACAGGTATATTGTCTCTGAACATGAAGATTCCATTTTCCTACTACAGGTGATAGGAGGGGCCTGCATAGGTGGGACTGGAATAGAGCAAGTAGGAGGAGCATTGGATTGGGGGAACTGAGGAGAGATGTTTATTCATTTTTTTTTCTACCCCGGACCTTTCCCAGCAAAGCTGGCCCAGAGTGGCTTCCAATAGTCAATACATATAGTATAGACATTACATACATTTAAAACATAATTTCTATCTAATATTATAAAATTCTAAATGATAATTTACAGATATAAGATGGCGCCCTATGCTACGTGTGTGTGTGTGTAAAGTGCCGTCAAGTCACAGCTGACTTATGGCGACCCCTTTTGGGGGGTTTTCATGGCAAGAGACTAACAGAGGTGGTTTACCAGTGCCTTCCTCTGCACAGCAGCCCTGGTATTCCTTGGTGGTCTCCCATCCAAATACTAACCAGGGCCGACCCTGCTTAGCTTCTGAGATCTGACGAGATCAGGCTAGCCTGGGCCATCCAGGTCAGGGCCTATGCTACGTAGCCATCTTATAACTTTTATAGGTGAGGCTTTGCACCTTAAGCTTTGGTATGTGGGAATGGCTGACTGGGAACAGTATATGAAGCATTTACAAATGCTGGATTCCTTCTCTTGTGGGTGAAAGATGAGTGCAAAGATCCCAGATCAGTCAAAATTGACAGGGGGGGGGGGTCAGCCTAAAGTGTGTCCAAGGTACATTAATAGAAACTGTAATTAATTTCTCATACGAGTAAAGTGATGCTCAGAATCTTACAATGAAGACTGTTACCATATATGGAATGAAAAATGCCTGATGTTCAACCTTGATTCAGAAAAGGAAGAGGCACTAGAGATACAATTTCAAATTTACATTGGTTACTGGAGCATACAAGATAATATCAGAGGAACATCAGCTGTGTTTCATAGATTACAGCAAGGTTTTTGACTGTGTGGATCATGAAAAGCTATGGCTGGTTTTAAAGGAAATGGGTGTGCCACAGCATCTGATTGTTTTGATGTGCAACCTATACTTTGGACAAGAGGCTACTGTTAGGACAGAATATGGAAAAAATGGTTTCTAATTGACAAAAGTGTCAAACAAGGATGTATTTTATTTCCCTGTCTCTTCAATCTGTATGCAGAACATATGATAAGGAAAGTTGAATTAGATTTAGATGAAGGAGGAGAGAAAATTGGGGGGAGAAAAATTAATAATTTGAGATATGCCAATGATACCACATTACTGGCAGAAAATATTGAATACTTGAAACAACTACTGATGAAAGTTAAAGGAGAAAGTGCCAAAGCAGGACTACAGCTAAACATCAAGAAGACAAAAATAATGACTACTGGAGAATTACTCAATTTTAAGGTTGACAGTGAGGAAATTGAAATTATTGAAATTATTCAAGACTTTCTATTCCTTGTCTCCTTCATCAAGCAAAAGAGAGTCTGCTGCAACCAAGATGTTTTCCAATGTTTTCCTCTGTTAGTCAGAAAGGAGCCAGTTGTATTCCAATGACAGAGCCATGCTCAATCGCCCTTCACATTAAACACTAAAAAGTAGATTGTCTGTGCTTGATTATTCTTGAGTATTAAGGAAGGTAATAGAGATCAAATTGTTTCAAATTCAAATTGTAAATAGGAAAATGCTATTAATACAACTGGTCTGTCATCAAATATATCATTCATATGCAGTAAATTGCCATTCTGTTCAGATAGTTTGAATCTTGCAAACAATGACTTTGATAGTTTCCAGGCCTGTCTAGTTAACAAAGATATGATTTATGTAAAAGTTACAGTACATATTAGCTTTGATAATTCCATAATGCTAGACATGGATGGGATAAAGACTACAGTTTTGGAGCCCTTGTTAACAGTTAAGAGAAAAAAACAACCCTAAAATGCAGTGGAAATAGTAGCATTACACAATTTTCACTATTACAAAAATAAGGCTACATATTATTGCACAGTGATATATAAAAACATGGGGTTGTATCCTGCAACTCTGCTTTCCTAAGGGTAGTAGATTCAGTCAGTTCAAAGAGCTTTCCACTGGTGTCCAAGGTTCTACCCCCAGTGGAGGACCCTTCTTGCGTTGGCAGAGGTCTCCTTGCACCCACAGAATGCCCCACAGAATGGCAGAATATACCCCACATTAATTTGAGCTCACTGTTGATTGGAATCAGGGTGTTAATAATATATCAATTTAAACTAATGGCACCTGTGCGTTTATCTGGATCATAATCATAAGATTTAAGTGGTATGCAGATCCCATGCAGGAAAAATATGCCAATGTTGATTTTCGTTGTAATATTTATGTTTTCATATTTTTTCAGAGAGCATGCAGAAGGAAGAAGAATAATTGTAGAAGCTGAAGACACAGTAGCAAAAATTAGAAACATAAAGGTACAGTTTATTTTTAACTTTGGCTTCTGAAAGCCTGATACCTCTGGTATAGTAATTTGTGTGATTGCTATATGATGGCTCATTCTAGAGAAGAGGCGGTGAGATCTGGAACCAAAATGTCATTCAGCCATTAACCTTGCTGGGTATGTTTGAGCTAGCATTATTTATAAGCTTCCTTACAGGGTTGTTATTGCCTGAGCTTCTTGGGGGAAGGACTGGATACATATGTAACAAATAGAACCATTGTGAATGGGGCATGATTGGGAAGTTGTCAGTTCTGAGAATGAGCTGTGTACCATCAGCCAGAAAATACAAAGAGATCTTGAAACAGAGATCACTCCTGATCTGAACAGCTGGACTTTTATTGTGTGTAAAGTGCCGTCAAGTCGCAGTTGACTTATGGTGACCCCTTTTGGGGTTTTCATGACAAGAGACTAACAGAGGTGGTTTGCCAGTACCTTCCTCTGCACAGCAACCCTGATATTCCTTGGTGGTCTCCCATCCAAATACTAACCAGGGCTGACCCTGCTTAGCTTCTGAGATCTGACGAGATCAGGCTAGCCTGGGCCATCCAGGTCAGGACTTCTATTTAATTGCATGTAATTCCATACAGTGTTCATATTATGTGTCTAGCGATGGGACGCACCCTGGACATGCAGGTGTAACTTGCCTCTGCTGAGACAAGCCATACACTACTGAACTCAGTTTTAGGATCTGGTGCAAGAACGTCTTCAAAGGGAAATGCAGCTGGTGCATATATGGTTCCCCCCCCCCTCGAATTCTACTTTGAGTATTAGCCAAATCTCCGCCTTTAAAAAAACTCCGGTGTGTGTAATTAGCTTTTTGAGGGGCTCTGTTTTGGTACCTTTTGAGAAAGTAACTCAGGAAAAAAATCAGGTGCACATGTGCCTTTCTGGAATTTTGGCCCTAGAATAGACCTGATACCAGGCTGATAGCAACAGGCTCTGGGTCAATAGGTCAGAATATTCTTGAAGGTCTTCAGTTCCATATGGGACATTGGAGCTCATAGGTGGCCAAAAATGGCAAAACCTGAAATAAAATGGTATTAGTAAGGTGCTTCCTGTGTTTAAAAAACGTGCAGTTCATAACTGCGGAAAATCTGTTGAAGTCACTTTTTTATATCCCAGAAGCAAGCTTAAAAATAAAACAGGAAGGAAATGCAAAGGGAAAACAATAATAATTGGCACAGCTTCTGATTTCCTTATAGAATTTGAGTAAATATCTGAGAGTATTTTAAGTTAACTCACATGCAAAATTTATCTTGTGGCAATGCTATTAAATCTCTGTACTTTTACATGCCTTCATTTTGTTAAGGCTATAATTCTTTTGTTAGTAAACATAAGATAAGCGAATGGTCCCAAACATCCGGTTAACTTATTCTTCCCTCCCCCTACTTGAGTTTAATATTAATGCAAATAATTTCTGGGAAGTTTAACAAATATATGGTGAGCTACAGTTAACACTGTATATTTAAAATTGACTTCAGACTGTACATCCTTTCCCTTGAGATTCTTGGAGGCTTCCTTTATGGGGCATGGGAAACAGAGCTGTTTTTTCCAGACATTGGGACTTTTGAATGCTGCTGTACTCCCTTCATCAAACAGTAAAATGGGGCCAAAACCAGTTTCTGTTGGCAATGTATCTTACTACTCAGAAGGCAGATAAGTGAATTACAGAGTTACCATGATTACTGTGGGAACTCTACAGGACGATGCTTTCTATTTCTTGCTTAGTCTTTGTTTGTATCTCCATATCCGCCTGATTATTTTAGGTGACTTGCTTAAGATAATTAGTATTTTAAATGTCTTAGGAAGCAACTTGGCAGTGATCAAATAACTAGATAAGTGTTTTCCTCTTTCTTTTATGTTCTTTCCGGAGAGGGGCTCACTGTTGGACCTAGTCTAGAAGTGTGCGTGGCTAGTGTTCAGTTCCTTTTAGGAGATCAGAATGTTCTTTCCTCTGGGTTACAATGGAAGCCATATTGGTTATGTAAAATATACCTTTTCTAGTCACAATGTGTTACCTACAGACAGCCTTTGTTGATTAGATGTACTCCTGGAGCAACTTCTTAAGTAGATCTACGTAGATTTCATAGAATCATAGAGTTGGAAGGGGCCATACAATCTATCTAGTCCAACCACCTGCTCAATGCAGGATCAGACTAAAGCATCCCTGACAAGTGTCGATTTGGCTGATGCTTGAAGACTGCCAATGAGGGGGAGCTCACCACCTCACTAGGCAGCCAATTCCATTGCTGAACTACTCATACTGTAAAAAAAAAATTCCTAGTATTCAACTGGTACTTTTTCACCTGTAATTTAAACCCATTATTGTGAGTCCTATCCTCTTCTTCCAATGGGAAGAGCTCCCTGCCCCCCTCAACCTTCTCTTCTTCAGACTGAACATTCCCAAGTCCCTCAGCCTTTCCTCATAGGGTTTGGTCTCCAGGCCCCTGATCATCTTTGTCAATCTCTTCTGCACCCACTCCATTTTGTCCACGTCTTCTTTGAAGTGAGGCCTCCAGAACTGCACATAGTACTCCCGGTTTGGCCTGACCAATGCAGTGTACAGCAGGACTGTGGCATCTTGCAATTTGAATAGTATGCATCCCAAGACCACACTAGTAATTTTTGCTGCTGCATCACACTGACTGCTCAGAATTAGCTTACAGTCCATCCATACCCCAAGATCTCATTCATACACACTGCTACCTAGAAGTGTATTCCCCTTCCAGTATGCGTGCTTCTCATTTTTGTTTCCCAGATGAATAACTCTGCACTTATCCTTGTTGAATTGCATCTTGTTCACATCCGCCCACTTTCCCATTGTGTTCTAATCTCATTGAATTCTGTCTCTTATCTTCTGGAGTGCTCGTCACTTCTCCTAATTTGGCGCCATCTGAAATTTAATGAGTAGTCCCTCCATCCCTTCATTCAGATCATTTATAAAAATATTGAAAAATACCAGGTCCAGAATGGAGCTCTGAGGCACCCCACTGGATTCCTCCCTCTGCACTATTTTTCCCATTGGCAGTGCCCCCAGGAAACCACTATTTGCTCATTGGGTCAGTCCTGATGGGTGGACTGGATACAGTTCTGAACTGGCGCTAGTACAAGGGTTGGTATTCTTTATGAAGGCTTTCATAAGGTGCCCCTTCTGTAGCTCACAGGCCTGTTATTGGTGCAATTTAGTAGAAAATTACCTGACTCACTAGAAGCTTGGGGCCCTAGACAGTAATCTAAGCAGGCCCAATTTATACCTCCACTTGAGTTACAGGGGAGGCAAGTCAGTGGCTGCATTTGAGTTTGTGGGTTAAGAAAACGTTCCATTTATTTGGATCCCTCACAGCAGGGTACACATCAAACTGAATTTTTAAGAGCAAAATGTTCTATAGACCATTCTGACCTTCCAGGTAATCTGAGGACTCTTGTCATAGGGGAGGGACCATGGCTCAGTGGTAGAGCATCTGCTTGGCATGCAGAAGGTCCCAGGTTCAGTCCCCGGCATCTCCAGTTAAAGGGACTAGGCAAGTAGGTGATGTGAAAGACCTCTACCTTGAGACCCTGGAGAGCCACTGCCGGTCTGAGTAGACAATACTGACTTTGATGGACCAAGGGTCTGACTCAGTATAAGGCAGCTTCAAGTGTTCATAGTCATCTTCATACAAATCTTCTGGTTAGGCTTGAGTTGTGAGAGAACTGCAGTCACCTAGTCTTGGGAAGAGTGCTCTTTGGGCAATTGCAACTAAAATGAATTCAAGGAAAGAAACGTCCACCCACCCAGAGAAGAAATACATTTTGGACAAGACATCCCAATAGGATGTGGTGGTGGTGGTGGTGGGGAGTTCATGTAAGAGTTGGGAACTGGCAGCTGGCATGTGGGTTTAAAAAATAAAACAAAACACCAACCTGTTTTTGGGTGGTATTTCAAAAGAACTGAATAGAGAATGTGCTTTGGTGGGGTTTTCTGTTTCCAGACTGTCAATTTAATGTGGCTGTGGAGCCATTAGTATAACTTCAGGGGTAGAATATTAGATCTTATTAAGAAGTTGGAGTCTCAGTAAAATGTAATCTGTCATTGCAGAACACAATGAGGTAAATGAGGCTTACTTCTGACTGATTATGCAGTATAAACCTTACTTTTCAAAGATAATCCTTTTGAATTACCTGATCAAAAGACTAGTTAAAGTCCTACCAGTAGCTAAAACAAACACCAACTCAATTCTGTTTATCATGGCTAACGTACTCTCATGGGTTTTATTTCAAGGGATCAGGTCTGCAGAAGGCAGTTAGCAGGCTGAGAGCTGGGACTTCTGGGACAGTTACATAGATTATTTTCAGAAATTGTGTTTTAATGCTCATTATTGCTTTACTATTTTAAGGTATTCCCTATCTGCATGTGTAGAGTAGATAATTTTTGGATGAATTTATACTAAAAACTTCTCAAGTCATTTTTATAATGATCTATGAGTAGATTTTTCAGTTTTGTGAAAAATGCAGAGCTTGTGGGAGAGTCAAAGATGTCTCTCATTTACACTGGAGTAATTTAATGAGATCACACCATAATTATCATTTGTTTACTGATCTACTTCATTTATACCCTGTTGCCCCCCATGGTGTTCCAAAGCAGCTGACATTGTTTTCCTCCCCTCACTTTTACCCTCACAACAACCCTTTGAGGTAGGAAAGGCTGAGAGTATGTGACTGGCCCAAGGTCACCAGAAAACTTCCATGTCAGAGTGGGGATTCAAACCTGGGTCTCCCAGATCCAATATGGCACTCGAACCAATACACCATATTGGCTCTTGCACAGTGTTCATAGGTTGAGAGATTCAAAACAGATAAAAGGAAGTATTTCTTCACACAACGCATAGTTAAATTGTGGAACTCCCTGCCCCAGGATTTGGTGATGGCTGCCAATTTGGAAGGCTTTAAGAGGGGAGTGGACATGTTCAAGGAGAAGAGAGGCGTTCATGGCTGCTAGTTAGAATGAATACTGGCCATAATGCATACCTATTGTCTCCAGGATCAGAGGAGCATGCCTAATATATTAGATGCTATGGAACACAGGCAGTTTAATGCTGCTGCAGTTGTCTTGTTTGTGGGCTTCCTAGAGACACCTGGTTGGCCACTGGGTGAACAGACTGCTGGACTTGATGGGCCTTGGTCTGATCCAGCTTGTCTTTTCTTATGTTCTTAAAATGTGGATGCTATATACTTTTTTAAAGCCACTTAATTATTAAGACTAGATGCTCAAAACTCTTGATAGCACATGGACAATAGATAGACAGGGCTTTGTGCTGTAAGTAGGTGATATGTTTGTAATTGTTTATAGGAGCCTTTTCTGTTACCTCCCATGATTCTGATTGACTGGCCTTTTGAGTTCAATTCCAGCCATTTCAGAATAAATTTCAAAGATAATGAGTGGCTGACTTTCTGCTATCAAAATGTTATGCATAAACATTAAAAAAAACCCTCTATAAACTCTGAACTTGACTAACAACATTTTTCATATTTGTAGACCTTTATTGGAGGTAAAAGAAATGGCCAAAGTAATGTGCACACCAGTCATTATTGAGAAAATAAATGCATTAAATATTTTTTGTGTATCATTCTTTATAAAAATATGCCATTCTTCTACAGACTTTATTTATAGTCCACCTTTCTCACTGAGACGTAAAGTAGATGGATTACACAATGTAAATAAATGTTTCTTGAACTCCTTTAAGAGCAATTTTTGTAGCTTATGTCATTTCCCCCCCCCCCCAATAAAAATAGTGGTATTCACAGTTTCTGCCGACTGCTTTCTACTCAAAGCAATGGTACCTCTACTTAGCACAGGTCTCAGTTGGTGACTCCCAGCATTACCCTACAATTTTATCATAGGTCTAACAAAATGGTTGTGGTTGGTTTACACATCATGCTTTATTAAAAAGCACTGTGTTTCAAGTAGTATGAAGTGTTTCCTCTGTGGTTCATTTACATATGCAAATTGCTACTTGATACCACATTGATCAAATGGTGAATTCTCAAGTGTGCACTTTAGTCTACTTATGAAAGTTTACACAATGTGCATAATACTGCAGAGGGTTTTCTAGATGTATAGATTTAATACTGGGACAACCTTGCATCTTTTTAAACTTAAAATTATAAGACAACGCTGAGTGGTACAAGTTGTATCTCAGCTCTTTCCCTGTATTTTCTTTCTTTTTAAAAAATAACATAGGATAAGAAACAGGATACGTTTGGCTCCGTGAATATTTTGGGGAAGAAAGGATTGTAGCTTGCATAAACATCCTATTTTGCTGTGGAATAATTCTTGTCAATGCTCCAAATAATGCATCTTTCTTTCCGCTGTTTCCTTTCTCCTCAGGTGGACAACAGGTATGAAGGTCTTTGGGACACAAGGGAGAAAGTTGTGTCATTTGGGTTTGATTACTGCTATTGGTCAGTTGATCCTGAGGATCCCAAATATGCATCCCAGGAATTGGTAAGTGATAATCATGTCAATACTTTCCCCCTTTTTGTAATTCCTTCCTACTTTTAAAAACTTAGACATATGTGAAGAGGAACTGATCTGCTTATAAAAGCATTGGCAGTTTCTGTACCTCATTTATAGAAACATGATTTATTTTCCTGGATCAGACCAGTGATACTTACTTATCTACCCACCTCTGATGTTTCCAACAGTGGCCGCACTTCCAGGTGGTTTAAATCAGCCTTACAAACTATGTACTAGTCCACCTCCATATCACTTTATGACACCAGCCAGTTTGAGCAAGATGCTCACCTTGTAGGAATCATTGCTTACCCTTAGGTCTGGAGCTAATTGCAAGGACTGTGGCGGTTCAGGATCAGCACTTACAATTGGGTGCTCAGTAAAATGTGAACTTCTGCCAGCCAAATAGTGAAATTACTGCATCTGACCTACAAGGTGAATGTTTGTGGTGAAAACTATATTAGACCACTGTAAGATTGCACAAGTTCTAATTGGCACCAAAAGCCTCCAATTCTAGATATTGCTGTGAATTTGAGGACATGTGATCACTTGTCCCGTCTTTCATACCAAACTGGGAATGGTAGCACATGGAGTCTAGACCACTAGTATAGGCTTGAAGACAGTAAGTTCAGTCTAGAGCAGTTATTTTTGAAATGTTTACTTTCCATAGTGGCTTATCCACCCAAGAGCACCTGCAGTTCTCCTGCTGAACTCTAACATCATCAAAAGGTTTTAGGGATCTTCTGGGTTGTATACACAGTCTTTGTAGGGAACAGGGCTTGCCTGTTGGACCTTACTGCTGTTTTGCATGAATTCAGAATGTAACCTTCGACATGTCCAACCAGCACTCTTTTGGCATTACAAATTGCAAGGGAGACCAGACTTTCTTTTAGGGAAAATGACTGCTCACTGATTGTCTTGTTGGTGTGTATGTGGGGAGGTATGCGTGTGATAAACTTCTGAGGAGCCCTCGTGTCTGGATCACCATTTGAAAATCACTGTGTATCTTTTATAATAGTTTAATAACCAAGATCAGTGCAATATCATCAGGTTATTGGGACAGGTAACTGGAGTTTAGAATAGTGGTTCTAAAGATTAACCTTTAATCTTATGTTGCCCATGAAATACGCAACATTATCATCTAATGCCCCTCCATCGGCCTAAGTGAAAAAGTAGGACATAAACAGTCCAGACAAGACAACTTCATATGTGCTAGTTATACTTACGATATATGTATGCAATGCACAGATCTCAGGTATACCTTCAGTAAATAGTGGCCTAGGTGTGAAGTGACTCAAGTGGAGCTCCTCTTGAACAGTAGGGCTTTTCTGTTCCTTTCCTGAATTAGTCCCTTGCACCTGCCGTATAGTGCTCCTGCCAGTAGGCTTGCCTACACTTGCATGAATAGAGGTACCTTCATTGTGCCAGTGCATCTTTGGATCCAGTCCAGTAATTTGTTGTTTAGCATTCATCATCAAATGCACTATGGATTCTCAACATTTCACTAGTTAAAAGGCACAAAAACATATTAAATAACAATAATTAACCAAAAGTTACTAGTTATTTGTATTGTAGAGCTTCAGATCTCGGAAGCTAAGCAGGGTTGGCCCTGGTTAGTATTTGTATAGAAGACCACCAAAGAACACCAGGGTTTCTATGCAGAGGCAGGCAAAGGCAAACCACCTCTGTTAGTCTTTTGCCTCGAAAACCCTACTGGGTTGCCATAAGTTGGCTGCGACTTGACAGCGCTTTCCACCCCCACCTCTTCCTGTACAATTGTATAGTAGGAAACACCCCATGCACCAAGCCATCTGGTTAACAGATCACATTATTTGCGTGCACTTGTATTATTTTCCATTATGAAGCTTTGTTAGAACTTTTTGCACCCTTGGGACAGAAATGGATATTGAATCCAGGCATATAGTCAGTCAGTGCATGTGGGATTTTAAAACAAAGAGTTTTATAAACATTAATAAAAGTTTCCATTAAAGTGCTGTCACTCTGGTATGAATACTTTACTAAAATGTCTATATTCTGACACATAGCTATCTGTTAGAAGTGCAACTTAACAAGTAATTGTTCAGATGTTTATGGTAATATTTGGAAATAAGATTTGTAGAAATGTCAGAATGAATTGCTCTGCATTTTTATGAGAGCTTGAAACAGGAATTAAAAATGAGATACAGGCTAAAATGAAGGACTTTGTTATATATTTGCTAGAAAAATCATTAAGTCCTTGTTTTGTGACTAATGATCTGGCTATAAAGAATTTTGAAAATGATTTAGAAAATCAGAAGTCACTGAAGTTGCTAAAGTTTGGGAGGATTGTCTCAGTCCCACTGGCTTCAATCAAGAGATGCACAAAAGCAGAAACATAAATGGATGTATCACAGTTCCTCTTGCACAAAATCTTGGGTAACACCTAGCACTTTCCTCACTATATATTATAGTGCCCAGACACTGGTTGTGCAGACGGAAAAATAAGTGGGATACAATAAATTTAACTTGGCACAAGTACCAGAAATTGTGCTTTGGATGCAAACCAGTGCATGTAATTCTGAAAGTATTTTTGATACAATTCACTATTTTTCAACAAAGCAATAATAAAATATAGGCAGTGACACTTATAAGTGTATTGGGGAAGGGAAAAAATCCAGTGTAAATTTCTGAACATGTAAGATGAGGGTAGGAGGGATGGTGGTTTAGCACTTCCAAACATGGCTTTGTGTTACAACTCTACCCAGTTGACTTTGATATAATCATGGGCTACTGAGAATGCAGTCCCCATAATATCTTTTATTAGGACCAACCAAATGAGTATGTGAGCATTAGAGTTCACCAGAACTCTTCTTCAAGAGGGATGTATTTTTAAAAAACAATTTTAAAAAATGTATAAAGAGTTTTGGGAAGGCCTTAGGACTAGGGCTACCAAAAAAAAAAATCAATAAAAGGCTGATGGCCCAACAACATGACATCACTTCCAAGCAAAACTTGGAAGTGACATAAGTCCTCTCTAGAAATTGTCAGAAACGCTGTGGGTTTACCATTGAATTTCCAGTGATTCCTGGAGATGATCGATGGCACTTCCAGGTTTTTCCCAGAGGTGACACCATCGCATCACCTGGGTGAGCCCCGCCCTGACCCATCTCTTGTTCATTGCCTGGCAACCACAGGATGTGATGTAAAGTCCTATTAAAATCTGCATTGTGTGTTGACTCCAGAGCTGATTCAAATAGAGCTGGTTTCAAGTTATTCCAGGCAAGAATCAATAAATCGATTGCACTCCCTAGGAAAAACGAAGTCCAACGAATGTGTCACATACAGATGCTCTGTGGTATCAATTAGAAAATTTGCTTTAAATTTAATCTCCAGCATTAAGGGCTCTGTGGGAACTGCTGAAGCTCACAGAAGCACACCAGTAAAATGCTCTCTTGATTACAGGTAGATAATAAGCTTTTACTGCCTCCAACATCAATCAGGGACCAGTTTGACTGGGGCTCCCTACTGAGACGACAGCTGCAAAGGCTTCAGCATCTTTAAATTTAAAGCAAATTAAAATTTGCTTTTAAAATACATATTTGGGAAGAAATGAAAGAAAGAACTGTGGATATAAATGGTATTTTTATCATGCAATAGTTACAAAGCTGTGAGCATATAACTGCTATCATTGTTTCCCCAATCTAGAGAGAAACAAAAGAGAGAGCAAGCTATAAGAAAAGGGGTTTTGTGTAATATTTGGATCAGTATATAATGGACTGCAGTACAGGGAAATCACCATGAGCATTTTAGTTATGTTGCATCTCTTCTGCCAGCAACACAGCTGCTGCATTCAATCGGCATTTAAAAGCCTTGGATTTTAGAGGAATAAGGTCACTTTTTGGCATTAGCAAGTTTTCTTCCCCCTCCAGAAACGTTAACTCTGAATCAATAAGTATAAAGCATGAATTCTGTTTCAAGAGGAGATGCTGTGAGTAACAAAAATTCTTCCAAAGGTTCAGTTTGCTTTTAAACTGTATCTCAGTAAAAGTAGCAACTCAAACTACCTTTCTAACATAGTCTCTATTAGCTTCAGTTAAGTCGTGGGATGTATCTAGCAGTACTTTTGAAGATTTGGCCATCTACAGTGATATTTAAGTAGGAAATGTGTAATAGCTTGAAATCTAGTGGTCACCTATCATTGACTTTTTTGGGTCTCTCTTAGTCGTTGCCTTTTACATTTGTATTTGTTGATTTATGACAAAGACCCAAGGTGGCTCACCATAAAACATTTAAAAATGCAAAATTTAAAAGTTAGCTTGTTAGAAACCAAAATATTTACCAAGCTCAAATTACTGGCAGAATCCTAAAAGCATCTCTTGATACCAGAGAGTCTCTGGAATAATGGGCAGAGCAATCCTGAAGGGGGGGCAAATGGCATTAGAAGCCGGCGTACCACTTGCACCAGCTAAATGAACACTAACGCCAGCACAGGGCCACTTACACTGGTGCTAGGGAGCTGCGTGGGAGCGCCACGTGTGGGCGCTGGTGCAGCTGCCGCAACAGCAATTTTCCAGCACAATGGCTCATGTGGGCACCAAAGGGCGCATTCCTGGGGGCAGGGCTGACTTTAGTCAACTCCCTGAGCCCTTTCGCCCCGGGAACGCCTCCTTTTGCAGGTGTGAACTTGCACCTGCAAAAAGAGTGGGCTGAAATTTAATGGAGCAGTTTCGCAGGGTTTTTGGAAATTGAGATTTTTGGCTTGTGTTGCCGGGCCTGCAAGCTGCTCAGGAGGTGGCATGGCTGTGCCGTCCCCACTGCAACCCCCCCCCCAGTACTGAGCCAGATTTGATCTGAGAGACTTTTGCTTGGTATTTTGATAGGTAAATATTGTGTGTGTGTTTTATTTCTATGTTTTAATATGGGGTTTTATGTGTGTATCTGCTGTGGCATAAAAGGGAGGCCTCTAGAGAAAGAGAGGGGTTGGATTTGTGATTGAATTGTATTATGATTGAATGACAGCTATGCCCTAGTGAGTGAAGTTGACTGGTTTGGTGGGAGAGCGTGAAAGTGAGAAAATAAGCTTTTGTGGCTGTGTCTATGTAAGGAACTTTAGAGAAAGAAGAACTATACCTATCTATAACCATTACACTTATGAACCATACTGAAACTGTTACACTGTTTTACTTCTAAATAAACTCTATTTAAGTTTAAGTAGAAAACCCTCTTATTAGAGTAAAGGATCCCCTTTTACCTCAGAGCTCCCCTATGTGCTGACCATTCTCTCATTCTACCAATTATGACTGTTATCCTGTTGTTTGGGTCCAGCTAAGAATTCTAAGTCAAGAGCCTTTGGTGGCAGTGAAAATAAGTAGGAAATGCTAAGGAAGGTAAGGAGGCATGTCACCTCAGAACACCACAGGGGGTTCCTTTACAGGAGTTACATATAAGGTTCTCAGAATAGAGCTAAAACTTTACAGTTTGTATAAAATATCACAGGTAATAGCTAAATCACTATCAATCTGGGATCCCAGCTTTGGAGTTGTTAGTCAGGATCACCATACAAAGTCATGCTAGACGTAATTCAGCCCATGCAACGGCAGCAGAGAAGTAAAGATTTCTTTGCTGATGCCACTATACCACCACCCTGTAAGCCTTCCAGTGGGCTGCATAGTGTGCATTGCCAGATTCTATGTGAGGTTTCCTCCAGCATTGCTCAGGATGTCTCCCTGTCCTCATGAATCATCTGAGCTCGGTAGTAAACTATGGGGCTGGGTTCCTTGCTGAAGGAGGGAGAGGAAATGGGGAAAATTGCACTCTGAGGCCTAGTTCTCCAAGCTTCTGAACTGTTTCAGCGAAGTTACCATTTAGATCCTCAAAAAGTCTGATAAATTTGTCAGCAGTTAAGACTTTTGACACACAGTACATTCTTACTGAGGGGAATTGCAAGTCAGATGAGAAAAATAATTTCAGGCCAGATCTAAAGGCTGAGAGAACTCTTCCACTTTTGGCAGACAATGCGGAGTGGGAATTAGAAAGAAGACCCAGGGGCGTAAAGGCAAATGAAGTCCAAGGGAGAGGCAGTGTGCTGTAGTAGTTAGTGTGTTGGACGAGGGTCTGGGAGACTCAGACTCAAATTCCCACTGTGCTATGAATCTTGCTGGGTGACCTGGAGCCATCCCAGGAAATGTGTGATGGAAATAAAAAATTCTAAACAAGTTTGAGGGAGAAGAGAGCAGTCTCGTGAATAGGCACTAATATAAAGAAGAGTTAAAGGAAGTAGGACCCAGTGAGATAAGGGAAAGAAACGTTGTGATGGTCATTCTCTGTAGGATTTTAAAAGTGCCTGATTACCATGTTGCGTTGATTAGACACCTTTCCTTTTTGTTTCCTTCTGAATTAAGATTCTTGCTCTTTCTCTTTAAGTCACTAAATAAATACCAGATAGGACTAGTGGTATATTCTGTAATGACCTTTTTGAGTGGGGAGGTAGGATTAGTGCCATTTATAGCATTTATCCTTTTCTTAGACCTTAACAATTATTGTCTTAAATATTCTTGTACTAAAACATTGTTTCTTTCCTTCTCTTTAAGTTTCCTAGCACCCTATAATCCTGTTAGCCAGATTACTACATTGGCTTCTTAAATACCTGATTTATTGAAGAAAATTAATTTAGTTGTGGTCAATCACTACATTTGTACAATTTGTCATAAATGGTAATGGTTACATATGAAAAGTATTGGTTTGAGTTTAAATTCTGTCTTGTAGTCCTTTAAGTTTTCTACCAGTTGAGGGTTCTATTCAAAAGACAAATAGTGCCAGTTTATAACAACTACAGAAAGATTGTTGGGTGTATCTATGCTTATCTTGAATAATGGAAAAGCAATTGCAATCTAGTTTAACATTATTGTTTTTTGCAGCTCTTTAACAGATGTTTGGGTTTAGTATGTTCTAGACATGTCAAAATTTGCATGCTAAACCTCATAAAAGCCTAATTTATAGTAGCCATTTTTCCATATCCAGAATTTTTTGTTGCTGTACTTATATATGTGATACTTTTTTGGAAAGGATCACTCCTGATTGGAAAGGGTCACTCCTCACATTCAAAGGGATTCCCACCTGATTAAATTTCTGATTTAGAGATGGTTTTTGTGACTTAAACGTATCATACATGCTTTGCTATGTGAATTGTGTTAATTCAAAGAAAGAAGAATATGAAATAACAGCTTTTTAAATTATTCTGGGGAGCTATTGTCCATCCAGAAAAGATTAAACAGACAGGTTTTAAACTGCTTAAGTTTAATGTAAATAATGCATCAAAATGTTTTGCCTCATGTAGAAACTGCTCTGCCTGACTTCCATATGCTTGTCACTTGTGGGTTTAAAACAAAATATCTCAAAACTAAGACCAGGTCAAAAATCACAGAGATTTATAAAATCCTCCATTGCCAAACATTTTTTAGGTACTTCAAACAAGTCCTGCATTACTAGAACTAATAGTGGGCTGGGTCCGGGTATATGCTTGCACAGACATTGTGGGTCTTCTGTGCTTTCTTTTCTTCCCAGAAGCAGCTTCTGATTTCTCAGAAAATTTATTCCTGGGGTCACAGGACCCATGTGGAGTAATAATCATGCAAGCCAGTGGACCGAAGGGAGGAGGAAAGAATGACTTCACCACCTACTGCCAGCTGAGTTCAGCTGGTGGAAGAGAAAGGAAGGGTGATTTTGCCCCCTTCCTCACTGCAGCACATGGACTCACATGGCTATTACTGCATGCAGGTCCTCTGACTAGGATTGCCAACTCCAGTATGGGAAATTCTTGGATATCTGGGGGTGGAGCCTGGGGAGGACGGGCTTTGGGGAGAGGAGGGACCTCAGCTGGGTATAATGCTGTAGAGTCCACCCTCCAAAGCAGCTGTTTCCTCCAGGGGGACTGATCTCTGTAGTTGGATGATCAGTTGTAGTTCCGGGAGATCTGGCAACCTTACCTGTGACCCCAGGACTCAGTTTTCCCAGGGTCAGAAATGGCTGCCAGGGGGAAGAGAAAGTGGAGAAGATCCACAACTATCACTGCCTTCTGAATCCAACCCAATGTCAGATTTGATGCTTCTTCTAAACTTTTGTAGCTGGAATATATGTGAAAAATAAGTAAAAACAGAAATAAAATTACCTGCTTCATTTAACCTCATCTGTGCATCACCTCCCTCATTTATTTATTTAGCACCTAAAGAACTAGAAACCCTCAAGGGCTTCTGTTGTTGTTTTGTTTTGCAGAAGATCACAATTAAAACAAAAATTAGAAATCCTTTCAAAGAAGGTCCTTTGTGCGGATTTTAGCCATAAAGAGCCAAGGGATGTGTGTATGTTTAAGTTGCCAGGAAATGCTGTTCTTCTGTTGTGTTTCTTTAAAAGGCAGCAACAATAAAATTGCATTTTTTTCTGGGTAGCTGGTTCATAAATTTCAAAGAAATAAAACTTTTTTTTGCACAAAAACACTTACTGATATCCTAAAAGTTTCTGTTGTTATTTGGAAGACAACTGGAGCAGAACCTGTAATTACTGCAGAATAACAAGACTGGAACTTGGGGAATCTGTTTCTCTAAATACAATGTGCATGTGAAAGTGCTTTAATTTTCATTTGGGAATCTCCCCCATATTTCAGTTAATGGACCATTCACAAGGTTCAGGTTCAGTTAATATGCTGTTCACAAATTAATTTGTTTTGTTGTGGCAGGGTATATCAACTACCAGGATAGGAGATTAATTTCATAAAATTATGGCTGCTATATTTTATTTTTAGGCACTTCTTTGCAAATTATTAGAGATAACAGCACATTCAGAATGTTGGAACAGGTGGTTTGACACCTTTTATCTTCCATTTTATATATTTTTTTCCTTCAGCTCCAAGTCTCAGTATTTCTGTCTTCTGATCATTAAGTATAATTTTAATAAAACTATCATTTACTAGTGCTTGAAAACACACATCTGTTTGTTTGCTTGTTATTTCAAGTTAAGAACAATTGTATTAGAATCTTCAGAATATGGATTATTTATGTGGCATAATACAATATCTAAACATCCTAAATTATCTGCTTTTAGACATTTTTGGTCTGCTGTCTAATGCTTCTTAGATTTGGAACATACAAGATTTTAAAGAACTGCCATATATTGCAACTATCAGTACAATGTTTCAGAGACTAAAAATTATGCTTCACTGAACAGTGTTTCACTGAACAATGTTTCAGAGACTGTAAAAATTATGCTTTCTTATGTATTTCCATTTTGTAGCTTGGCAGGCTATCTGTAGACTCACAGGCTCTGTCTGTATTTCACTTTGCATAATACAATGTCATGATTGTTTTCACATCCTACTATGTGTAATTTGCATACATTTATTCCCTGATTACAGTAGATAGGGCAATATGTGTCTTTTCAACTGTATGAAAGTACTATCTACTAATTTATCGAAGGGAATACCTCCAAACCAACAAGAAGATATTGTTGATGTACTAAAGCAGCTTTTTGATGATGACAGAGAACTTGGTTCGAAATTCCTTTCTTCTTTGTATTGAACGATCTGTGATGAGAGGAAGGAGAGGGAGATTTACAAGCTTTGTTTATACATTTTTGTATTGAGGCACATTGGTCTTTTATGCATGGCTGTTTCACTCACTGTCACCCCTCTGATGACTTCGGGTCTTTGTGTTGATTATGCATGCCCTTTCTGACCATCAGAGGTCTCCTCACTCTCCCCCTGTCTTTCCCTGCATTTTGTCCGTGTTTTCAAATTCGAGATAAAACAGGCCTCTGAAAATGAGGGCAAAACACAGGGAGAGATCAAGGTGACCTCTGACAGTCATAAACGGCATGCATAATCAATGTAAAGACCCAAAGTCATTGGAGGGGTGATGGTGGGTGAAACAGCCATGCCATTGAATCTTTAAGCATCAGGTGATAATTAAATTCCTAGTAGATCCTCCACTTCCCTAAAAACTGGAAAACTGTTGTTCAGAGTCCTTGAAGGGAGGAACTAAGATTACTTTTCTCTATAATGTTGCTTTATTTCATAAGAACAACAGACTGGAGTTTAATAGTAGGGGCCTTTATAATTGAAGTAGCTAATAGAAATCTCTCACATTCTATAACCTACTTCGTAGCTTGAAGGTTGTCAGTAGTTCTTGGCAGTAAATTTGTCATCCTAAATTGCATATAGTGGCCTTCAGCATAAAGTGTGCACACTCTTTATAAGTACAATTTGAATAACTTGCAGTGTGTCTGTGCAGTATGTCTGTAACAGTTTTTAGCATATCCTAGACAAGGGAATTCTTCAGGGAGGGAGCTCTGTCTTCTGCCTGAAGCAGAAAGACCTTTCCCCCCCCAGTTACTCTTAAGTCTTGCTTCTCCTTTTTGCAGCCAGGGATAACACCACTGCCTTTGTTGTGGTATACTATATTTACTCAAGTCCAAGTTACTGGGCTTTTTTCCAAGTGTGCTTTCAAAAAAAGAGGGGGTGTCATCTTACCTTCATATACAAGTTACAGTTATATCCAATAATATAACAACCTATGTGTTTTTTAGTGTTAGCTTACATTCATGGTTGTCTTCTTTTTGCATAAATACAGATAATATTAATATTTTCAGTGCAAGGAGAACCACTTTGCCGCACAGCAATAGGAAACTTCTGGTAACAGTGTTGCTGGTAGTGGTAAGGGTGCTGTCTTGGCTATTTCTCAGACATGTCTGCTGGAATCACTGGGGTGATGATTTGGATGTCCTGAGTTTTTGTTTCCATAGTCAAATCCCATACCATAATTTAATGCTTACATGTGAAACACATTTTCAGACCTACACAAAAGTAGTGAGCCTTCTGCTTTTAGCAGCATTTGCCACCAGAGGTGCTTCCACTCTAAGACGGAAATTAGTGGGGTGTGGGGAACAGCTATTAACAGTTCATCTGTAATGATCCCTTTGTATACAAACAAATTTAAATTATCCTTTTAGGCTGAGATGCAAAATAGAAGGCAGTTATCAGATGAGTTTAAACACTTTGTCTTTAGATGTAGCAGTAGTGGACAACAGTGCCAGTTACATGTATGTTCTATCCAATAAGTTAAATTTAAATGTGCATAACTATTCACTGGACTATGGCAACTGCCATTATATTTTATTTTCTTATTTGTTTCTTATTCTCTGAAACATACTGAAAATACTTATACCTTCTATTTCATATTTTTACCTGATTTATCATTTTTAATACTTGTGATACTTTCCCATTCTGCTTTATGAAGGAGGCACTGCAGAAATAAAATTGATTAATAATATGCTTTAAAAGTCAGCCTTTTTCTTCTTCTGTGACTAGCACAGCTACAGCTGTCTGCCTAGGCCTTGCCAGGAAAACCTATGAAGAGAGATGAGACAGACAAAATGTTTCCTTGTTTACAATTGGTTAGCATACTTGCAGAGATATGAATTGCTGAGCCCTAGGTCAAATTGAAATTATGTAGTAGAGAGCCAGCAGGAAATTATTTCGGACTGTCACACTCTTGCTCTAGCCACATAGCCAATAAGATTATATATCTGTTAGGATAACAAGAGTTCTATTCTGTTTCACTACTTCCTGTTTAATTGAGTAAAGAACTGAGGAGGATTGGCTGGGATTCCTGGTAGTGTAGCCAGTCATCTATTTACAGGAGAGAGAAAATGCTACAGAATGACCACAGTCCTACTCTTTCTTTTCAGTCTGAATAGGGTAATGTTGCTTAAACCTAGTGTCATAGCAGAAGTTTCTTACTCAATTAATGCGCATAATAGGGTTCCCTGTGTTCTGGTGGCTGCTTTCTTTGCACACAGAAAGCCTTCAACTGGGATTAATTTGGTATTCCTGGTGAGAGTTCATATGCAGAAAAGACCTTGTATCATTGAAACAAAGCTTTTACATTGGCTCTTCCTTCCTGCATTAATCTTTTATCTTTTGATAAGACAGAACCCCATTCTCCACACTCTTTCTATGAAGGCTACTAAGTAGTTTTTGTCATTGTTTTTTACAGTGTGGGTGCGTGGGTGGGTGAGTGGGGGCAGATTATTTATTGTCCCTTGCAGTTATGGGTAATTTTCTCAAAAGTTAGTCTTGTCCTAGACAGCAGTTTTATATGGATTGTTGACAAGATTGTGTGAGTTCTTCATATTTCCATCGGAACAAGTTTATACAAAAGTAGGAACAAAACTTTCATGAGTTTCAGTGCTTAAAGCATATTTTAACTTTTTAAATATGCGTGAATGCCATTTCTAATAGATCATTCCCATGCTGGTTCTTTTTCTTGCCTAGGTGCCACATTGCCAGTTTAAATTGCCTAGTGGGTTATTCACTCTTCAGAGATGCACTTCTTCTATGCTGAGCCTGTGCCATAACTTCAGTGAGATCTTTTAACGAGAGCCTGATCCTTCAAATCCGTTTGCAGCGGCCATTGCATGTCCATGTCTTACAGTGTAGTGGTGTAGGAAACAACATAGGGCAGGGGTCCCCAACCTTTTTGAACTTGGCACCATTGGAATTTTGAAGGGGGGTGGTGAGCACTGCACCAAAATGGCTGCTGCAGGAGGTAGAGCTATATGTCTGAAATGGCTGCCACAGAAAGTGGAACCAAATGCAATACCCACCCTCGCTTTGCAAAAGAATAGCATAGCAGTCATGCTGAACAAATGATGCTGTCTTATTCAAAGTCCGGCCATTGGTTTGTCAAAGTTAGTATTATCTGTAATTTGTTTGGAAACCTGGTCCAGCCACTGGGAGGGCAGCAAGCCTGGAGAAACAGTGGGCAGGGTTCTGCGCCTGAACACTTATCTCCCCCCATGAAACAGCCGAATTCCCTGCATTTCTAAGTCTAGAACAAAGCTCCCTCTCTGCTTTACAAAAGAAGCTCATAGCAACAATTAGTCTAGCTTGAAGTGCAGTTAAGCACACACTGACTAAGGAAAGCTCCAGTGCTTACCAGTCCTCCTGATCTTCCAGTCACTCCAGCTGCTGTTACAGCTGTGGAAAATTCTTTCATTTGAATGAGGTCAGCCAATAACAAGCCCTACCTTATAATGGCCCCACCTACATTCTGGAAAGCTTGGTGGGTGCCAGGAAAGTGACAGTTGCTATGGGGGCCACATTGGGGAACCCTGACTTAGAATGTTACACAGGTGCAGTTCTTAGAGCAATTGTACCAGTGCAATTTCACTAAAGCAGCTGGACCGTGCAAACCTTTTTACAGTTCAGCTTGGGAAAGAGAGTGGGAGTAATGGGTCTTGCTAGGGCAGGGTAGGGGTGTAGTGACATTAAGTATAATCCAGTTCACGAGAAGACAACAAGAGTACTGGGAGCCAAGGCCCATAAGCTCAACGAAACACAGAATGGCACCAAAACTGATGCTGTCATCTATGTAACACCAATAAATTGTTAGACTGTGGTTATCTGTTATATATTAACTGTACATTAAGTAAAATATAATAATAAAGTTATGTAGCACTAGTATGTTCAAGCATTGTACAAATTCCACACCACTGATCACAAATGGAAGGAAAGGTATAATGGGAAGCATGCTGAGCATATATTATATTATAAAATATATATTATATTATAATATATATATTTCTGTTGATATATTTCTATGGTGACTCTGTGATTGCAATTTTAAGAATGCATTTAGAAATTATTAATGACGTGTGGAATATTTTAGTTAAATCTAAATAATTGTATGAGGTAAGCAATGTCCACGATTGTAATACATAATTTGGTACTTTTAAATGCTGTGATGAAAGTTGAGATGAAGGTGTCTTCCACTGCTGAATATTTTTCCACACTGTTTTGTTCCAGTAACTTGACTTTTTGAAACACTACACACACTTCCAAGAAGTAAAATACAAGGTAGGCTTAGTGTATAAGTAGAGAAAGGGCTATTTTCATTGCCGTGTCTTCAGTGCAGTCCCACATGGGATCTGCGCAAGCGCAAAGCCAGCCACGGAGAATTTTTTTCCTAGCTTCTAGAAGCCTCAGCTCTGAAGAGTGCCCCTCCCCCTAGCCAGTGCTGCAGTTTCTTGCCCAAACAGTCACCTGACCAAGCGGGAGGGGGCGCTCTTCCCCTCAGTTCTCTTTCTGCCGCCGCGGAGAGAGGACCTGTTGAGTTTCAGCTCTGGTTCTCCTCAGAGGTTTCTATAACATTATGAGGTGAAAATGAAGGATTCAACGTCCACTGAAAAGTCTAACGGGAAGAAGTCGAAGGATAAGGTTAAGTCTGTTGGGCCCCCTTCAAAAAGTGTGCCAAGTGCAAATCTAAAATAGCAAAAAAGGACGGCCATGCCGAGTGTGTCCTTTGCCTTGGTGAGGGCCATATCCCTTCTTCCTGTCGGGAATGTGCCCGAATGACAAAGTGGTCTCGTAAAGAGGGCTACCAGGCTTAATGCCACACTTTGGAAGCAGTCCTTACAGCCCCAGATCGGGTCATCTGACTCTGCTAAGCCCCCTTCGGTCGCTTCGGCCCCACTTTCCGCACCCGTTCTTCCCTCAACGTCTTCGCATGGAAAGGCCTCTTCCCTGCCTCCTGGGGGTGCGAAGAAGGCCAAGAGAAAATCTACGGGAATGGTTGAAGGAGCGTCTTCCAAGCGGTTGAAGTTGGTCGTATCTCAATCCGCATCGGGGTCGACACAGCCCCCTTCAGGGCCGTCTCCACGTCGAGATGAGCCCCTTCGACATCGAACCCCTTCGCCTCGACGCTCGACGCCTAAGCATGACGTTGCGTTGACTTCAGAGCAGATCATACGACTGCACCAGTCTCCCGGTATCCTTCGGTGCTTAGCTGTGTGTCCGTTCCACTCAGTTCGGGGTCTAGTGTGGTCTCTGTCTGCCACAGTGTACCCCCTCGCAGCCATTCCGTCTCCCCGGCTGGGGACGACTCATCTCGGCACGAGCCTACGCCCACTCGGCATCATTCACCCTTCCCATGTGTGGATGCTTCGCTGCGTCGAAGCCGCTCCCCCGGGTGAGATGTTGCATCTCGGTGTCATACACAGTCTCCGGCACAACGGTTGCCTCGATGTCAATCAAGGTCCCATTCTTCAGATCGCTCCCAAGGCTGCTATTGCCGTGACCATACTTCTCAAGATTCTCGCTTTCGCGGCTATGATTGCAGCTGCTGTCGACGTCGTGGTCGTTCGACGTCGACCACTTTGTCGCAACGAAGGTATTCTCCTGCCTCCCGGCGTCACGCTTCCCCGGCGACATCCCGTCAACGCCGTACCTCACCGCGCCGGCTGTCGACGTCGAGAGCCGAGGAGAGACCCACCTCTACCAGGCATTGTTCTGACCGCTCTCCGCGTCGCAAGTCCCCTCGACGTCGAGACGATCGACGTCATTCAGGTTCGGCGGACAGGGCTATTCACGATGTGCAGCCCCATGCCTCCACGTCAACGGGTGTCTCCACTCGGCGTTGCCATGACTCCAGGTCTGCGCTCACCCATGAACCCGTTTTGACTCCTGTGCCTCCTATTCGGGACTCGCAGGTGTCTGATTCGGATGCCATCAGTGAATCTGCTGGGATGGATACTGACTCCGATGCTAATTCTTTACCCTCGCCTGAGGACTTGATTGACGAGTCTATGGGTGTCTCCCCCCCAGATAGCATCCGTTCCTTTATCGATCAGGTTTCCCGTATGGCACAATCCCTGAAAATCGATTACAAACCCACTACCACCGACCCTATTGACGCCATTTCTGACATCCTCCAACAGCCAGATGGCGGTCCAGTAGCCCTTCCTTTTGTCAAGAGCATTCTTGACAATTGGGCACACCCTGCGTCCTGTTCGCCTTCAGTGCGTAAGGTTGACTCGCTCTATAGAATACCCCAGGAGAGATGTGAGTTTGTCACACACCACCCCACACCTAACTCAATGATAGTAGAGGCCCTGCCGGGCAGATTCCGGACAGGCTCCCATACCTCCCCTCAGGACAGGGAAGGTAGGAAGTTAGACTTGATGGGGAGGAAGATTTACACTGCCACAATACAGTCTGCGAAAATAATAAACTTCCTTGCGGTTATGAGTCGGTTACCAGTATTTCCTATGGGACAAAATGTCCCTTGGATGACACTACTAAACCCTTAGCTAGGACTATCCAATCTGAAGGGATAGCCATTGGGAGAAGCCTGCTCTTGGGTGCCAGGCATGTGACTGACAGCATAAGTAGAGTCACGTCTACCTCAGTAGCGATCAGGAGACACTCCTGGCTTCGCACCTCGGCGCTTCCTTACGATACCAAAGTTCGCATTGATGATCTGCCGTTTGAAGGATCCCAACTCTTTAGAGAACAGATGGATGTCTTTTTAGACAGATTCCGGAAAACAAAAACCAGCTCAAAATCCCTAGGGATTACGGCTTCCCAAACTAGGGGACGCCTTTCAGCTAACCTGGCAGGGGACACTGTTTTACCTCTTCCCGCCATTCCCCCTGTTGAGCAGGGTGGTCACCAAGTTGAGGGACGAGGGGACCGATTGCATATTGATCGCCCCGTTTTGGGCATGTTGGCCCTGGTTTCCCTTGGTGGCTTCACTGGCCAAGGGGAATGTGTCTCTTCTATGACCTGCCCACAATCTCCTCCTTCAGGGCCCATGGGTTCACCCAGAGGTACAATCAATGCACCTGGCAGTGTGGAGAATCCGGCCTTAACAGGTTTTAGATGTTTTGTTGTCTTCGAGGAAACCCTCGACTAGAAAATCATAGGAAAACCATAGGAAAAAAATTCTCCATGGCTGGCTTTGCGCTTGCGCAGATCCCATGTGTGCCTGCACAAAGACACTCGATGAACAACAGTTACAGGTAAGTGAAACACTGTTTTTCCCACCTTTGCAAACAGGACATTGTATTGGATGAAGTTTCTATACTGTAAAATCAAATAAAAAACAATGTATCTTGGTGAGTAGAAAGATGCCATCAGCATTCTTATCATTCAATTGAATTTCTGTGAATTCCTCTCTAATAATTCCTCCTCAATAATGTGAGCATTTCTCAATGGGACCACATTCCAGTATCAGTCCTATATTTCTTCCTTGTACTTCAGCAGCAACTACTGGAATTTTCACTCTTATTATCTGTCTCTTGATCAATATATACACATATTTCCCCTGAGCTGTTAAAGTAGTGACTGTAAATAAAAGGGAATACAAAATTAGCCTGTATGCAGATGCATATTTGGGCTGTTGAATAATCTGTCTGCATCGATTCCCTTGTTGCAGTGCTTCAGTTTTTGGAATGATTGCATGAATTGAAACGAGACACAAACACACACACATGAAAAAGCAAATGGATATCCAGAAGCTGCACCACAGTTCTAACTATCTTAGTTTAAAATATTTAAAAATATATTTGGGTATGTTAACACCTTGCAACAATATTTCAATATGGAACAAATGTTAAAATGAATTCTGAAGGGCATAAATAGGTGCCACCTTTTCCTTCTGTCTTTTCTCAGGAATGATAGAAGTGGTCAAAAGGAGTAAATGTTCAAAATTATTTTTGTCACTAATGGGTTACCTTTCCATTTCTCTCACATTTATGCTTTGAGAAATAAGCTAATTATGCAGTTTACATGGGGGGGGGGGATTCCTGTCGTCTGCTGACTACTGCAGTTAGGTTGTGCCTACCCAGGCTGGAAGCCAGGAAGCTTGGCCAAGGCTGCCTGGGAAAAGCAACTGCAGGATCTGGGAAGGGAAAACAAACAGAGAAACAGCGCCAAGGAGAGGAAGAAAGTTAAAAGCCTTCAGGGAGAAAGATGGCTGGAGTCATTTCCTGCAGAGAATGGAGGCAAAGAGATTTGAGGAAGACTGCGAGAGGGACAGCTGTGACACTTGGGAAGGCTTCCAAGTATACGTGCAAAGCAAGAGCCCAGTGGAGCAAGTTATCTAACTCAGGGCTAAGGCACACAGATAAGAAGGTCCCTTATATACTCATTGGACGTATCAGCCAGGACAGAAGCTTACCGGTCATTCCAGTGCTTTCAAGCCCAGAACCATCAGCAGGTGGGGTCTTATTTGAGACCACTTGTTCTTTCAGCATCTTCCATGACAATCAGCAGGATAGAAACAACAAATAAGATATAAACACAGCCAGATCTGCCCTCCACTGAATGCCCTCTGAAAACTGTTTTACATGCCTTCTTGAATATCGAAAGTGAAGGCATTCTCTACACCCAGTCTGGTAAACCATTCCAAAGGACTGGACTTACCACAGAAAAAGCCTGCAACCTGGCTGTTACCAGACATGTAGTCCTAAGAGACAGCACTGCAAGCAGAAGGCTGTCTGAAGAATGCAGCTGGTGTGTGGGAAGTACAGTTTGATATGTAATAATAAGCACTGGTGTATGTAAAATTAAGTATTGTTTGGGGTTTAATTAGCCTTATTGGTAGCAATTCAAATTAACATTTATGAAATCCAGAACCTTGGATTCAGTGTGCAGCAATATGTTTTGGTTCTCCAAATAAGTAATAGAACTAATATAAGACAATCATGCCATTCAGCAAGAGAATTCCAAGTTGGTAAGTATATCAGAATAAGGTTGGGATCCAAAGACCCTCAAGTGGAGCTTCCAAGTGTGTCCCAGTAGTTCTGAGATTCCATTCCTTTTTATCACAGCTTTTCCTGCTCCCATTCAATTTCAATAGAATTCAGTTTCTAAGAGTCCCATTTAAAATGTCATCTTTGTTTTACTTTGAAATTGTTGGCAATTTTTAAAAGAAGGGATTACCTCCTTTGTGGAAACCAGCATTTTAAGTAAATCCAGATGTTAAAACAGTGCTATAAAGTAATGTGCAATTTCAGGCCCAAATCAGATCCACACCATTCTGTTATTCCAAAGCTGAAAGAAAGCCTCGGGCTAAAGCTGGTCTGTGATATTATTTTGTAAGGTGTGTAAGGTATGTGTGATTACTGGAGATGGAGGTTGATGGAGATGGGACCTTTCTTGAAAATTCTGCTTATGAAAATCCCCTGCATTTTTTTTACTCCTAAACCCCTGTATTGTCCCTTACCCTACTACTAATTCCAAAGTATTTGAAAAATAAACACGTACCCAAAGACTTAGAAGAGAGGTATACTTACTAAATGTAATTATTTCTTTTCCTTGGTTAATTACAGGTTTTTCAGGACCTTGGTACTTCAGTATTATCTGGTGCTTTTAAAGGATACAACATTTGTCTGTTTGCATATGGACAGACTGGTTCAGGAAAAACATACACCATGATGGGAACTCCAGTGAGCTACATCTTTTTATTACATTTTGTGCTCTTATTATACATTTGCTTGTAGTTTGGAATGGACTCTGTTAACCATGTATTACTAGCCAGTGCTTTCCTGTAGGCAGATTTCTCTTTTACAGGATCCGAGAGAGTGGGTTGGATATTAGCAGCTGATACTGACATCCCTTCTGCTGAAATTTATGAAGATGCTCATTCCAACAAGTGAACTGATCAAGGAAACTTAAATAATCAGCCTACAAAAAGGCTGATTTAAATCACTGATATCATTCAAGTTCCCCATTTTCTAATACATGTATTTTCTGAATATGCATATTGATTGGTTGTTACAGGTCTGGAATTTCTATTTGCTTAGAGACAGAGTAGCAGTTGTAAAATCAAGTATTTCTGTGTACTTTCTCTGTGCAATATACTTGAACAATATGAGTTGAATCCAAGCTCCAGTACAAGGAGTGAGTTCACAAAGGAGAATCTTTCTTACCTGTTTTCCTCACAACACCCTGTTTCCTTTTGTAAAACCACTGCTGAGGGTCAAAGAGCCCTCCAGAACAACAGGCCACAAGGGATTGCAGCAAAGTGTGAATTGACCAAAGAGGATAAAACCATCTTTTGTAACCTTGATTGTATTTTGATTTCTTAATATATTAATCATCTGTTCTTTCCCTCAGACACAGCTCTGTCTAATGAGTAAATTGCATGTGTTTTGGTATAGATATTATTGTAGGCAAAAACATTAATTCCGTCAAGTCATCTGTTGTGTTATCTGTCTGGATTTATTTTGATTACAAGTGTTCAGTCCTGAAGGCCATGTCTGACATTGTGTGTCTTGCTTGCTCTTGTGGTATGCATGAGGCACACTTCAGTTTATATGATACAAATAACTATGTTTGGATATTGAGGAGTTTGTTCTTATGGAGTTCTTTTCAGCCATCCAGTTTCATAATCTGACCAGTACTAAAAATCAGAATTGTTAGTAGCTGTGGCCTCCCAAAGCAAATGGGATTAATAACCATTTTGAAGCTTTCCACGTTGTTGACACATGTTACTAGAGAGCTCTTACATCTGTGCATTTTCTATAAATACTACAGTGACCTTAATATGTACAAATGGACAGGAATCTTATACTGTTTTTCTTTGCATTTCAAGGCATCTGTTGGATTAACTCCACGTATATGTGAGGTACTTTATTAAGATAAACATTTTGTATTGTTTAAATTTATCATTTCATTTTCTCCCAAATAATAAAAAATTGTAAATGCTTGATTTGCATAGGGTCTGTTTTCAAGGGAAGATGACTATTTAAAACACCCAGCATCATGTAGAGTAGAAGTCAGGTAGGTGTGTTTCTCTCTCTCATTGCCATGTAGAAATTATAATGTTGAATTTTGGAAATTGTAGGCTCGTATGCTATTGAGAACTGCCCAAAAGACTTTAAATCAAACGTCTTGTGAGTGCATGCTCCATTTTCCCACCTGTATGATATACTTGTATGGTATACAAGCTGTTATGTTTGCTGTAATCTTTGATTTCTGAAATTAGTGTGAAATGTGTGTAATTTACAGAACAACACTCCAGTTTATGGGCCTCCTGACCAGCAGTTTCCACATTAGGAAATCTTACTTATGTCCTAATTCCAGGGTATTCTAATGTGTCATGTAATGCAAAGTTTGGGTTTGGAGGGAAAAAATTCTAACACAGTACAACTGTTTTTAGGAAAAATATACTGCTCCTGATGAATAGCCAATCAGTTTAGAACTGTTGGGGAAAACATGTTTTATCTGAGCATTCTCTGTTGATACCCCTAACTGATAAACCATTTCCCAATATAGATGCAGAAGGGGAACTCTGCCAATCGCAATGCATAATTTTTTGCCAATTGTACCTTTTCCTGATTAACCTTAATTTATGTTTTTTTTTAAGTGAGTGGGCTTACACTGGAGTAACTCTGCATAGGATTTTACTGTTAATTAGACATGTTTCTAATACAGTTATTATATCAAGTTTGTGCTTCATTATTTACTTGTATCTTTTAAAATTTGAATCATGTCCAGCTGTCATTGGACATTTCAGCATCACACAATGCTATAGGGCTTACATAGTGCTTTCACGTGATCAGATAGTAATGGTGAGTTTTTAGCATACAGAAATAATTTAATAAGCTAAGAAATAGTTTTGGTTGTTCAGTATGTTAATGATGCTCTAGTCATGCAATCTAACTTTTTTTTGACTGGGTGGTGGCCCCACCCCTGCACTCAGATGCTCCAGAGGGGACTCTAGTGCTAGACAGCTTTGCCCAGGCACCGCTGAGTCAGGCAGCCTGCCCAGGGACTGTGGAGAAAGACGCATCTGTGGCGCTATGCCTGGAAATGTGCCAACAGTGGCCTCAGAGCCTAGCAGTTCCAGTGCATGCTGAGGCAGGGCTCACTGCACCTATGAACAGGGCAAAGAAGGCCGGGTATGGATTGGGCCTCTTGGGGCCTGCACGTGCCAACATAGCAGCATCTTAAAACCTCCTGGGAGGGCAAGGCAGGACACAGGAAGACTAGGGTTGCCAACCTCCAGGTACTAGCTGGCGATCTCCTGCTATTACAACTGATCTCCAGCCAATAGAGATCAGTTCAGAAAAAAATGGAGAAAATGGCCGCTTTGGCAATTGGACTCTGTGGCATTGAAGTCCCTCCCCAAACCCTGCTCTCCTCAGGCTCTGCCCCCAAAACCTCCTGCTAGTGGCAAAGAGGGACCTGGCAACCCTAAGGAAGACTCAGGCAGGGAGGCTATTGGCCCAGGTTTCTTTCACTCAGTGTGGGCCCACCATGAAGAGAGATCACTGGGGGAGTCCAGGGTCAGCCCACCCCCAGACAATCCTTTATTAGGCCAGCCCAGGGAGAATTGAGGAGGAAGGGCCAGTTCATGCCTTCACAGCCAAAGGACTAGTACAAGGACCGAGAGACAGGGCTCAGGGTGCAGCTGAACCCCTTTCTTCGCCCTAAACTGAGGCCCCACCCTTGGACTTGCTGAAGAAAGGATGCTGGAGGGTGGCCACCTTGGACTCCAGCCCGCAGAAGTCGGAGCCTGACCGGTTTCTTTGCAGTAACCATATGTGCAGCAAATGTAGTAGTAACACTCAAAGGGAGATTACTTCTTAATAACTGCCTACTTTTTTGCTACTATGTTTGAACACAGCATTGCACAGGACAGTAACAAAATGAAATAAAGAAGGACTATTGGGTTGGTAATCCAGTATAACTTGTTTACACTGCAAATACAAATTTCCATGCCCTTAACCAGTGCTAGATATATATGTATATATATAATAGCATTTGTCAAAAAAAGGGTCAGCTACAGTGAACTTCTTTGCAGATATGGGTCATAATGTGTACATAAGGCCCATGCACATAAAACCCAGTATATATAGGCCCAAATAATGTTGTCAATGTCCTGATTATGAATGAACATCAGTAGGCTTCACAACTGGCTGGACCTGGCAAGGAATTCTCCTGCCCCAGTCTCCCGTCCTAGAAAAAATGAGAGGGAGAAAAAGATGGCCTCCATAAAGACACTCTGGAAATTTCCCATGTCTTTGTAAATTTTGCCATGGCCTTTGTAAATTTCAAGATCACTTGATCAAGGAGCTTCTAAGGGATAAAAGGAAAAGGTAAATTTTGCCATAGAGTTAGGGGAAATTCCTAGAATATCCCCTCAGAAGTGACATCGCATCTGCCCCAAACTCCCCACTCCCCAGGCGCTGCCCACTAAATCTCCCTAGGCATTTCCCCAGGCAGTGTTGGGAACCCTAGATATCAGTCATGGGGTTTGGACTTTCACATTTTGGATTTCATGTGAGTAAGTAATTGCTGTGACCATGTCTAGATGTCTGGCAGTCCTGGATGCTAGACAGGTGCGCTCATATGGCAGGGCAGAAAACAACAATCTTACTTCCCCATTGCACATAGACTGTGTGAAAAATTATCTTGAATTGGCACACAATCCTTATATTATTGATTCTTTTTCTCCCCTCCCCCTCCAGTTTCCTAGAAATCTATAATGAGCGAGTACGAGATTTATTGAGGCAACCAACACATGAAAAACCATACACACTTCGTGTCCGTGAGCATCCTGAGACAGGGCCATATGTACAAGGTTAGTAATTTTTAAAAAGACTGCAGATCAGTATTATGTGCCTATTTAGGACTTCTTTCTCTCTTCATTGCACATGTCTTTGCATCTCTTCCGTTCGTCTTTTTAAAAATTCTATGAAGAGCTAGGAGCTCAAATTTTATGTGTCACATATAGACTTCTAGCACTAATTAGTTCTGGTTGGTATTTTCAGAGTACTGAGTTATAGGCAAATAAATGAACATGGTTACAGTTAAGGTTTAAAAGATGTGTTTAATGCTTGTAGTAAACTGGATTAATATTCTTTCATTCAGATCACCAAAAGTATCTAAGATTCCTAGGGGAGAAAATAAGTGTGATCCTGAACAGAGTTAATCCAGTCTAACCCCATTGAGTTCAGTGGGATTAAAATGGCATAACTCTGCATTAGGATTGCACTGTAAAGTACTTCTGAGCATTGCTAGAACTGTGAGATACAATTTTTATGGATCGAAAGAATGCATTGATTCTATCACTGTGACAAAACACATCACTACATTAATTATTGATTATTGTGCTAATACTTCAATCAGTGTACATGTTTAATAACAGTATTGTTATGCTTTTGTTATGTCATCTGGAATCCAGTAAGGCTGTCCTTTGGCATTCATTCTGCTGAATCTGTTTTAAAACTAAAATAATACATGGGAGATAAAAAGTCCCTCCTGCTGAAGTTTTAAATAACTCTCTCATCATCTGGATGCAGTTGATCATTTATTGATTTTTCAGACTGCTGTAGAGCCACAGAGGTTTTAAATAGAAATAATAAATCCTGTAAAAGTTAGTTCTACTAAGCTATCTTTTAAAAATAATAATGAGAATGTGTGCTTAGTAAGAAATTAGAAATTACATCCATATGGACTTATTTAGGGAAGGTGTTGTTTAAATAATAAAAGACAGAGTAATCAAACAGATTATAGAACTTTAAAGACAAAATGAAACATTAGAAGGATTTTGCCTTTTTAGTATAAAACAAAGAAGGGCGCTAATGGCAGCACTGGAAGTATATTAACCCAAGTGAAGCTAATGTGGTACACTGCAGAAACATGGGGGATGGAAATGTCACTTGTTAACCTTAAAAACTGCTTGTGGAGACAAGGGATAGCCAGAGAGAACTCCTTTCATGGCCTGAGGGTGACAACTGTGTCTCCAGCATTGCACACTTGCTCCCATGTAGCGTATCTGGTAGAGACTGGAACCATAGGCACAAGGAGAGCAATTCTAAGTGGGTCTCCTCAGTAGTAAGCTCCATTTATTCAGAGGATCTTACTCCCAGGAAAGTTTTCTTAGGTTTGCAGCCTTAATCCCACAGTACCATAAATATGCAGCAACATCCATGACCTAAGATTATACTGTGGGCTTCACGCTGTGTGTACAAACTTCAGTCTGTCCCCGTTATCACCAGTAGTGCTGGGGATATCCAAAGGCTATTCTGAATTTCCTGGATTATTTCCAGGTTTAGTGTCAGAAACATTTCTGTTCTAATGATGATAACATGCAAAAGGTAACCCAAGAGTGCTTTCAGGTCAATCACTTTGTGGCAGGTGCTCCATAGTCGTGGGGAAATTCATGCAAAGAGTGAAACTTTTTTTATTTTCTTGCTCTAATGACAGTTTTGATGTGGTATGGATTAAGAGAAATGTATGCAAGTAGTCAAGGCTAATCACCACTCTGAACTTCACATTCAGAAGTATCTCTTGATGATATATCTTCCTAGAAAATGTAATTGCTCCCCTAAATTATAATTTGGTCAACAGAATACTTATAGAACTATTTGTTATTCCCAGCCTTTCCTTCAAGAGAGACATTAAATCTTTGCTTTGAATTTATAGTTTACAAGTAAATAATAGATGAATAATCTGTTAAACAAGTAGAATTCTTCTATGACTTCAGACATTTTTCTCTTAAATAATTACATACCTATCCTCAGGAGATGATAATGGTGTTTCCTGACTGAATTTATCATCAGAGCGGGTGGTCTGTTGTTCTCCCACTTTCTAATAAGAATCAGAGTAATGGCATAACAGGGACATTGGCATTGTCCACCTTGTGGGAATCCTGCATGGAGTATGCCATATAAGGCTTTTGATAGTTATTATCCGGGACTTGCGATAGGCCCATAAATTCCAGTACATTTCCAATGGACTACTTTTCCTAACAATGCAGCATTGCAGTTCAAATTTTAGAAAGACTTGGCAGGATGCCTAAAAAAGTGAAACGAAGTCTTTGTTTTACAGTGTCATGTGATTGGCTTTCAGTGCTGTTGTGAGAGCAAATGAGTGAATAGATTTTATCCTGGTAACGTGTAACATACAACTTGCATATTTAAAAGCTTTAAAAAGGTATATTGTAAGAGTTTTACATTTCTCCCCCTTGTTGATTTTAGTTATTTTTTCAGAACTGTGATTCATATTTGTGCAAATATATAATTATGAGTTAAGCTTCACAGAGGCTAGTGAGAGTTTTAAACAAAGCACTATATCCTGCTAGCTGGAATATGTGTGTGTAAAGTGCTGTCAAGTCCCTTCTGACTCATGGCGATCCTATGAATTAATGACCACCAAAATGTCCTATTGTTAACAGCATTGCTGAGATCTTACAGATTGCTGTGTTTTCCTTTATAGAGTCAATCCATCTCATGCTGGGTCTTCCTCTTTTCCTGCTGCCTTCCACTTTTCCTAGCATTATTGTCTTTTCCAGTGAGTTTTCTCATAATGCAACCGAAGTATGATAGCCTCTGTTAGGTCATTTTAGCTTTTAAGGACAGTTCAGGCTTGATTTGATCTAGGACCCACTGATTTGTCTTTTTGGCAGTCCGTGGGATCCGTAAAACTCTCCTCCAACACCACATTTCAAAGGATCAACTTTCTTCCTGTCAGCTTTCTTCATCATCCAACTTTCATACCCATACATAGTAATAAGGAATATTATGGCATGAATTAACTTAATCTGGATTTCAGTGACACATCCTTACACTTAAGAATCTTTCCTAGGTCCTTCATGGCTGACCTGTCCAGTCCCAGTCTCCTTCTGATTTCTTAGTTGCAATCCCTTTTGGTTGATAGATGGAGCCAAAGGGGAAAAAATCTTGAACAATTTCCATTTCCTCATTGTCAGTCTTGAACACATAAACACATGAAGCTGCCTTCTACTGAATCAAACTCTTGGTCCATCAAAGTCAGTATTGTCTACTCAGACTGGCAGCAGCTCTCCAGAGTCTCAGGCAGAGGTCTTTCACATCACCGACTTGCCTAGTCCCTTTAACTGGAGATGCCGGGGATTGAACCTGGGACCTTCTGCATGCCAAGCAGATGCTCTACCACTGAGCCATGGCCCCTCCCCTTAAAGTTTAGTAATTCCCCAGTAGTCATTACTTTTGACTTCTTCATATTCAGTTGTAGTCCTGCTTTGGCACTTTCTCATTTAACCTTCAGCAGTAGTCATTTCAAGTCTTCACTGTTTTCTGCCTGTATTGTGGTATTATCTACATATCTCAAATTATTAATGTTCCTTTCCCCAATTTTCAGTCCACCTTCATCTAAATCTAATCCCATTTTCCTGATTTCTAATCCAGATTGAAGAGATAGGGAGATAAAATACAACCTTGTCTAACACCTTTGCCAATTGGAAACATTTTCCATATTCTGTCCTAACCGTGGCCTCTTGTCCAGAGTAGAGGTTGCGCATCAAAATAATCAGCTGCTGTGGCACACCCATTTCCTTTAAAACCAACCATAGCTTTTCGTGATCCTCACAGTCCAAAGCTCTGCTGTAATCTGTTATTTTCTCGTACGCTCCAGTAACCAACATAAATTTGCAATATAATCTCTAGTGCCTCTTCCTTTTCTGAATCCAGCTTGAACATCTGGCATTTCTTGTTCCATATACGGAACTGGAATAGACATATGAATGTCAAGGAATTTTCAACGTGAAGTAAGCCCCAGTGAGTTCAGTGGGACTCACCCAAGTAAGTGTGCATAGGATTGTCGCCTCAGAGTCAAAAAGACTTTGTGGTTTTGAAATGTAATTGAGGGCCAAACTTGATGTTGTTTTAAGACTTAAATCAGGCCGCCCACCCCAAGCTACTACTTGCCCACGTATGTATTTCTCCCCCATGGGAAACATATGGGAGAGGGGATATTTGCATGAGAAAAACAGCATAGGAGAAAAGAGTTGATCCTTCTTCATGAATGCCAAGGTTCTGATCCCCGAATCCTCCTTCCTTATGGCCTTAAGAGAAAAATGAGTGATCTCTTTGTGGATCACATGTGGATCACCGTTACATCTAATTTGGCACTCAAGCTAGGCCTGTGATACCTTACAGAAACTCAGCTGCATATAGCAAGGTTCCTTGTCTATATATTATCATCACCATGAACATGGGGTTGTATATACACAAAAGGGATGTTTTCATGGAGATGCTCCCTCCATTGAACTAAGTGGAGATGCCTGCTGGTGTAGGGATGTATCTGAGAATATAGCAGCACTCATATGCTGTAGATTGTGGGCATTATCTTTTTCGAAATAACTTTTAAAGAAACAATATAAACAGTTTAAATACTATTTTCCCTGAAGTGTTACGTTTCTCAATGATGAATGCAGTTTATCAGTAGGTCAAAGCATTTTAAAGTGCTTATTTGCTATTTTATTTAGAAGATTTTTCTGCAAAAAATAACACAATGTTAAATGAGAAAACCATACAAATCATCAAAACTCTAACAGCAACAGAACAGATAGCCACACTGTAACAGCAGTCAGTCATAAAAACAACAATAAAGAACAATATATTAATAGAAGCAACAGAATCAGCAGTAAAAATCAATATAAATCAGCAGGAGAAAGGGTAGTTCAGCACCATGTCAAATCAGTTCAGTTTATTTACCGCCAAATTATTTCTGGAACAAAGTTTATGAAAATGTTGCAAATGCAGAATTGTTCTCAAAGCAATCTACCACTGTTTGTTTGTGTAGAACTAACCAAAATGAATTTGAATTGCATTTGATCAGCAATCCTCCTCCATACAATTGGTCATGTGAATGAAATAAGCGTGTTTTCACTGAGGGACACAGCAAAACTGACATCTTCCATTTTTCTAAACACCATGGTTATTGAAGACTAGCTAGTAGTTTGCTGACCCAGGGCTAATTGGGAGGGAACGCCGACGCGCTAACAAAGTTATAAGACATTTCTCTTAAATAACATTTTTATTACAATCATAACTTTATTAAAAATCAACTTTAATAATTAATTGTAAAGATTGGAATGGAAGTTAGATTAAATTAGGCCACAACTTGGCCTCAGTTGTAACTAAAATATACAAATTACATTTAGTCCCACACTCCATGCTTCATAAGCGCTTTTACTTTCTTACAAGCAGTGTATTTCTGGTTGCAATCTTTTTTAAAAAACCAAAAAGAGTATTGAGCATTTTGGATAGTTTCCAGATTATTATTAGCTGCAGCTAATGTTTTTGGGCTGTTAGCCTTTTTAACTGTTTAACTGAATTCAACTTGGGAATGCTTTCAAAATTCTCTCTTATAGATGGTTCAACTGTTAAGGAATCAATGCCTTTTAAAATCAGGAAATGATGTAATCCAAGACTTTGAGATTTCACTGTGATATTTAATAACAGCCATTCTTTTGCAAAACAACAAACAGTGCTTTTTATGCCATTCCTTATCTACTAGCATTAAGGGGTTTTTTTTAAATACTTACTAAGACTAAAACATGTATTACAGTTTCCATAAATACTTACAGAAGAAAAGCCATATTGGATCATGCTTAGGGCGTAGCTATCTGACACCCTAGGGTTGCCAGCTCCAGGTTGGGAAATACCTGGAGATTTTAGGGGTGAAGTCTGAGGAGGGCAGGGTTTGGGGAGGGGAGGGACTTCAATGCCATAGAGTCCAATTGCCAAAGCAGCCATTTTCTCCAGGTGAACTGATCTCTATCAGCTGGAGATCAGTTGTAATAGCAGGAGATCTCCAGCTATAGGTTCTATGACACCCTCACATTTTTATAGTGAATTCTGTAAGTTGCAGAACTGTTTTCTTTTGTCTGTCCTGAATTCATTGGGTGAAGTTATTTTACTGTTCTAATAGCTCTTCTAAAGTGACACAGAGAGAAGACATTTTCTCACCCCCTTCATGCACCATACATAATTGTATAAGCTTCTCTGATGTTCTACCTAAATCATTTTTGCCTAAACTGGAAAACCTTATCTCTTAAGGAATTCTCTCCCACATCATTATTGGAGAGCCAATGTGGTATAGTGGTTAAGAGTGTCAAACTAGTATGTGGGAGACCCAGGTTTGAATCCCCACTCGTGCCATGGAAACTCATAAACACATGAAGCTGCCTTATACTGAATCAGACCCTTGGACCATCAAGTTACTGTTGTCTACTCAGACCGGCAGTGGCTCTCCAGGGTCTGAGGCAGGGGTCTTTCACATCACCTACTTGCCTAGCCCCTTTAACTGGAGATGCCAGGGATTGAACCTGGGACCTTCTGCATGCCAAGCAGATGCTCTACCACTGAGCCACGGAGGCCAGTCACACTCTCTTAGCTTAACCTGCCTCACAGTGTTGTGAAGATAAAATGAAGAGGAGAATGATGTAAGCTGCCTTTGGGTCTCCATTTGGGAGAAAGTCTGGATAGAAACGAATTAAATAAATAATTTTGATTGTGCTTTCTTGCATTTTTATGTGTTTTTTTTGTTGTACTCGTGCCCTAATTTAGTAAGGGTGACAAGCGCACAAAAGCAGACTTCTGCTTTCACTTTATGCTTCATACATGACTAGTCTAAACAGCCTAAAAGCTACTCCATAAGAGGGCATATTCCATTGGGATAGCTTGTGTTATTCTGTTGCAGCAAAAACAGCCAAGAGTTTTGCAGCACTTTAAGATTAACAGCTGTATTGTGGCACAGAGCCCACCATGACAGAAGCATGAAGTATTATCCTCAGTTGGCAGATACAGTTATATGCAGGGGTGGGGGGAATGTAATCAGTGCTGCCAAAAGGCCATGAAATGCAAAATGTACAGAAAATATGTGACCTTTCTGTGTAAAGAAATAATAACACATGCTGTTTCAAAGCCCACCACCCACCTCCACCCATGGAATGGCTTTTTGGGGAGGGGCACAAGACATTGCAAGGGAAAAGGAGGAAGGTAGAAAAACCCGATTGTAGAAGCAGAACTCTTTCCATGGTTCTTGGGATCCAGTTAATTGATTCCACCCTGCTTGAATATAAACCAGGTGATATGTGACCAATGAATTGTGCTAATCAGCCTTAATAAATCTGAAGAAGCAAGATATTGATATCTGAATTTCCTGCTTATTCCTTGAAAATAAGCTATGTGAGTTAATTTGCTTCAAGACTATGTAAAAAAGAAACACATTATTTGGCAGAACAAAATTTAAGATAATATGTTTGATCACCCACCCAGCTGTTTTTAGCTCCATAAAGGGCGGTGGGGGGAGTAGATAACTATAGATTATGCCTTTTCCCTATTGTGGCTAAAACTGGAGGGGGTGTCAGTGAGGGAAACCATGTAAAAGAAATTCATTACTGTAATCTTTTTTTGGTACCAATTTGTATTGATTCCTGTGGCACAGTAATGATAGCTAACTGTGCAGTCAGCCCTAAACAGAGTTAACCCTTTGAAGCCCATTGACTTCAAAGGACTTAGAAGGGCGTGACTTGCTCTTAGAAGGGTGTGAATTGCTCTGTTTGCTATCACTGCTGTGTGATGTGAATTGCACTTTAAGTCTCAAGCTGTTTTCATTGTACTGGGTTGTAAAATTAACTGTTTTTATTTTCTGCCTAGCCCTGACCTGGATGGCCCAGGCTAGCCTGATCTCGTCAGATCTCAGAAGCTAAGCAGGGTCAGCCCTGGTTAGTATTTGGATGGGAGACCACCAAGGAATACCAGGGTTGCTGTGCAGAGGAAGGCACTGGCAAACCACCTCTGTTAGTCTCTTGCCATGAAAACCCCAAAAAGGGGTCGCCATAAGTCAGCTGCGACTTGAAGGCACTTTACACACACACACACACATTTTCTGCCTAATGAATGCACTGACATAGGTAAGGATCCAAATGTCTGTGAGCAGAATACTTTCCACTGGGAGTTTCTGTTCCACTTTGTACTGCAGACCCTTGTATCCAACTGAGGCATTTGTAAAATCGGGACCATCTGGGGTAGGATTTGACATAAATGCAATAAAATGTGTCCAACAAAGAAAATTAGCCATTCCCCCCTCCACACACACACAATGTTCATGCAGAAATAGTTTCTGCTCATGCATTTTTAATATTCATCCATATTAGGCATAATAATAGGAAAGAAATTTTGTTAACCATTGGTCATTAATTTTAAAATTCTCTGCTAGGACTGTCTCAGCATGTGGTTACGGACTACCGTCAAGTAGTTAGACTTTTGGAAGAAGGAGTAGCAAACAGGTATTTTATTTCAAATTCCCAAAAACATGTTGGCTCTCTTTTTTATATATTTATGTTGGTTGTTCTAGGTATATTACCATCTGTCCTTCCTTCAACAAGGTGAGGTTAATACTTGCAGTTAATCTGTAGAAAAATATGAAGATGGTGCATGGCTTGATAGTATCAGAAAAAAAAGGAATACAGCTTGATATAGTTGTAGGAACAGTATCTGAGGACAATTTAAATCTAAATTGATGTTTTGATGTATCTAATATTCTTCTGTAGGTTCACTGAAGAGCAAGTTAGAATGACAGCACTACTGAAGTCTACAGAATTCATAATATTTTGCAAATGTTGTGCATAATGTTAGAAATATAATGTAGGCAATATAGCTGACAAAGTCAATCTGAGTATATCTAATTCCAAATGTACCTTGTGAATCCAAAACTCATTACAATATAATTTTAATTTTGTTGTAAAGTGTGCCAGAGTCCAGTGTCTCATACTGCTGTAAAGAAAGTCTAAAAAAGAGTATACAGTATAAAAATGTTTCTAGATATTCACTGTCCTTCTATACAAATGAAGCTGCCTTCTGCTGAATCAGTACCATTGGTCCCTTAAAGTTAGTAGTGTTTACTCAGACTGCCAGTTGCTGTCCAGGGTCTCAGGCAGAGGTCTTTTGTACCACCTCCTGCCTAGTCCTTTAGCTGAAAGTGTCAGAGATTGAACCTGGGACCTTCTTTATGCAAAGCAGAGGCTCTTCCACTGACCCACAGTCCTTCCCCATTACTTAAGTGAAACAAAAAACAATCCCAGAAAAGATAAGTCAATAACTAGATCCTTGAGCCAAACATCCAGACTTATTGACAAATGCCTGCATGGTTCCTTATGTAAATAAATCAGTATTAAGAGCCATAATATAACTGACGGTGGATTTGGATGTTAAGGAATGGTGGGGCTGAGGAGTCGCTTCACGTTCTCTGTGCTTCTTGTGTAACATCTGAAGTTGGCCATTGTATCTGTTGTAGCCAACAGTAAGATGGATAAATCACCGTGGCAGGAGATGCAATTATATAGTGTTCAAAGACATTTGGTTTCTTTTGCTGTTACAGCTTTTCTGACAAAACGGCACAACAAGTGACACACAACAAAACAATTACACAATGATGAAAAGTTGTAGAACACTTTAGTGTTTTAAATGTAAGAACGTTCATTTACTATGTTGGAACAACATGGCTGATTTTCTCCTTTGTTATTCATTATGGTAAATATTGAAGTGTTTTATGATTTCATATGGATGCTAGGCATGATCCAGACTATGTGACTAGTACTGGCTCCAGAGTGTTTTCAGACACATGATGGATTTTGCTGGAGTGAACTAGACTGTGGAAGAAAGGTAAATGTAATAAATTCCATGCCCAGTTGTTTGATGGAATCTGCTTTCACATATGATGAATCCAAGGGAAGATACAGAGCCATTCATAGCTGGTAGTGGAAGTGGATCCAATCAAAATCTTTGAACTTTACCTTGTAAACATGATTCTTATACTTTTGCCTATTTGTTTGTATTATGCTTTGCCTTCCTTATAGAAAACCAAAACATTCAACTCAACTTTTTCTGTTTTTGTCTAGAATTACTGCGGTTACACATGTTCATGACGCCAGTAGCAGATCCCATGCCATCTTCACTATTCAGTATACTCAAGTTAGTTCCATCTTCCATTCAAACATTTTTTGAAAATTAATTGAGACACTGGGTTGAATCCAAAGTACCATGAAGGAAGCTCTGTTCAAGGCATGAAATGGTCACCCTCTGCCATGATGTGAGCATTAGCCCAGGGGAGGGGGAGATCAGCAAAAATCACCCCTTTCTGTCAACAGGAAATAAGCATTGCATTCAATCCAGTGTTTGGTGGTGATATAAACAAAAAAATAACAATTGTGGGTTTTTTTGAAGCCTTATTGCAAGTCTCACATATATTCTTGAATTGTGGTCCAGGGACAGTGTCGGGTCCTCTTATTCTGCATCTGCCTGCTACTGAACTGGTTGGGTTGTTGAAGCTTCTTGTTTAGCAAATCCTGTACTAAACCTGTAACTGCTTCTTCAAGTAACTGGAGAATCCAGAAATGACAAAAATCATACGCATATAAACATAGCTTAATTTGTTTAAATAAATGTGAGTTGCACATATTAATACTTTATTGCATTTTCCTTCAGGCTATATTAGAGAATAACCTGCCCTCTGAAATCGCAAGCAAGATCAACTTAGTGGACCTTGCAGGCAGGTAATGTTTCAGCTTTTGGGACAGCTTTCTGTAAGCCAATAATTGCTAAATTTTCCATCCTCAGGGAATAATTTTCACATGGTCATTTAGCCTATGTACACTGCAGAGAAATCTGGGTGGGGTTTGGAGTCATATGTTCAGTTCCTTCTTCTGGGAAACTCTAGGGTTCCCTAACCCACAGTTTGAGAAGCAGTGTCATAAACTGTTAGTTGCCATTTTACGGGTCATACTATTGTTAAGCTCCAGTAGAAAAAGGAAATTAAGCTTGCCTTATCAGTCATGTAGCCTTTGTAATACAGATGTGAGGAAAACAAAGAGAAAGAGGTAGATTTTCTAAGAATAGTATCTAGTAGTAAAAATGGCTTCAGTGGAATGGAATGAAGCACCATGTATAAGGTTAAAATGTTGTTAGTTTGTGTCAAGGAAAATGGTCATCTCTGTATCAGTCAGCCTGACAGGATATAAACTTCAGTGGTTTGGCCATGTCATAAATTTAAAGCTTTAACATGGGGAAGTTCCACATAAAATACGAACTCTTCCACTGTTTCCAAGATAAGATGAAAAGCTTGAGATCGCACCTTTGCATTTCAAAGCTATATGGCTTAACTGCTCTTAGCAATGTCAAAATAGAGGGGGTATCTTGCTCCTCTTTGAGAATCATCTTTTGGATCACATTCTTGATTGGCTTATACTGGTCAGGAGTTCATTGATCCAGTTTCTTGTAAAGTTAGTCTATAATCATCTGGCACAAGTTTTTCCAAGCATGGCCCAATAACACTATCAGGGCCATTTTGCTGCATTTTCTGCCTGGAATGAGTGAATCATAGAGTTGGAAGGGGTCACCAGGGTCATCTAGTCCAACCCCCTGCACAATGCAGGAAATTCACAACTATGTCCCCCCACACCCCCAGTGACCCCTACTCTATACCCAGAAGATGGCAAAAAAAAAAAAAAAAAAACCCTCCAGGATCCCTGGCCAACCTTCTGCTTTGCTACTTATGCTGATTTTAAGGTGATGTAACCTGCTTGCTTTCATGTGTGTAAGTGTAATTTAGGAAGCTAGATTTTGTTATTTTATTGCACCTGCTCGTCCTTTGCCCTATGCTTAAGCCTGAACCTTTTCTTTAATCTTTTCAGTAAAGACTGTTGTTTTTATTGGTGTATTATACTGTGTGTGAGAGAGAGTCCAAACCCAGTTTTTGTCAAACTACCAGAAGGAGATTTATTCCAAGGTCTTATGTTTGGGGGACAGGGGAATCAAATCATCCTTGCAAGGATGTGGTGGGTCAAAAACTCCAGTCTTTGACAGTATGGTGCCTGCAAAATAAACTTCTCCCTCCCTGCATACACAAGGGAATGGTTCTGTATGTATTTATACTTCCCTGAAAAAGAGCCGCCAGGATTTGGGAAACGTTTTATGATCAAGGTTAGTTTGTATAACCCTTAAGAGATTCCTTGTTTTCCTGTGGCATTAAGCTGCAGTCATTTTAATTTTCACATATCCATTTGGTAGAACATGTGCTATCCCCACATAGTGGGTGGAACGGCTCTGAGATTTTTCCTGTGTGTTCTGTTGTGCTCAGCTGAGAGTGCCATTTTATGCATTCCTTCTATGTACTGATCTTGCATTGAGGGCTCGTAGAGAGGGGTTTTCAGAAACAGCCCCCTAATTGAAGAATCACTTCCCTATGCTTGCTAAAACCTGAGCCTGAGCATTTTCCAAACTTCACTTTGGAGAAAATAGTTTTCATGGTGGGAAAGCCTAGCTACTATTTTGGCCTTTTGAAGGCTGGTTGAGGTTTGATTCTCATGTTTCAGTCATTTTCAGATTTGAGTTAAATTGTGCGAATCTTCCTCAAGGTTGATTTACTTATTTAACTCTTTCTTGTGTTTCAGTGAAAGAGCTGATCCCAGTTACTGCAAAGATCGAATTACAGAAGGTGCCAACATTAACAAATCATTGGTGACGTTGGGAATTGTCATCTCTACCTTAGGTATCAATAATGGACCTTTTATTTTAACAATAGCTGTACACCATTCTGCAAAACAAATTGTCCTGCTGCATTGGTATGTGGCCTATCATGATTAATGGTGTTTTAAATATAGATGTTTGCAATCTGTGGAATTCTCATTGTACATGCTGCTGCCTAGTTCCTATTCCTAGTGGAATATTTACCCAGAGGCAAGACATCATGATTTTAATTCTAGGAATGTGCAATATGCTGAGAAGTTAACAATAATTACTTTGGGAAGTCCTTGTGCTGCAAGTCCTTGCGGGTTCCCATTTGTGGCTATTTGTTGTACAAGTCATAGACTGTGTGTATTCCCCCTTTCTTCCTGTTCTTAGCACAAAATTCTCAGATGATCAGCAGTTGCCAGAGTATAAACAGCATAGCCAGTGATGTGGATAGCAGCCACACAGGCAGCCACTGTGGAGCCAGTGTCAGTGGTCAGAGGCGTCAAGCTTACATTCCATACCGTGACTCCATCCTCACTTGGCTTCTGAAGGATAGTTTGGGTGGTAATTCAAAGACAATCATGATTGCAAGTAAGTTTAAGGTATTATTGTTTGTGGTCAGAAGACATCTGTGGTCTAGATACATGTCAATGTGAATATGACTTCCTTTCTAATCCAATCCCCAAGTGAAATAGCCAGGGCATAAGGAAGAAACCTCTTCTGCCACTTCTTAAGCGGAGAGAGGTGCTGGCTTAAATCCTAGACCCAGCTTGTCTGAGGAATAAGAAGTGGTGTGCTTCACATTTATTTGTAAAGCAATTTTAATATATTCTTAAATAGCTTGAGTCCAGTAGCGCCTTAAAGACTAACAGAAATATTTTCTGGCAGGGTATGAGCTACCCACTGTGAATTATCTTAAATAGCTTATCTTTCTTCCTCTGTAGCGATCTCTCCTGCAAGTTCTTGCTATAATGAGACCATGAATACCTTGCGATATGCCTCAAATGCCAAAAACATTATTAACAAACCCCGGGTGAATGAGGTTAGTTGTCTCGCTGCTTTATCCGGTTTTGCAAGTTTGTTTGTGTATTAGGTTATGCTGAATGTCACTTACCAAAACATACTTACACAAACATCAGTTAATCTCTAAGAGATATTTAAACACATTTTGTCATATTGTTTATGTGCATTTTAAATTCTTTGGTAGTTCTTGCATTTGCTTATTGTTAGTTCTAATTTCCTAGGCTATAGTGGATTATAGTAATGGGTTTAATCCTATTCTCATAGTATTTGTTTGCACGCAAGGCAGAGAGGGGCAGTTTTGCTTGCTCCCCCTTAGTGAATCTGGTTTTGCTGCAAAACTTCATCCACGTAGGTTTCCGAACCCTCAGCATTGCCATTTCATGGCTGCCAGGTCTACATATGCTTTCCCCTGGGGCTACACAGAATCCAGTCTAAAATATTTACTTAAGTAATGACATGGTCTGGATTCTAAGCTAGAAGGTGGAGATTTAATGTACATACTCTTGTACACAAGAGGAAATATGAATGTAGCATAAAAACTTTGATTTTTCCAGAGTTGGCAGGGTATAATATATAGATTAATACGTTTTTATAGCAACTTAGTGTTGGAACCGGACTAATGGAACTTTCTTGCCTTTCTCCTCCTACTGATTTTCCTTGGAGATAGGGGACATTGAGGGATGACATTGGGGGGAAGGTGAAATCAGTGGAAACTGCCAAATCAATCTGGATCCAACCCTATTTGTTTTCATACAGGGTGGCATGCAGTATATTTCTTGTAGTACAACCATTATGAAATGGATTGGTTTCATACCTCTTCAGGTATCTATTTAAAAAAGTAAAGTGCTTGTGCTCTTCTCTTTCAGGATGCAAATGTGAAGCTGATTAGAGAACTCAGAGAAGAAATTGACCGACTGAAAGCTATGCTGATGAGCTTTGAACTGGTTTGTACAGATATTTAAGTGTAACCAAAATTAACAATTACTTAGCTCAGTATATCCAACACAGCTACCCTCTGAAACAATAGCTGCCTTTTTTCAAAACCCTCACCCACTGCAGTTAGAAATATTTCATGAATAGATTTTGATTGCCCAGTATAGCTTCTGGTATGCGCCTGTATTTTCTCCTTGTCTCATCTTCCCTCCTAAAGTAAGATAATTTGTCTGCATTCTGAATATTGAAATGGTTCAGAGTTTCCCCACAGGGAGGGGCCATGGCTCAGCGGTAGAGCTTCTGCTTGGCATGTAGAAGATCCCAGGTTCAATCCCCGGCATCTCCGGTTAAAGGGACTAGGCAAGTAGGTGATGTGAAAGACCTCTGCCTGAGACCCTGGAGAGCCGCTGTCGGTCTGAGTAGACAATACTGCCTTCGATGGACCAAGGGTCTGATTCAGTATAAGGCAGGTTCATGCATTGATCTTTCAAATTTTGTTTGCACAGAGGAATTTTAGTCCATCATGGAGTGATGATAAAGATGGAAATTTGACAGAATTAGTTCTTCAGAATGAACTTAAGGTTTGTACACCTTGTAATTTTCCCCATATTATGTGGTGGGAGATTGTGGTGTGTTTTATAAATTCTTCCTTTGTATGAAAACATGTATACTACAGCAGATATGCACCTATCCTCCCCATAAGTGAAACTGCATGGAGAAAATGTCTCATCTGGTGCCATTGTAAGGCACCAGTGGTCTCAACCTGGGGCACTGGTGGTAGGGGTTAGGTACTTTACTTGCTGCACCACTATGGGAGCTTGCACTTGGAAGGGATTGCCAGCCTAATCTTGGATGTGCTGCAGCACCAGCAATACAGATGGCTATGAGTAGTAGTACCAGGACTGGATGACAGCTGGATCCCCCATCTGTCCCTATAAAACTTGAATCCACTTGTTGCTTAGGCGCAGAGGAATCTGCTTGATCCTGTGCCTGACCTCATGTTTTTCTACCTTTCAACTATTATGCAGTCAGCCTCTTGGCTCTGTGTTTCCAACCCTACCAGTGATCACCCGGGACGGTGGGGGCTCCCTTTTCTGGCAGCAATAATAGTAATCTGCATCCTCTCTAAATTTCTACTTGCTTGCAGTAAAAATGGGTTCACATAATGCAGTAAAATCAGCACTGTTTTCTTTTTCCATTTGCACCCCCCAAAGATTGAGCAGCTGACCAAAGACTGGACAGATAAGTGGATTAACAAGAAAGCTATCATGGAAGAATACAGGGTGGATATCAACAAGAAAAAATCTGGAGTGACAATTGATTCCAGTTTACCTCACTTAATGACCATGGAGGAAGATATCCTTAGTACTGGAGTTGTGCTTTATCATCTCAGGGTGAGATGGGATCCAAGTATTTGGGTTTTATTTTCAAATTTTAAAAGCTCTAGTTATCTTAAACAAGAGAAAATGTTGAGCTGGCATTTAAGCTTCACTGGTTTAATAGATATAGACAAAAATCATGTGACATAATTCTGGACAGTGAAGTGAGGGGGGACTTCTTAGATCGCAAGATAATCAGGAATCTGTAGCTCCATCAAATGGCACCTCCAAGTTTGCATCCCACACTTTATTTACATCCATATTTCTTATAAGCAGAAAGGTGTGTTATATTATTTGGACTCAATAATAGCAAGTAGAGCTCATCTTTAGAATGCAGAAACAGAAGAAATTCATATTGTGAGCCAGTGTGGTACGGTGGTTAGAGTTTTGGACTAGGACAAGGTAGTTCCAAGTTCAAATCCCTTCATCTTGGTCATGAAGCTCATTGATCCTGTGCAAGTGCCAGATCCTGTGCAAGTGTAACTGCACCAAATCTGTTTCTGTTTGCTGATCACTGGATCTAAGCCATAGTCAACCGGTAGGTAGGGGTTTAATGGGGGAGAGTACCTCCATTGAACTTGGTCAGGCTTCCTTCCATGTAAGCATTTGTGGGATTCAGTTGCAAGTTTAACAACGGCCTACAGCTATCTGCTTGGAAGTGAGTAAGAAATGCCTTTTGCCCAACAGTAGTGTCCTCTGTGTCGTTAATAATACCATGTTCATTTTAAATCATTTATTTGGAGATGCAATTTATTTTGATATATAATAGACCCCCTGTGCTGGTATAACTTAGAAGTAAATACTAGTGGAATTTACATTTAAGTAAGTGTGCATTATAGTATTGTAATCTTAAGCATCTTGCAGTGCAATCCTATACAAAGTTACCCCAGTCTAAGCCCTCTGAGATCAAAAGTCTTAGAGTAACTTGGCATAGATTTGCATTGTAATATTGGCAGTCAACTTCCAGGGCATTCTGTCTGCCAAATTATACTAAAGGTACTGGCTTATTTTAGTGTGTTCTTTCAACTGAAGTTGTGAACAGAAGCCTGTCTTTGAAATCTGGTATTCAGTAATTCAGACCAGGAACCCTGTACAACATGTGCATCAGCACACTATGTTCTCCTCTCTTTTGGTTTTTGAAACTTCCATGCTTTTATGTGTAGCCTATGAGTACCATCTTATTTCTTCTGGAAAGCCATATTGGTAATTTCAGGCATTGCTTGCACATACTTCATGTACTCGGTTTTTCTCTTGTTTTACCCTGCACGGGACTGTTTGTGGGTATGCTGGTTGTATTGTGCTTTTTTTACATTTATTGACTGCACTATATATACACAGAACAACTTCTTAGGATGAATACATACAACAACAATGCCTGATGACCCAGTGAACTTGTCTCCAATAATACAGTATTGCAAGAATACGTAAATTGGGTAACAGGATTTGTTAGTGAGGATTTGTGTTCGGTTTGTTGGTAGTGTTCACAAGAATACTTTAAAAAATAGTTTCAGAGGATAGCCGTGTTGGGCTGCAGTAGAAGAGCTAGATTCTAGTCCATTAGCACCTTGGAGACCAGCAGGACTTTCTTAGTATAAGCTTTTGAGAGCCAATGCTCCCTTCATCAGATGCAAGTTGGAATGGAGATCTCTCAGTCATTATGGGAGAGAGTTGGCTGGACAGCAGTACATGTGAAAGAGATCTGGGAGTCTTAGTGGACCACAAACTGAACATGAGTCAACAGTGTGACATGGCGGCTAAGAAGGCCAATGCAATTCTGGGCTGCATCAATAGGAGTATTGTGTCTAGATCAAGGGAAGTAATACTACCACTGTATTCTGCATTGGTCAGACCTCACTTGGAATACTGTGTCCAGTTTTGTGCTCCACAATTTAAGAAGGATGTTGACAAGTTGGAGCGTGTCCAGAGGAGGGCGACCAGAGACTTAGGGAGTTGGGTTTGTTTAGTTTGGAGAAGAGAAGGTTGAGGGGAGACATGATAGCCATGTTTAAATATTTGAAGGGATGTCATGTTGATGAGGGAACTAGCTTGTTCTCTGTTGCTTCAGAGACTAGGACACGAAGTAATGGATATAAACTAAGAGAAAAGTGATTCCACCTAAACATTAGAAAGAACGGTGAGGGCTGTTCGATGCTGGAATGCACTGCTTTGGTGGGTGGGGAGTCCCCATCTTTGGAGGTCTTTAAGCAGAGGCTGGATGGCCATCAGTCTGGAGTACTTTGATTGTGGGATCCTGCATGGTGGGGGAAGGGTTGGGGTCACTGGGGGATGTCGGGGGGGAGGTAGTTGTTAATTTCCTGCATTGGGCAGGGGGTTGGACTAGATGACCCTGATGGTCCCTTTCAACTCTATGATTCTATGATTAAGTCCCAGTCAGAAGATGGGAGGGGTGTTGCAGAGGAGGAACTCAGGATGAAGAGGTGCAATGTGCATTGTACCTTTGCACCCTGAGTTCCTCCTTTGCAGCACCCCTCCCAACTTCCAACTGGGTCATAAGGACCTTATATCCCACCTTCCGACTGGGATATAAGGACTCAGAGATCTCTGTTCCAACTTGTATCTGACAAAGGAGCACTGACCCTCGAAAGCTTATACCCTGAAAATCTTGTTGGTCTCTAAGGTGCTACTGGACTCATCTCTATCTGAAAAAAAAAGATTGAAAAAATGATTGTAATTTCTGTATGTTTGGGACTGATGCAAGAGGCTATGTTTCCCTAAATAAAATACATTTCCCCAGGTGTCCCACTGAAAGCCAAGCCTTGTCCAAAAATGCTTATTCTTTTTTTAGCTTGCCAGGACCACAGGATGTTCATCTTGGCAGGGTAAGATCTCCAACACTTGTAGAAATAATGACTGGCATAGAAGAAGAGCTACTTTCTGCACTCTACTCTTTCTCATAATACCTTCTAGAGATGACTTTAGGGGAAAGGAGGCTTTGTTTGCCCACTCACCAACAGTACTCTCATTAAGTCCTCATAAGTCTGTCTCATTTACAGTGCACTAACAACTTTGTCTCCTCTTTCTTTGCTTCTAGATCCTGCCTTTTCTTTTCTTTATGCTTTGACTTTTTTAGATTCAGGTGTGTGTTACCTTCATCTGAAGAGGAAGAAGGTAAAAAATTGATGTCTTTTATTTATACAATACCTTGCCAACTTAGGGGAGGGGCTGTGGCTCAGTGGTAGAGCATCTGCTTGGCATACAGAAGGTCCCAGGCTCAATCCCTGGCATCTCCGGTTAAAGGGACTAGGCAAGCAGGTGATGTGAAAGACCTCTGTCTGAGACCCTGGAGAGCCACTGCTGGTCTTAGTATACAATACTGACTTTGATGGACCAAGGGTCTGATTCAGTGTAAGGCAGCTTCATGTGTTCAGGTGCATGATGAATAGCAAAGGAATCTAGCTTCCGAGCATACTATATGAGTTGTGCATTGATCATAATGCTCTTCTTGTAACTTCAGATTATAATAGCTTCTCTAATCGACATTGTTTTTTAAAGTTCTGTAAGGAAGAAAGGACATGTACAATGCTGTTGTAGACAACCCTTGTATAACCCATAGGTTTACAACAGCACAGAAACTTTTAAAAGAGGTTTTTTTAATAATATGTTTTGTCATTTATGACATGTTTGAACTTTACATTATTATTAAATCAATTCCAGTAGAGGGGTAGTGATAAAAGGCCTTTATTTTTTTTAATGAACATAAAAAGGTCACTCCAGTTACAATTACATAATAAATCTCAAACAAATCCAAAATTCCTCATGTTAAGTTCTAAGCATTACCAAAAACGAATTAACAATATTAACAAAATTTATATTAGAAATTTTAATTTTTAACACCTGAAGTCATATCAATAATTATAAGCAAATACACGTTGTAAAATCTGATCATAGTCTGTTCCTTTATTCCACTACCTTTCCCCATGACTGAAAGAGCAAAGCTGGATCTACTTCATTTCCACTAATCTATCCTTTCTAGTATAGCAATTAATAGTCTTTCCATCTCAACAATCAATAACTTTTTTGATCTGGAACACTTTATAGTATCCAAACTGTATCACAAACTCTTTTTTTTTTTTTTTGCAGTCATCAATATATTTATGATAAATATATTTTACATAGGCTAGGTAAAAAGCAATAAGAGCCCCGTGGCGCAGAGTGGTAAGCTGCAGTACTGCAGTCAAAAGCTCTGCTCACGACCTGAGTTCAATCCCAACGGAAGTTGGTTTCAGGTAGCTGGCTTAAGGTTGACTCAGCCTTCCATCCTTCCGAGGTCGGTGAAATGAGTACCCAGCTTGCTGGGGGTAAAGGGAAGATGACTGGGGAAGGCACTGGCAAACCACCCCGTAAATAAAGTCTGCCTAGAAAACGTCGGGATGTGACATCACCCCATGGGTCAGGAATGACCCGGTGCTTGCACAGGGGACCTTTACCTTTAGGTAAAAAGCACAGTATGATTTGTTTCATATATTTCCTGATTCTAAACAAGATTATTTCACAAACAACATTTATAAACATATTCCAATATTTCAAAACTTTGGGGCATGACTGTCATGTGTGCTTAGTCAATATGTACTTTGGTGTATTTCCAACATAAGAACTATACATTTTATTTAGTCTCTGGGGAGTAAGATACTACCTATATATGATTTATGCACCTCCTCTAGATTTCAACATTGCAAAATAATCTAAAAGCTGCTTCCATTCTTCCACTTTAATCTATTATGCAATCGTTTTCTACCAATGTAATTAATATTGATCTTGTTCTCCACAAGCTAATCCCAGTAAGATATTACATATGTGGAACACAGCATCTTTCAAGTTTTCTTCTACTAACAATCTTTCAATTTTTATTAGTTTACTGTATGCCAGTTTAGAAAGCCTCTTCAAGGAAAATATCCTGTCCAGTGTGCTGTTCCTATAGAATTGTCAGGAATATCTATCCTGTGAAATACTGTAATTTGAATGTCACAGTGTCCCAGCCAAAACTTTATCGATTTTCTGATGACATTGCCCTATTTTCTCCATTTTGGAATGCTATTGCCCTTCAGACAAGCATGTTGGCAGCAAGCCAGCAGTTGTTTCCCGAAAAATGACAGAACAAGTCTTAATTCACACAAACAGCAGGTACAGTAGTAAAACTAGGAGGAATGTACCATGTCAGGCTGTCAGTTGAGAGCCCATGACTGAATGTGTGCTAGTTTTGTAATTTCATTCATAGTCAAGTATTCCATCATGTCTCTACTATGGAGCCTGAAATGGTACTGTCTAGGTACAGTGTTACTACTTGCTGTTTGTGTGAACTAGGCTCAAATGTTTGGCAGTTTGAGGCTGGACTGGGCAGAAGAAAAAGAAGGGGAAAGAAAAGGAGTTCCAAGACCATACATACATAACAAAACCGGACATGGAAGTTCCTACAGTAAACATAGGCAACTTTGTCTAAAAAAATGGTCCACTTCTTTTAAATTTCCATAAGATATCACTTTAGAAGTTTCAGCTGGGATGTTAAAGGATGTACCAATAACTTTCACCTTTCCTAATTTCCTATTTGGGGAGCACATTAGTGTTTTTGCTACATTTAAATAACTGTGTTATCCCCATCCCCTTTCACTTCTGCTCTTTGTGGTTATAGATTTTTCTTTATACATGATGCAAATTGCTTTGGGGAAAGATTATTTTTTCAGTAGTTGTGTTTGGAAATCAGCACTATCTACTTTATAGGCAAGTGAAATAATTGCATAGCTGGTAACAAGGCAGCCATCCACTTGGCAGTTCAGTTTGCTTAATAATTTCCATTGATTGCACATGGAATGAATTGTGCTTTATGTATTGGACTGCAGTCCATGTATATGTTGACCTTTAAAAGAAATTTTACATAAGAAATGTCCTTTCTCCTTTTGAATTGAAATAAAAGCAGGAGATAATCAGAATAGACCGAGTAGTTCATTAGTTTGCAGGTCCAAACAGAGCATGTTGCAGAAGTCTAGATATTATTAGGTATGAATTATCGTGGTTGGATCCTTTGTGTCAAGAAAAGGGCAGAGCTAACAAAGCAGATTTAGGTAATAAATGTTAATCTTAGCCACTGCCACCACCTGGACATCCAGAGCTGCACAGGATGTACCTGTGTCTTGGGTCAGTCAGATTGTTGGATTAAATTTCAGTCTTGTTAAAGTTAAATTTCAGGTTGTTCACTGTCCTACAGTACAACACCAAGACTTAGGTTTGCGGCTTGAGACATTCCTGGATCCATTGCTTCCAATGAAGATCCTAAAGACCAGAACAAGTCTTCTTTTAGAGCTTAAAAGTAAAAAAACTGCACTTTAAAATTGGGCCCAGAAGCCAGTGAAGATGTTGCCAGGCACTGAGATTAGGCACTGGTTCATAGTCTCTGCTGTCTTCCCAAAATCCCAAAAATAATGAATGACACATGCACATATCACCCCTACTCCCCAGTCTGGGCAAAGTACTGTAATAGTATGCCCTGATACGTATAGTTTGAGCAGACTCATGCTTGGTTTGAAGGCCATGAACCACTGAGCTACATCAAGTGAGAGGGTGTTTGAATTGAGTTAGAATCAGGATAGTAGTCTCTGGGGCCACCAACACCACTCCTGAGACCACCTTCGTAAATTAAGGCAGCAGGATGGGCATCACATTAACTACTACATCTAACAGCAACATCACAACACACCATATATATGATCAAAATTAGGGGATTACCCAACCAGGAGCTGGAGAATAAGATGGAATCATGAGAGACCATGGCACCTTCTTCTCCCTACCCACTGAGCCTACTTTTACAGGTGGGTTGAGGGGGAAATATTCCTCTTCCCTCTGCTTTATCCACCCAGGTCTTGTTAATACACACAAAAAACAGCATATTGCATAATACATATACCAGTTCAGCATGTAGGTATTTATTTGAAAGTATCTTTTAGCTCTATGGTCCATTTTTTTTTTAAAAATGTGAGCATTATTTCACACAATAAAAAATGCTGGAAATCTACAAGGAATTGCAGCAGGGAAGTGACTTGGAAATTCCCTGCTGCCTTACTCACTCTCCTCCTGACCTCCCCTTCCAGAATTCTGTATGCTGTCAGGGGCTTGAGAAAGATGAATTTCCTCTCTGCTGTTTGTTTTCTCTCTCTTCTGTATATCAGACCAGGTTGATTTCAACAATCTATGCCTCTTAGAGCAAGCACAGTCTACATCAAGCTTTAAAAAAAAAATTTCCTTGGGTTTATTTACAAAATCATAATTTTGCTGCTTTTGGGGGGGGGGTATGGGGACTGGCCGTTTACTGTTACATTTTGTGATAGTGGGAGATCTCTGAAGGTGATGTGTCGCTGATAATACTACAATGTTAAAATTCATTTTTTTTTCCTTAGGGAAACTTGCTCACCAGTAATTATCGTTCTTCTGTGTTAGTGTCTTATGTACACATCCTTCCTTGGATCTCACTGACTCACTTATTCATACAGGTGTTGAAAGTGTTAAGATACTTTACAGTAAATTAGAGCCTAGACGTTTGGTAGTGGTCCAATACCCTGATTGTTCAGAAGTCTGCATGGGAGGCTTGTGTAAGTTTTTTTCTAAAAATGAGCATCAATAGGTATTTCCCCAAATAATTACCTTACTTCAAGTCCTGTCATTAAGTACATAATCAACTACTATTCTGAAAATAAGACATTTCCCCCCCTAAGGTTCAAAACATGTGGTATGAGGTTTACCAGCATTAAAGCACAGAGCAAATAATGATGCAGATGGGATGGTATTCTGAGCTGTGGTGATTCCATTGCCTTTTAGGATTTTGGTGACAAGGTACTTCCAGTTGCAGCCCAAATAATGTATTTTTGTTTGTAGAATACAAGCTTAATTTACTAGTTCTGCAAGATGTTTTGTTTTATGTTGAAATGCCCGTGGAAAAGATACAGTGTTAATTATTAGAATTTTCCCAGTGCAGAGTTGATAGGCACTTGACACCTGCTGCTTACAGTTAATTATCTCACAGAAGATTCGTTCCGCAAAATTACTTGACTCCAGCAAGTAATAATAGTCAAGTTGTGCTAAAACAGCTATAAGAGGCTAGTGTGACTAATTTAACCCACTTGTGTGGGGTGGGGAGAGTATAAACTATGACTTGGATCCACCAAAACATTTCAGTGGAATGAAGGATTTCCACCTTGCCTCCCCTTCCCACTGCAACCCAAAACCCACTGCCTCCCCAATGTTCTTCCTAGGGGATGCCCCCCCCCCCCAGAACAACATTTTAAAGTACATTTTTGGGCTACAGTATGGGAAAGATGAGAAAGCTATGCTCCAAGGGCATAAATATTTACACCAATGGTAGAGTTCCAGTAGATCCAAGCCTTGATTTGTGCATATTTATTAGCTTATATCAGTCAACAAGGCTCTAAAATTACTTAATTCACTGTGATTGTGTCAATTTTTAGGAAGGAACAACCAAAATTGGAAGATGTGATTCAAACCAGGAGCAGGATATTGGTAAGATTTATTAGCAAATCAACAAATAAAGCAGTGTTATACTGGGGAAAGGAGCTATCTGTTTTCTTTGGAGGAGGGCATAGTGTAGAGTGTGGCATTATTGAGGCGATACACAGAAATAAGGTTAGCAGGAGGAAGATGGTTACAGCAAAACCCAGTTTGAGTCTGGGACCGGTGGATAATTATTTTGTCAAGGGAAAAACAGAGGGCTAATAGAGTAAAGTAGAGTTTGCCGACTCATTTATATTCATACTGTAGTAGCTGCATCTAAGAGAAAAAACTTTAAGAAAGAGAAAATGTGGGCAGGAGTTCAAGGAATTTCCCATTAGTGAAAATCTTATCTGGTACGAGAATTTGGGTGTATTTGCTGAGCAGATATCTCCGCGTACCGCTCCAAGGAGGATAACTGGACCAAGCTAGAGACATTTTACATCCGATGGAAATGCAGGAACTAGTGCTCCACTTCCTGAAGTTCAAAAGTTTGAAGAGTGTGAAAGCAAGTCTCAATCCAGCCAAATACATCTTAACAAACAGCTTGAGATTTCACATGAGGAATTGAACCACATGGAAGAGATTGATGACAAGGAACAGCTGAGCAGAAACAAGAAGAGATGGGCTCTGCTAGAAGAAAAGATTGAGTATAAAATCAAGAAAAAACTGCAGGAATTGTCAAGCAGTATCTCCAGAGGTTTTCAACACAATGAATTTTGAAACTCTTCGTTAAAAGCCATCCCTAAAGGCGATAACATTAATGATATACTATCCTTGGTTCCCCAGGTTCTGTAAATGAAGGTGGTGGTTTTTTTCCCTGGATACCACATTTCCATCTCATTAGTCATTTAAATTACTAACAGTGCATTCCTAAGGAGAGTTACTCCAGTCTAAGCCAATTCATTTCAATGGGCTTAGACTGGAGTAACTTTCCTTAGGAATGCATTGTAAAGGTTACTTTCCGTACCAGGCTCTATCACAGCAACCTCAATAATCAGGGAGTCATCTGTCTGGATATTCTGGGCCCCCGCTTTGACTATTTCAAAGGTTTTGCTGCATATTTGTTCAGTCTTAACAGACTGCAATCCAGCTGATCCTCTGGTGGGAAGCACAGCCACTTAGCACCTGACCAACAGAGCAGAGCATGACAAAACAGCCAGACAGTGGGCCAAGAGATACGCAACATAAACCATGTGACTACTTTTGTGCAGTGTGAAGCTGCAGAGACACAGCTTTGTGGTGTGCAACCAATCTTTATAACCTTTACAACATGGACTTCGTTGTATATGATATGCTGATTCTACCCTCTGCTTTTATCCTTTTGAAGCTTGGGATACTACTCTCCCCTCCCCATTTCCCTTTCCCCCCCCCCAAATTCCACCCCAAAAAAGGTAAATGCTATTAAGAGTAGAACTTTGTAGCAGTCATGTTTAATATGCCTACTTGCAAGTCTTGTTTCTTTGGTATATTAAAATTTATTTTGTGATGTAACTAAGGATACTGTTCCTGAAGTCAACCAAATATTAAAGTGCATTTTCGCTGAATTCATTATCTGTATGCCCTGACCTGGATGGCCCAGGCTAGCCTGATCTCCTCAGAAGCTAAGCAGGGTCAGCCCTGGTTAGTATTTGGATGGGAGACCACCAAGGAAGTCCAGGGTTGCTGTGCAGAGGAAGGCACTGGCAAACTACCTCTGTTAGTCTCTTGCCATGAAAACCCCAAAAGGGGTCACCATAAGTTGGCTGTGACTTGACGGCACTTTACACACGCACATGAAGTTACTAATGGTAGCTGTAGAATATTAGGAAAATTATGTCATGTGTATTAAGACCAAATGTATTTCTGATATGTGGTACATGCTGTTGTGTAAACCGTTTTAAATTTAATAATAAACAAAAATTTAAAGAGAATTTGGGTGTATTTTAGGGGTGGTTCAATTACGATGAGCACTAAAAGGAAGTACATTATACTGGAAGAGCTTGCAAATGGAAAGCTGTCCTGGGCATAGAAAACAGAATAGTGTAGCATACCAAAGAGTCATTCGGAATACTATGGATGTAGTTTTTATTTCACCATGTTTTCCTATTATTTTCTTCGAGGTTTTTAAAAACGTGTGTTCGCTTTATTCTTGTTCCCATTCCTGTGAATTCTTTCCCTATCTGACATAGCTTCCCCAGAGATGTCCCTCAAAGAAACTATGTGATTTGTTTTGCATTCTTTTCACAGCTAAAGTAATGGACATATTTATTAAAACTAGCACAGCACAATTTGCCTGCCATAAAACAGCTTGGTATACCTAGCACTAAATTTACAGAAAAGTACAACATCCTTCAAGACCAGTTTGCTTTTTCAAAAGAGGGTTATCTCTTGAGAGAAAAGGTTTAATAATGCAATCCTGTGCGGTAACTACACAATTGCAATTGCTTGGAGTAATTCTCCATAGGTTTACACTATAAATCTGATGTGCATGAAGAACAGTATCTCCATTTTGTTTAGACTGTGACCCTTAGGGCAGGGGCTTGCATTGGGAGTGAGCTGCACAAATCATTTTATGTGCTATTTCAATGCATACATACATGTACTTATTTGTAATTCTGGGTGTTTGTGGTAGAGTTATGTACCAAGTTAATGATGTGGAACAAGGTTTTAAATTAATCTCCATAATTCAGTAAAAAGAAATGCATACATTTGCAGTTCTGCAAGGTGAATGGATTGAGAAGGACCACTGCATTATAGAAAACCAGCATGGGGTTGTGACTCTGCTGCCTCTTCAGGGAGCCCACTGCATTGTGAATGGCCACAAAGTCACAGATTCCTTCCGTTTGTCACAGGGTAAGTCCTGTACTTCTGCTTTTATACCACACTCCCATCAGCAAAACTTGGTATGTAACAATTAAATGCAGGAATAAATATTTGCTCTAATAACATGCATGTGGTATAATTATAAAGTGCTTTAAAACAGGAAGTACCTTCATCCTATGTTAACCCAGAAGTAAATCTTGGTTATTTAAGTGGGATTTTTGAGTCAACATGCAAAAGATTGGGCTGGAAATGTATTGCTTCAGGACCTTTGGGTGGAATAATAACTATTTTTTCAACATTATTTATAGTCTGCCTTTCTCTCTGGGTCTCAAGGCATATTACACAGAGTGAGTCAATACAATCAACGCAATGGGGCATTCAATAAACAGTGCAACCAGATTAGGATTGTAGAAATGTGGACCAACAGAAATCTAAAAACAGAACCAAAACAAAGCATCAGTATTAACATGACACTACAAGATGTTGTTTTTTTGCTGCAGCAGACTAACATCTCTCTGGAATTTGTCACAGGAGCTCTTGTTGTTCTGGGTAAAGCTCACAAGTTCAGGTTCAATCATCCAGCCGAGGCTGCCATTTTAAGGCAAAGACGATCGGTAAGCTTAGAGTGTGTTATACTTTCTTTTCTAATTGCTTTGTTGTTTCTCATTATTTTCTTGTAAAAAAAATTTCAGTGTTGCTCATTTGCAAACAAGAAAACTTAAATAGCTTCTTAAAGAAAATTGACAAAAATGGATTGTTGGCAATACACACACACTTACAAACAGTAATTGCCCATGACATTTTACAGATGGGCAGGGAACACAGGGGAAAAGAAAGACTCTCATCTCTGTTTCTCTGATATACTTTGTTTGTTTGTTTGCTTATTGCCTTTCTATCCCGCCCTCATTCCCAGCAAGCCAGGCTCAGAGTGGGTCATAACAGGATAAAAACACAGGTTAAAACATACAGCAAAATCATTCTTCATTATACATTAAAACAATAGAACAAGATGGCATTCTCTTTTGTTTGCAGCCACTAGACCCTAAACAGGCCTGGAGAACAGTGGACCCCAAATCTAGTTGGGGGAGGATGGGGAGGTCAGCAAATGATGAAAATGGAGAACAGCTTAAAGAAAGGCTTGCGGCTGCCTTCAGATGTAGTCCTAGCAGAACTGTTCTGGTTTGCAGGCTCTGCGGAACTCTGTATGTGTGTGTGTGAGAGAGAGAGAGAGAGAGAGAAAGAGAGAGACATTGGCTATCATATAAGTGTGATGTGGGGACTGCAGCAGAGGTCTTCAGGAGTGGCAGCTAGTCTAGTCAGAATATGAAGCAGCCTGTATTGGAAGTGGCTTAGGTTTGTGCCTTTTGGGATATCACTAAAGCACCTGGACCAGGAGCCTTTATAAAGGATACACCCTGCGTTACAGGCAGCAGTTGAACAGTTGAGAACCAAAATGAGCTGCTGAATACTGGAGAGAACTGCAGCCGGCACTAAATCTTTCACTTCCACAGTATCCCACACACAAGAAAAGGTGGTTAGCAGACGAAAGATCAGGGGATGGTTCCCTTGCAGTCCCTGAGGATGGAGCCAAATGAAGCCCCAAAGGCCCAGCGATATGATGTAACAAGCTCCACCTATGAACAATTAAAGAGAGCTAATCATAAAGAGATGGGTTCTCTGACCTGCTCAGACAAAGGACAGAGACTTGGGTGCACCTAGCAGGATTCCCTCTCAGGGCCAGCACTGTGTTCTTTAAGGCCATTACAGCTTGGAGGTGTGACAAAATGAATAAAGCCCTAAACAGCTTAGACCCTACATATCTGAGGGTAAGCATCCTCCCATAAATTTCCAGTGTGTCCTTGAGAATTCTAATTCACTTCAAAAATTCATGAGGAAAACTGAATTTAGTCAATGTAGCAAAGTTCCATTATTTTTTATCAAAAGCTTTTTCATCATCAAATGAGAGAATGACAACTTGATCACATCTATTTCTATTTAAAGTAATCAGATCAGTGACCAGCCTAAGATTATCAGAGCCTTGCCTGCCTCATAATTCCCACCTGGTCTACATGTACCGAAGGTGTATTATCTAGAATAGCAGTTAATATCTTAGCATCTACATTCATCAAAAAACGAGGATGTAAATTTGCACACTGAGTATGGTTTTGCCTGGCTTTGGGATCACAGTGGTATAATGACAGTGGCAATGAGTCAGACTCAAAAAAATCTCATTATACAATTGGTAAAGTTTAGAAATTAAGGAATGTGAAAAGGTTTTATACCATTTAATCGGCAACCCACCTGGTCTTGGAGATGTGCCATTATTCATATTAATTATCACTGTCTTTATTTCATCTACATGCAAAGGACTTAATGATATGAGGGTGTGGTCAAAAATAATAATAGCATCTATATCACAGGTAATAATCATTGAAGTGGAAGCAGTTATAATGCACAGAAGAAATAATAGTATAATCTCAGTCCACTGGGTGCACTATATGCCAGGGATCAATCAACCCTAGTTCAGCCATGTAGGCTTTGAGTGCAGATCTTACCAAGGAATATTCTTTGCATGGGGGTGTGCTTCAATCCAAAACTGTGTCTAGTATGTCATTAAAATCTCCCCACATCAACAGATAGTCACATGTAACATTTGCCAAGTAGCTGAAACACCAATGAAACGTGTTTGAAGTGTCCACATTTGGACCATACACATTAATCATAACAGTAATAGAATCAGAACTTTTCACTACCAGAATAATTAAGTGACCATTTGAAACTGTAATCACTTGCTGCACCTGAAAAGAAACACGGTTGTGAATCAATGTAGCAACACTTTTAGATTGATTACATGTATCTGTAACATATACCTCACCAACCTGATCCTTACACAAGTAATTCTTATCTTTTGCCATTATGTGAGTTTCTTGTAAAGACCTTTCAACTTGGAAATAACATTTTTACACTTATCGGAATCTCTCAGGTCCTTAACATTCCATGATATCATGTTGAACATAGCACTTGAATATATATATATATCTGTTTCCCAAGTGTGGCACCCATCTGCGGATATCTAAATCTGTGGATCAGGGCCACATTTGCCCAAAACAGATTTTTCTGCAAAATTGAGGAACTCCCTAGGTTTGCAGAAAAATATGAAAAGTTTTTAAATAATTATTTGGGGGATTTAGATTCCCCCCAAATTAAAGTGTTGTCTACTGTTGGGAAGCTGGAAATGGGCCTGGTGACTGCTGCTGCAGTGGAGCCCTGATGACTGTCGTTGCTAGCGGAGCCTGGGAACCTAGTTGTGGCAGAGCCCGGGAGTCACTGGCGTGCTCGACCACAGTGGCAGCACAGCCTTGGGAGCCGCTGTGGGCCTGGCCATGGTGGCGGCAGACACCAAGAGCTACACCAGGCCTGGTGGCAGTGGTGGATGCTAGGAGCAGCTCAGAGCAGCTCCCAGACACTGCTGCTGCTATGGCTGGGCTCCATGGCGAGTCGTACCAGATGGGAGGTTAGGTGGCATTCCCCCTCCCCGCAGGTCTTGTGGGCCCCCCACTTGTAATGTATCTGATCCACCATGCCCAGTTCCCCAGTCATGGAAAAATTTCCAAGTATCATATAGAGAACCTTACTATCTATGAAGTATTTAACAAAAAATAGAGAGAAAAAAAACATATGATGTAAAAGTTACTAAGACAAACAGATTAGACAACAAAAATAAAACTAAGTAAAACAATAAAATAATTGATTAAAACTGCAATGGGCAACAGTAGCTTGTAGACAACATGCTGCCATACAGCGTCTCCACTCAACCCCCCCCCCCCCAATCATTGGAGCTGAGACCCAGAACTATAAACAAAATTTGGAAGTGGCGAGTCTGTTGCAGTGTAGTTGCATTGCACATGTTTTACTGGACTTTCTTGTGCACAACCCATTTAGAACTGAAACTGGTATTTTGGAAAAGTGGGGCTTGACTTACTATACTTCAATGATAATGTTCATATGGCCAATTCGGCCCTGAACAATGTCACACTAAGATCAACATTTAAAAAGAACTATATAATTTGACATGTTAAGCATTCATATTAATTTATTTTTTACTCCTGTAGAAACCTTTCCCAGTAGATTATGCACATTATCTTGCGAACACGACACTACAAGTCTTTCCTGCCTGCATATACACTTGTGGTGCTAGTGAAATAAATGTGCAGAAATCTTTGATTCATGGCAAACATTGATATAAAGCTTCATGGAAGTGAGATTTAAATGTGTAGTTCAGCTATATAGGCCTACGGAGCAGGGGCCTTTATTCTAATGCTAGCATCTGTTATGATCACCAGGAGTTTAGCCTTCTCCCTCCTTTTCTTTTTCATAGATCAGTGAGACCTCTTCTACTGTGAGGTGTAGATCTCTTGAATGGTTAAATCTGGATGGAGACTTTGCACCTTTGCTTTCCCATAACTTGTATCCAGCTGAAAAAGAAAGGTAAGCTTAAACCTATTTGACAGAATACAAATGCCATTTAACCAGATTCTGGTTTTAAAAGAAATGTTGCAAAGACAGAGTTTTTAATTTGTAATACTTTGTTTTAACAATACAGCAACATGTCCTTTAAGTGGATCATTTTATTATTCTTACATTATTCTTACATTATTCTTATTATTATTCATTTTATTATTCTTACATTATTTCTTACAGTAGTATGACCATCACTAATACTGTAACACTGAATCGTCTTCTGCGTTATTTTGAAAACCTCACTCCTCTTAATGGCAGGAAATACTAAATTCATTGTTGAAGCCACTCCGTGACTTTCCTTCCATTTTGGATGAAGGAGAAATAATAAGGATGTAGGGTCATGTGTTTCATCCAGAAAATGTGTTTTGCATCAGTGGTTAGTAATATGTGACTAAAGTATATTACATTGTTTGCTTTCACAGTTCGTATTCCTACAGTTCATAGAGAATTCATTCTTCTGAAAATTGTTAAGAAACTACCATAGCCTATAATCAGACATCCACTGACACGGGATACATAGAACTGCTGTTGGGTTTTTTTTTTAATTTGAATAAATTTGTATGCATCACATAAATTTCAGTAAATTAAGGTGTGGACAAGGCAGTCATTAGTTTTCTCCTCAGTATTAGGCCTAGCTTTTTTGTTCCATTCTTGGATTTGTTCAGATGTTATACGTAAACGTTAAGATCATTGTTCCGATCTTAAATTATTAGAAGGACTTACTAATTATGAAAGTCATTATTTAACCTTTTTATATAATAAACTAAAAATGTAGCATTAATTATTAACACCCTCATTCCCTAACCCTGCCCTTTGTTGAACGACAGTGATGACATTCTGAATGCTGAGTGGCAAGATTTGAATAGAATAAACAGTGCAGCTTCTGTGAAAGAAGAGATCTGGCTCTTCACACAGACAGGATCTGAAACAGTTTGTAAAACTGTTGAATCTAGAGAAGAGAGAAGTGATGCTTTGAAAAGTGTTATTTATCATTGTGGTATCTGTGCAGTCTAGGGTTGGCAGGTCCCTCTTCGCCACCGGCAGGAGGTTTTTGGGGCAGAGCCTGAAGTGGGTGGGGTTTGGGGAGGGGAGGGACTTCAATGTCATAGAGTCCAATTGCCAAAGTGACCATTTTCTCCAGGTGAACCGATCTCTGTCGGCTGGAAATCAGTTGTAATAGCAGGAGATCTCCAGCTAGTACCTGGAGGTTGGCAACCCTAGTGCAGTCCCTCATGGGTACTGACACACACACAGGCCTGTCACAGAGAGTTTTTTGAAGCTCAAAAACACCTAATGGCTCTATGTCCTCCTCTCCCACACTGTTTTCCTGCCTTTCACTGTGATTTAGAGGGGGTGGAGTGCCCTTAGTTCTCTGTTGCTGCCGAGAGAAGTTCCTTTGTTGAAGCTTCATTCTAATAGCTGGTTACTGCCAGAAAATACATACCTTAACCTAATTCACAGTGGGTAGCTGTGTTAGTCTGTTTGCAGTAGTCAAAAAGGGCAAGAGTCCAGTAGCACCTTAAAGACTAACAAAAATATTTTCTGGTAGGGTATGAGCTTTCGTGAGCCACAGCTCACTTCTTCAGAGAAGTGTCTGAAGAAGTGAGCTGTGGCTCACGAAAGCTCATACCCTACCAGAAAATATTTTTGTTAGTCTTTAAGGTGCTACTGGACTCTTGCCCTTTTGGATACCTTAACCTACTGGCCTCTTTGGGCCCAAGTGACCAGAGTATGGCACAAAAAGCACTCTTAAAAAAATGCAGGCCTGCGGGTTGAAAATTCCCCACGCAGAAGACCATGACAAATGCCTCCTGTATCTTGGTGAAGAGCATGAACATCTTGTGCTACTCTGTAGAACATCTTGTGCTACTCTGTTAGTCACCATTTCACGACAATAACTAGGCACAATAGAGCCTCCCATCTAAAAGTGGTGCTGTGGGAAAACTTTGGTGCTGCTTGCGAGAAAAACTCGAGCGCTACTCTGCCTTCTGTTGCTGACAGTTGGATCTGAGCTTCCTCAGTTCCTAAGGCTCCTACACTGAACACGGTCACTCTGGGCTAAATGCATCAGACAGGAAGGGCTACAGACTCTGCCCCTACAGACCATGAACACAGTTCCTCGGAACCGCCACCTCAGAAGCCTTGCCATAAACACGAGCATCTGGGCAATTCACCGAAATCAAAGTTATTGTTCACCCCCTCTCTTCCCTGATCCAAAGGCTCAGTCACACAAGCCATCTCTGGAACCAGTCAAAGAGGCAACCTCTGTTCCAAGACCCTGACCTCATTAGGCCACTCACCTTTCTCGTCCTGCTCCGGAGAGTGATGTAGGAAGTTTGGAACCCTTATCCCCTGTCATTAACCCAACCCCACATCTCACTGTATGGTGATCCACAACTAGACAGCTAGTATGGTGTAGTGGTTAAGAGTGTCATACTAGTATCTGGGAGACCCAGGTTTGAATCCCCATTCATGCCACGGACGCTTGCTGGGTAACCTTGTGCCTGTCACACACACTCAGCCTGATGTCCACTCTCTCATGTCCAATCTGTGACACCTTCCATGGTCCCTAACTACCTGACCATCAGATGCTGTGGCCTGGGTATGTGGGTTGGGCTCTGGCCACCACAGCACCATTGGAGGGATGCCATGTCACATTCCCTGCAACCATACATGATTCTGTACCTGCTCCCATTTGGCAATGACCTGAATGTTCTGGCATGCCCATTATGTCTCCAGTGGCCTGTCCCCCATCCCCCATCCTGGGGGATGCTGGTGGCATGGCACTGCACCTTGGGTTGGCACCAGATGCTATGACTGGTGCAGTCCCAGTGGAGCTGGGGACATCAGAGCTGCTTCCTGGGCAAGGGCTTATCCTGTACAGCGCATCCCCCAGCTTCTTATTCATGTGGGTATATTATTAAGAGGTAGCAGCTAGAGACCAGGTGTGAGTAGAAGGATGTTGTGGCTTATGAGTCAGCAGGGCTTGGATGTTCTCACAGTACATCAAGGGCCAACTACTGGCCACCTGGAGCAGCTGGTGGGCATTACTGGGGACATGGGCATGTGGCAGACATGTATCTAGGGGCTACTAACAGACATGTCAACACTCAGTGGTCCCAGCCAGCCTCCACCTTTATGGCCACCCCACTCCACTGGTGGCTGGGGTTCCCAGAGGTGGCCTCCGGGGCCAGTCTTGCCAACATACCTGTGGTGCTGGGAGGTGTCCCAACCATGGAATGCCAGGCACCTGTGGCCAGCCCCATTGTCCTGGGACAGCACATGGTGGACTAGAATCAGAGGTGCGGGTATGCTTTGGGTGATGGTGTGTGGTTGGGGGGGGACTCCCCCCTTTTTTGTGTTGCTTCCTCCAATCTGTTTGATGGAGACCTGTGCCTTCAAGAGCATGGGATGAAGTCCGCAGGTGTGGCTGGCTCTGTGTGGGCCTGACCCCCCCTGCCCTTCTCATGTGGTCCTGGGGCCAGGTTCCTGTGGCTGCCTTCCTTTGATTGGTTGGTTCCTTCCTGTCCGTCACGCCATTACCGTTGCACCCCTGTGATGTCTTGAAGGCACTATGGCATGGTCGCTGGGACAACGGCGTAGTCTTGGCTCGTGCAGCCCTCGTGCAGGGGGGTTTGCCAGGTCCCCAGCCTAAGCAGTTTCCCCTTAGGGGAGTGCCAGTGGCCAGCTGTCTCCACCATACTGGTCCTGAGGATCACTCTGTGTCATAACAGTGGCTGAGAATTTTTTTACACTAGGATAATCCTAGGCTTTCCAGAAAGCTGTGATTTAGGATGTGTGGAATTTACAGTAACAGCTTGGGGTATATATGTCTGTGGAATTCAATCTTTATCATGTGTGTGTTTTGTGAAAAGTCACAAATCATCAGGGATTTATTTAATATGTCTGATTATCTTTGAATATGGATTTTTTTTTAAGTTGATGCAAGAGTTCGTTGTTCCTTTTCATAAATCCTGAGACTGCATCCCACTGCACCACCTCAGAAGAGCCAGAAAGAAGAGCTTTAAGAGAGAACTATCTCGAGTCACTGTTGTAGTGTACAGTAGAGGAGCTAGTGAGTTAAATTTCATGCTTGGTCCTGCGCAGCTGCCTTGCTCTTCTGCTGTTCTGTGTTATGCTGATGATGTGGTGTGGCATTGGGGGAAAAACAGCCTCCCATTTGGATAGATGTGCCAGGGACAGGATGTATTGGAGAAAAATGCAAATCAGTGCATCGGCTTGTCGTAAGTGCTTTGAGTGCCAGCCTTGTATGATTTGCAGAAATACTTACAGCTTGGTGAGATCTTCTTTCTCTCTGTATTCTATTGTTTGAATCTAATAACTAGATTAATAAAGTGTGCTTCATATTTAGGGAGTCTGCAAGAAAGAAAGCATTTTCTGATTTAGCTGAGGTCTTTGCTTTTTAAAATTAAGAAAAGGGGCTGTATTTTTCCTTTTGCCTGAGTTTTTTTTTTTTTTTAATCTGAGTCTCAGTATATGGTTGCCGCAAAGCACTCGGATTCATTTCCAGGCTGTTGCTGCGATAGCTACTGGAAACTGCATTATGCTGTAGAAGCCGCCAGATTCTGCATCAGCCTGAGAGGTGCTTTGGGAGTAGGGGGAGAGTTACACAATAGGATCCCAGACATCTGATGACAGAACAGCCCAGAGAAAATGGTTGATTCCACCAAAGGTTGATTTGATATGCTTACAGCAAACTTCACGTATAGAAAAAGAAGATGAAAAATAAACCAATTGTTTTTATAATCCTGGAATTATTCTCAGTATTTTGTTAGCTTAAGGTCAATGATATTTTAATATACCTTGCATTTATTATTTCTTAACATATTTGAATGTTTTGATAATGCTGTAAATGTTTGCTCAATCTTGAAATGCATGTGAGAAATGTATGTCGTATTCCACAAAGGCTCTGTTGTCTTTATTCCTCAGTTTAAATGCAGGTCTTGTCTGTTTCGTTCTGCACAAATAGAAATAATTTATTGGTTCTTGTAGGTTATCCGGGCTGTGTAACCGTGGTCTTGGAATTTTCTTTCCTGACGTTTCGCCAGCAACTGTGGCAGGCATCTTCAGAGTAGTAACACTGAAGGACAGTGTCTCTCAGTGTCAAGGGTGTAGGAAGAGTAATATATAGTCAGAGAGGGGTTGGGTTTGAGCTGAGTATTGTCCTGCAAAAGTATTGTCCTGTAAGTATCAAGATAATGTGCTAATGAGGGTATGGTATGTTAATATGGAACCATTGTATCCTGAAGTGATCTGTTAATGTGTGTAATCCAAAACTAATCTGTATGGCTATTGTTGAATGTTGTCTTTGTCTGGAGGTTTTTCACTAATGGACCGTGCAAGACGGATCTGTGAACCACAGTTTCTCAAGGAAGAAACTAACCATCTAAATCACGCACTGCTAGCAAACGGCTACTCCAAGAATGAAATCAGAAGGGCCATTGAACCAAACAAAAATCAGAAAACTCAAGAAAAACAGTCTCCCATAGGAAAGGTATTCTTGCCATTTATTAAAGGAGTCACTGATAGGATGGAGAAACTTTTGAAAAAACATAACCTACAAACAGTGTTTAAACCCACCAAGAAAATACAACAAATGCTACGATCAGCAAAAGACAAAAGAGACCCCCTCACCTCTGCAGGAGTATATCGTATACCTTGCAGCTGTGGAGAAGTTTACATCGGGACCACAAAACGCAGCATACAAACAAGGATAAAAGAACATGAAAGATACTGCAGACTTGGCCAACCTGAGAAATCAGCAGTGGCTGAACATGGACTGACACAAACAGGACACAGGGTCTTATTCCAAGACACTGAAAGACTGGACAATTCTACCAACTATTTTGTCAGATTGCACAGAGAAGCCATTGAAATTCATAAACATCAGCACAACTTTAACAGAAAAGAGGAGAGTTTAAGAATGAATAAGGCTTGGCTTCCTGCCCTGAAAAACCTCCAGACAAAGACAACATTCAACAATAGCCATACAGATTAGTTTTGGATTACACACATTAACAGATCACTTCAGGATACAATGGTTCCATATTAACATACCATACCCTCATTAGCACATTATCTTGATACTTACAGGACAATACTTTTGCAGGACAATACTCAGCTCAAACCCAACCCCTCTCTGACTATATATTACTCTTCCTACACCCTTGACACTGAGAGACACTGTCCTTCAGTGTTACTACTCTGAAGATGCCTGCCACAGTTGCTGGCGAAACGTCAGGAAAGAAAATTCCAAGACCACGGTTACACAGCCCGGATAACCTACAAGAACCAATGAACTCTGACCGTGAAAGCCTTCGACAGAAATAATTTATCTCTGCCTATGTTAAAGTAATTTCATTTGCCATCCTGATAGTTTGAACTGTTTGCGAATTTGAAATATTGAGAATCAGAGCAGTTGAGGATTTCTTCTTGTTAGAAATATAGACATTTAAGAATGCATGAAGAGAGCTGAAGTTGTACCAGTATATGGATGAGGATCTTTCTGTCTACAAGAACCACCTGTGTGAATTTTGGGATGTGGAACCCTGCTTTTATAAACCAAAATAATTTTACTTACATTAATTTTGAATGTGATGTTTGTATACATATGTGCAAAACAGAGCTTTCAAATGTGCATATGATAAAACCTCCAATTTCAGGTGGTATTGGTCTAATAGCAATTTCAAGTTATTCTGTCAGTGATTAGCTACAAAACCAGCCAGTATGCCCTCAGTTCAGTTATGCCTAGTAAACACTGGCATTCACATTTTCTTAATTTCAGCAGTAAATGCAGACTAAATGGATGTGAACCCCAGTTCTGCCATTTTCAAGTTCCTTATTACCAGCAGAGATGCTTTATGCATTCTGTCTGATTTATAGGACATAAATATCGGGCTGGATGCATTTTTATTAGAATCATAGAAATCATAGAATCATAGAGTTGGAAGGGACCACCAGGGTCATCAAGTCCAACCCCCTGCACAATGCAGGAAACTCACAACTACCTCCCCCACAAACCCCCAGTGACCCCTAGAAGATGGCCAAGATGCCCTCCCTCCCATGAATTGCCCAAGGTCATAGAATCAGCATTGCTGACAGATGGCCATCTAGCCTCTGCTTAAAACCTCCAGGGAAGGAGCACTTACCACCTCTCGAGGAAGTCTGTTCCACTGTTCTTCCTAATATCAAGACGGAAACTGTTTTGATTTAATTTTAACCTGTTGGTTCTGGTCCGACTTTCTGGGGCAACAGAAAACAACTTGGCACCATCCTCCATATGACAGCCTTTCAAGTACTTGAAGATGGTTATCATCTCCCCTCTCAGTCTTCTCCTCTTACCTATCTGCTTATTGTAGGTCTCAATATAGAAGAAATGTTATGTTTTGTTCCTAGCGTGAGTACCTCAGCCTTTCTTAAATTAGTCACGTAAGTAGAACAGGTGGGAAGTATTGAAACCACTTATGACATTTATGCTTTTATGCCGTCTCCCCATTCATTACTGAGATATCAATAGCTGAAGAGGTCTGCCATATTATATTATATAAGCATTATTTTCAAGGCCTGGCCAGTTAATGGTTCATGGGGCAAGTATCTTGTCTTTAGTAGAAGCCGTTATTGAATATTAGATCATAAATGTTTCTGTTATGCAGCACTTTGGCTGCTGTTTGTTGAGATGCAACTTCTGTATGTAAAGGATTGGCATCTTCTTGAAAAGTAATAGCCTATCATTTAGCAGTCATTAGAAGACCTGTTCTCCTTGACTTGAAGTGCAATCCTAAGGGGGGGGGTGTGTGAATGCGCTCAGGCAGCTGACTGACTTATGTTGGCATATCTCCAAGATAAGGTGACATAAGGCCCAATTACCCCAGATCAGGACCCCAGTACCACTCCTCTGATCTTAGATGCCACTGCAGCCCTGCAGTGGTTACCCATTGGCGCAACTGAGGCATAGCCCCCTGCGCCAGCGGAGCTCCTCATCCCTCCCTGCCGCACTCCCTGTTGACCCCATCTGTGATTCCCTTGAGGGCTGCCCTATGACACATCCAAGAGGGAGGGCTTTGGGGTGGTTTGGTGGTTGTGCATGTGCCACTGGTCCCCCATCATGGTCATCTGCCAAACATAGCAGGGGCCCAGCATCACCTCCAAGGCTGACCTCATACCTGGTCCCCCCACCCATATCTCACTGGCTGCTATTGAAAGGATGGGTCATCTGGGTGAATGAGCCACTGTGGTGCGGTGGTTAGAGTGTCAGACTAGGATCTGAGAGCCTCAGGTTCAAGACCCCACTCATGCCATGGAAGCTAGCTGGGTGGCGGTGGGGCCAGTCACAGAGACTTAAATGGTTAGGACTGGTGTTTTGGAAAAGGGTAAAAGTAACTTTCTTGCCAATTTAGAGAAGGTGAGATCTGCAAAACAAGCAGACAGAGTTCTTTTGCATTTTGGTTCTGTCAGCATCTTTTTAGAAGAACTTGTTAGTCTTCCTAAAAGAGTGAGATGATATAGGCCTAATATGTGTCATTTATGAATTAAATTCAAAGTTTGAATCTATGGCATTATTGTATGCTTTTAAAAATGTTTACCACTCTAAACCTTTACAATGGGCTGGAAGAAAATTTAAAAAAAAATTAAGACACTACCACCACTGTCCTCATCACTCAGGACTACTAAATTCATAGATGAATGCAGCTACATGGGTTCTTGTGGAAGCAACACACTCCAGACTTCCATGCCTAAAGGTAACTTTCATGTGCTCTGTAGAGAGCCCATGCATTGCTTCATTGCCCTCTACCTGCTGTGGGATGTGTACTGCACTGAGCCCCTTGCCCCGTCATGTATCTCTTCAACCCAGCACCCCCAAGTACACCTCCTCAAACTCAGGCTCTGGCCCAGCAGGCAGGGGAGGAGGAGATGAACTCCCACTTGGGGTTCATAGTCGGGACAGCTGCACCCTTTGTGTAATGTTTGTTGGTTTCTCAAACACATCTGGTAGGGCACTACAGAAAATTAAATGCAGGAATAGGTGGGTGCTGAAGTCATAGTTTGCCATCATGGCACCCACGTTGGCATGAGGGCAAATTCGCCAGTGTCTGGGTGCCACCAGCCCCTGCCACCAGCACAGCCGCACCAGCAGGGCTTTCCCAGAAAGCAATGTCTGCACCAGCAGGGGAGGGGGCATTCCCAGGGCTTTCCCAGGGGTGGAGCTGCCTTTAATCAGCTTCCACGTCCCTTTTGCCCCAGGAACAGCGAACAGCCTTGGGGCGGCGGCAGGGCTGCCTCACCTTTTTTGGTGGTGCAGCCCTGCTGCTCTCTATGGGGCATTTCCCCTTCTTTTTAATTTTAAATGTTTTAAAAAGGGGGGTTTGCCTCCACGATGGCTAGGACGCCTCAGAGAAGGAGGTGCAACTGTGCTGCTCCCAGCTGCTGTGGATCCTCCCCCTCCCTTCAGGAATGAGCTGCCCATGTTGAGAAGGTAACTTAGAATGAGCAGAATATGGAGGCTACTCCTAATAGTGTGACTAGTATCGATTCAGTAAACCACAATTTTAATTTAATTCCACATTAATCCTGGGCATTATAAGTCTATCTTTCCATGAAACTGTTAGATTTGAGTCCAGAATCACCTTAGAGAGAACAACAAGAGTTCCAGGGTGTACCCTTTTGAGAGCTCCCTTCGTCAGACACAGTAGAATAGAAGTGGAGATCTGAGTCCTTTTATCCTAGTCAGAAGGTGGCTGTTGTAAAGTATGTAGAAGGATGCAAAGGTACAATATATATTGTAATCAGCTTTATTAGTGGTGGTGGAGGAAATTGCTATCAAACCACAGCTGATTTATGGCGACCCTGTAGGGCAGTGGTTCTCAACCTTTTTTGCTCCATTCCCCCCTTTCACCATTGTTCAGAATATAATTCCCCCCTTCCCAAGATAGTCATAAACTTTATTGAATGTCACAGGTTAAATTAAAAACAAACTACAATTTTACAGATTGTACATAATCTACAGGACATCACACTTTGCTGAATAGTGGTCCCAATTCTCCCCCCCCCCCGGAACCCTAAAATTCCCCCCTGGAGGGAATTCCCCCCTTGTTGAGAACCCATGCTGTAGGGTTTTCAAGGCAGGAGACATTCAGATCTGGTTTGCCATTACCTGGCTCTGCATCACAACCTTGGTATTCCTTGGAAGTCTCCCATCAAAATACTAGCCAGGGCCAACCCCTCTAACTTCCGAGATCTGAAGTGATTGGGCTAGCTTGGGCTAGCCAAGGGTGCTTTTAAACCTATTCTGAAGCTGAATGTGTTTTTCTATGCATTTCAGTCATCTTAAAGCAGTGTTTCCCAATCTGTGGGTTGCGAAGCCTCTGGGAAGGGGTCAGAGGACAGCCCTTCCTAATGGTGGCTCCTGCCATTTCCATCCTTCTCTTTCTTTCATCCAAAATCTCAGTCTACAATTTTAACCATTTTACATCTGACAGTCATACTAAAACCAAAATTTATCTTTACTTTCCATAGTGTATTAGGTACCCTGGTAAGCCTCTTTGACTATCAATAATATACCCCTTAGCTCTAGTAATCGATTTTTCAAGCTACTACTTCAGCATCAACATAGTTTCTGCCCACCTGTTTATTTTATCTTCTGACTTCTCAATTAATAATCTTAGCTAGCAAGAATGACCTCTACCATATACCTAGGGTTGCCAGCCAGTGACTGGCAACCAGTGGGAGTTGGGGGATGGGGACATGGGAGTACTGTCAGTGCGACAGCATTACATCACTTCTGTGTTTTCCTGGACATCAGCCTCTCTAGATTTTTGTTGGAATCAGTAATGAAGCAGTGCATGAGAAACAAGTATTAACAAGTAATCAGTGGCATAAATGAAAATTTTACAAGGAAAGAAGTTTGTAGTTTGTTTAGACTGAGTAAATAATTAATGGATCTAACGATAGGTTCAGTAGTTTAGTCAGTTATAACTTGGCAGTAAAAAAAAACAGTCTGTTATCGTGAGGAGGCTAATATTAAGCTTTTTTGATTTATGGCTATGTGAGAATTCTGAGCTTACTATGACATCACACACACATAACATACACACACCGCTATTTTTAGCCTCAGTGTCTTTGCCACCCTTCATTAGTAGCTGAATTTTTAATTGTACAGACACTAGATATTTTCATAACATAACATCATGCTTCTTTCCTGGTTTAAAGTCTTTGTCAAATTACCCAGCAGTAAACAAGTAGATGCCATCCATGAAGAAGGCCAGCCAAAAGAGAAAAACAAGGATGTTCGCCGCAGTAAGAAACTTCAAAAGCAGCTGCTAATAGTTGAAGAATTACAACAGCAGATCTTGGATGGAAAAATTAAAGCTGAACAAGAGCTAGAACATGATCAGGCAGTAATCAATCAGCAGGTCAGAGAAAGTGAGTTCTTTTCCTGCTGTTCCTTTCTTATTAGTTTCCAATCCAGTTTTTGCATTTTGCGCTACTGTTGCAATTTTCTCAATTTATTCTTAAAATGAGGTTAATATTTAAGCAGTTGTTTGCTTTTGTTAACACTCTTCCATCAGTTCTATGGGTCTCTTCAAAAGATTGTATATGACGCACTCTAGATCATCTTGAACTAGTTGTCTGCATTTTTTTCTTGCCTTTAAATTAGGAAACAGCCACAGAATCGATAATTAGGGCTGCAACAAAAATTGTGCAATTTCAATATTAAAATGAAAAGCGTATGTATCTTTGGGGTGGTATCTTTTCTCCCCCAATACTTTGATGTTCAAAAGATCTCTGGCTGCTGCTATTTTGATGCCATCTGCAGAGGGGATAGTTCTTTCTCCTTATTGATCAGTTGCTTGTGTACCGGCCCAAAAGAGATTCTCTGGTAAACAGACTTTTGCCACAGTGCCCCATAGTCAGATTTGGCTACATAATTACAAATAAGAATGACAGATTTCCCTAAATAGGGCAAATGAGAATGAAGGCAAGTTAGGCCAATGTTTCCTCAGTTAGTCACATGGGTGGTTCCCTACAGAGACCAAGTAGGGAACAGAATCTATCACAAAGGATAATTGAAGCTAATTAAGAGATGGGAAACTGTGCTAAAATTGTGCTTAAAAATGGTTTGTGATTAGATTTGGTTCAGGCTTACTAGTGCTTCTCTGATGAATACAATTCTTCCAGTTTACCAGCAACATTTTGGTTGTGATGAGCATCTGAGTAAAAGATATCTATAGGCCATTTCATATGGTTTAAATAGGAATGAGCAAGCTTCCTCACACTCAATTTGGAAAGAGTCCAGCACTTTACAAACAGCATTAGAGATCTCTTGGAAACAGCCTCCCTCCCCCCCCCACTAAATCACTTGTTCCTGTGAGCCCCAAGGTCTCCATACTTCCATTGGCTGCTGTTGCTCTGCAGAGGTGGTGATATGGAAAGAGGGAAGGGCGATCTCTGTCTGCTCCTCCCAGTGTCTACAGTGATGGTTGCAGAGGTGTCCTCCCGCTTCCCCTCTCCAGCACCCTCCTCCTCCTCCTCCTCCCTGGCATTTTGAAGGTCAAGGCACCAAGGAGACTGGGAAATGTATTTTTCCAAAGTATCCCTAATACCCTCTATAATACCCTGTATTATTAATAAATTAGAAACATTATAAGATTGCTAAGACTTACTCATTTCCTTGCTTTGTTCTCTCGGTTCCTAGACAAGCAGTGGCTCATTAATGAAAAGAAACGGCTGTCAGTGCAGCAACAGCAGGAATCTGCTGTGCAGACAGAAGTCAAATCGTATGCAGAAGCAGGAGTCCAGAATATATTGGAACTGGAGATCTGCCCTTCTCCGATACAGCAGAACAAAAAGAAATTGGTACAGCTAGAACTTTTGCAGAAATACTCCTTGAAGAAAGCAGAAAGAAATTTAAGGCGGAAGAAGGTCAAACTATACTTAGAGAGGATTGTGAAGAAGCAAAAATTACTTGAGGCCAAGAAAAACCTGGAACAGTTAGAAGCTAGTTGCTGGATCAACGAAGATAATGTGAAACATTCCTGTCTTCTCTATCAAGATACCATAGTAACTTCTTGGGACTGCCAGCATCCAAGGCCAGGCCAGTCATCGGGTGCAAGCTCTTTGCAGCACAGAAGGAATTCCTTTTTAAATCTTCAGCTACCACATGTCCCCAGTTGCTGGTGAATGCGCTGTGATATTTTCTTGTAATCTGGTTTGACCAAGTATATTTTTCATACTTAGAATTAATTTGGGAATATACTAGTGAGAGTATGAGCTGTAATCCTTAATTGGTTTAATTGGTAGATTGATGAGCTAAAAGTATAATAATTTAATCACTAAAGGTCCAGTCTTCCAGGACATTTTGATTCATATGTGCTGCTGTAATAGAGAACAAAATATTTAAGTTTGCCTGTCCTTCTCACAATAAGAAATAGCTTTTCTCCTGGTTCTTTTGCTAGGCTGAAAATACATTAATATTGAGCTTTCGGTAATATACAGATTTAGTTATATTCAATTAATTAATATAATAAAGGGAAGATTATTGATTAAATAAAATGTCTTTAGTCTTTTGACAGTCCTAGTAACAGCTGTGCATGGAGCAGCTTTGTACCAATTACCAGTGTAATCATTACATTTGTACAGGAAAAATCTTGGAATTAATTGAATGTTAGACTTGAAAAAGTGATAGCTGTATTTATTTTATGGTTTCCTGGAATTAATAACCAAACCTGACTGGTTTCCATTAAGAACTACCAAATTACTATGCCAATAAATAAGGGTATGAATGAATGAACGAAATACCAAATTTCCAGTAAGAAATACCAAATTTCTTACCGGTCCTGTTAACTAATGGTAGCATGGCTATGTGGGGGTGGGGGCCGTACATAAGATCAGCAAATAGTACAGTAGCCAGATTTGAAGGGGGAAATTACAAGCACGAGAATCCTTGTCCATCAAAAACTATCAGCTCTTAAAATCTTTAATTAACTCATACCGTGCTACCAATGACTGGTTAGTTAGCTCCCCTAGCATGGTTTGACAGCTAAAGCCTTTCATTTATCCTGTAGATTAGGAGAGACCCACCCATCCCATCTCCAGGTTGCCAATAGGGGTGTGCTCCAAAAATTTTCCCAGAATGTTTTGGATTTGGGTTTAATAAACCTGAAAATTTTTGGAAAAGCCAAAAAAGCCAAATCCTCATGCCGATATAGGTTTTTTTCCTGACCTTTTTCAGCTTTTCCAAATATTAAAAATATTTGAGTCTAGTAAATCTTTGCGGGGCTCTGGGGGGTTGTTTTTAAGGTAGAGGTACCAAATTTGCAGTGTAGCTGCTGGTGACTCTCCTTACAAGAACCCTCAAGTTTGGTAAAGATTGGGTCAGGAGGTTCAATTTTATGGGGCCCCATTTTTCTCCATTGGAAACAATGGAGAATGGATGGGGTACTCTCTTTGGGGGCCCATAAAATTGGACCCCTTGACCCTGTAAAGATTCTCAATATAGTATATATATATATATACTAAAGGCTTTTGGGGGGCGCTTTTTCCGGTTTGGCATATCCAAATGCACACCCTAGTTGCCAATCCTTTATTAATTGATTACTGGATCATTGGGATGGGGGGGAGGAGCTGTACCACAGTGTTGGCCTGATGTCGTTGTGTACATATTCTTTGACTGTACACCTATTGTAGACTCCTGGCACTTATCTCTGTCTGCCAGCTCTCACACAGAGCAACCTCTTGACTTCTAAGCAGGGCTGCCAGGATTTCCATTGCAGTAAACATGGCTTTTGAAAGCAATGTAATAATTTCTTTTTAAAAAATATTTTACACTAAGTGTAGGAGGCTGATTCTTTTTATATATATGGTTTTTTTTTTACAGTTTCCCCCCGAAAAGGGATACCTTCAATGAATTATCTACCTCAGCACACAGCTACAGATGCTCTCAAGTCAGTCCATCAAAGAAATCATTGGCTGTAGAATATCTTCCCAGAACAGTTAAAGAACTTTCCAGAACAGATAACATTGATGTTGAGAGTGATGGCTCCTTCTCAACCCAGAGGCAGCTAGCTGAAATATATAAGTCATTACGTCTGGCAAATAAACAAAGATTGGGCAGTAGCATTAGTAATACGCATGTAATTTCTCATATCTGTAAAGACTACAATCAAATGGAGAAAACAGATAATAGACCAAGGCAAACTAGACCTAAAGCCCATGCTTCTAAGAACTGTTCTCCTGATCTTTTTAAGAAAAAGAATGAACCTGAAACCACAAAACAAGTGACTAAAACAAAAGCACTCGGAGACACTAGTCAATGTATGGGAAAACTCTTAGAAAAGAATGACACTCAGGAAATTAGTAAGAAAAAAGAAAAATATGTAAGAAACAATTGCCAAGGTCCACTGCCAGCAAGTTCTATCAAAGAACTAAAAAGGTCAGCAGTGTGTGGTAAACTACCAGTACAGCATCTTAGCCAGACAACAAAGAATGTAAAAAGAGATCCAAAAGGAAAACATTCAGAGGAAGGACGTGAGCTTCTGAGGCCAGCAACTTCAGCAGGAAGCCTTAACAAGATCAAAAACAAGAGACCATTCTGTCCTAGTGAAAAAAGATGGCATAGTGCTGAGGCGCTGAGTGTTGGAATCTCAAAAATCGCTCCTGATCCACTGAGGAGCCTGCAAGAAGATGAAGACATTGAATTTTCTGATACAGATAGTACATATTCTGTGGATTCTCTTTCATGTATTTATAAAACAGACCTGACTGAGCAAGATAGGCAGGAAGAATCAGCTGGAATTCAGGACACTCTTGACCAGGAGGACTCTGAAAGTGATGACAGCCAGATGTCTCAGGATTCTCTTACAGAAAAGATAAACAAACCTGAAAGCCAAGATCAAAAGTGTTTTCCTTGCATCCATCAAGAGCCTATTAACTTTAACAAAGACAATAACTATCAGCCTCTCTCAGTATTGGCAACCACATCTACATCAGGCAATAATTTGACTCAGCATGAGAGAAGCTTTTCTTTGGATAGTCTAAGTGATGTTTATGAAGTGTCAGAAGACATGGCAGAGAAATGCAAATTGGAGTCATTTGATGAAGTGCCAGCAGAACTTTTTTGGGGATTGCAAAATCCACAGTTAGAAACCAGAAACAGCAATGAACAGCGCAATCCTGAGATCTGTGATGAAAATGTAATAAGAAAATCTGATGATGTGAGTTTCAATGTTAGTTCTTTTTACCTGGATGCTAGACAACAGTCTGTTTCCAGTAGCATTGGTGATCAGTCACTGAAGGAGATGAAAATTAATTTTTCAGTCCAAGGAAGTTCTGTAGATCAAAGACCACATGTTGCAGGTGAAAATCTTCCAGTTTTGTCAGATGCTTGGCTGTCCTATGACTTAAAAAGTAGAAAAAGCAGCTCCATTATAGCAATGTCTTCTTCCCAAGACCACTCAGATTTTCAAGTTGCTCAGGTGCACCCTTTTAACATGTCACATAGCTGGATGAAAAAAGATGAACTAAGACAGTCAGCTGCTGAATTATCATTTGTCTCTTATAAAGAGCCTCATTGGATATCTCATGAGCCTAACAACATTGAAATGCTATTTTCATCTGCACCACCATCAACACCTTTACCAGAAACAAGAAAACATCTTGAGCGAGAAACTGTTGGACCCACGATGTCAGTTTTCAGTTCAGCAGCAGACATTTTATTTGATCATGTTTCTGCATTTCCTGCAAAACACAGTTACTGTGAGATTGCCTCACCACCAGAGTCTAATAGCCATCAATCTGATAAGTTTGCCAGGGATGGATCTACTGGTGAATGGAAAAAAACATCTAGCTGTCTAAAAGAAGCCTCAGGCAAAAGTAATTTATTGCAAACATCAGAAAAACAAGACCTCTCTGTTTCTTCAGTTTATCGTGAGAAGAATGAAGATTCTAAAAATAACTCATTAATTTCTACATCCGGTACTCCCTCTTTACAAGGAGAAGAACCTCACAAAACTTCTAATTTATATGACAGTGTCTTTAGAACTATTGAAAAAGAAGAAATTGATTATGACTCCGATAGTAGTATAAGGGACTCAAAAGTAGTGAATTTGAATACTGAAGATAAACCCATTTGCTCATTATTCAGTGGGCCTCCTAGATTGACTACAGTGGGTGCAACACAAGAAAAATATCAAGGCTATGAAAATTTGTTTTCAAAAGAGAAAACATTATTTAGTAATGAAGGTTTCTATCTGTGTGACATAAGAAGCAAACGTCAAAATCATGTTGAGAAAGAAGAGTATTCTGATGATAAGATGCATTTGCTAAGACATGATGGATGTAATTTTGACCTAGCACAGAAAATAAGATACCAGCAGGTGTTGGCAGGTGACACTTCTGTAGACAGTTCTTCTGAAAACAAATTGTATCAAATGAAGACAGCAGCCTTTCACCATAATGATCATTTTACTCCAGCACTACAAACATCTGCGACTGAGAAAGCCACTATACATGAAAACAGAGATGTCCTAACAGAATCTGCTTTAGAAGTTCCTTCGTTTAGAGAGGTGGAAGAAAACAAATTGCAAGATGAAGAATGGAGTACAGAGAATCATTTTGAATTTCAAACGGAAGCCTTAATGAGCAAGTCTTATTCAGGTTTCATACCAGAGGGCTCGGAAAAGTGCTCAAGACAAAAAGGTTCATTAAATTTGGATGCTGAACATTTGATGGGAAACAGCAGCAAAGGAAAAAGATATAACATGACTTTTATGGATTTGGTGACAGACAAAGTGGTGTGTTCTAATATGAATATAAATGAGAAAAAGGCTAAACTTTCAGTGCTCAGTTCTTGTTCAGTTGATGATAATGTGTCTTCACAATCCAATCCAAATACATTGTACCAAAACACACCTAGAGAACAAAAGGATGTTTGTGAGACCAGATCATCTTGTACAGAAAATAATGCAGAAGAAAGTTGTTCTGGCTCTGTTACCACTACTGATGAGAAACACATAATACACAAAGTTCTTAATGAGTCTGTTAAGTTTGGCGGTGCTGGCAAAACCAAAGTTCGGCACAGATCTTTACCTTCATCAAGAGAGGTGAAAGAAGCTTCACTTTTGTGTATGGACCTTAAAAAAATTGAGTATTCAGGAGTGGAATTGTGTACCACTCGAGCCAGAAATTATACTGAAAATAATTCTGTGTTAGAAAACAGAGTTTTCTCAGCCACAGCTTCCCAAGCACAGACTCCCTGTGTGAATAAAGAATCTGAATATCTCAAAGACAAAGTTGTCACAGCCGGCCTAACTCTTTCTGGAGAAAATAAGAGTAAACACAATAATAAGGCAGAACGCTCTGAAGAACTCACTAAGCTAATAAATAGTGTTAACAAACTGGAAAGTGACATATTTGAAATTAAATCTAGTCAGGATAAAAGTTTGCATAACTACCTTGAATCTCAAAGTGAACCTGTAGTGTATAGGAAGAACTTTGAATCAAGTTCTCCCTTTCACAGACCCAGCAATGATCATGAGAACAGCGAAAGGAAATTGCTTGTATCAGTAACACAGGAAGAAAACAATAAAGAGAAGATCCAGTTGAGTGATGACAGGAGAACTGTGTGCATCAAAGGAGAACTGCATGCATCAAAAACAGCAACTGGGCCTGACATCACTTTTCAGCCAAGCAATGTTAATGAAAATAAAATTCAAGAAAATACAAACGAAAGTGATTGTCACACCACAGACGCTGAAGCAGATTCTAAGAGAACTGACTCAGCTGTGCGTTGTAGCTTAACAGATTTAGCTAAAAACACTGTAAACTTCATTGATGAATATGAAGAACCTGTTCAAGCTGACAGAGTTATAAAAACTGTTTGTGCCCCTGTACCCACAGTAATTTCAATACCCACTGAAAATGGGCAAGAGGACACTTTAGAAGACACTAAAGAACATAAACAAATGCCTCCTAACATTGAAAGTAAGAGTTGTTTAACAGAAAGTTTGATATCCCCCAAGGTTGTTTTTCAAGAAAATGAAGTTGATGGGAATATAATTAATCTTGAAACAAAGGGGGGGAAACAAAGCAAAACATCAGAAAACAAGAAGTTAGTTGGGCTACACACTGCTGAAAATGATGTTTTGATCCAAGAAAAGCCAGCTTACAATCATATGTACGGTGACAGTGCCGATGATGAGATACCAGAAAAGTATTTTGTTTCTTCTATATTGGAAGAAGAGCATGGGCTTCAGTTGCCAGTAACATGTCTTGATATAGATGAAACACACAGAGAAAGAAATCATACAGGTGTCACAAATGAAACACTGAAAGACAACAGTAATGATGGTTCTTTGTGTGAAGATAGAGATATAATTGGACAGTGCAAGATAAGTGAAGAGTTTGGACATGCTGACAGTTTTGAAAACATTAATGCATCTGTAACTTCTGTTGAAAATGGGCCTGATGTCTATAAATCTGTCCCAAATCACTTTATACCTAAGAAAAAAGAGGAAACACATCTGGTAACTCCAGTGCAGTTGGCTATGACAGAGGTATTGGCCCAAAGCCCCAGCACACAAAGCATGCATCAAGGTGAAGTTCTAATAGAGAACAAGTACAGTTACTGTTTTTCAAACAAAGAGACCTTGTTCAGTGAGGTATCGGAAGAAAGTGAATGGTTACCTCACATTTTTTCAAAGAATAAAGGTGACATTGGTGATGACTCAGTATGTACTAACCGAAAAGATCTACCAAAAAGTATAAATCAAGACTATAGAGTAACTGCCTTAGCTGTTAAAGATTTGTTCTGTCAGCCTACCCATAGTCCTTTGTTCATTGGAAAAAACAGAAGTGGAGAAAATACTCAGGGGGACCCTATTGATGCAAGCAATTCTGGAGCGCCATTCAGTAGAAGTACTGGTGAGGTTGCAGGTCTCCAATACTATGAAACACAAATGGATATTGACATACAGACTGGAACACTCTCTACCAAAGGAAGAAGAGATGATTCTGATATCATGCACAACAAATATATTAACTTACCTCATGATCTGCTAGAGCAGGACAGAGAGATGAAAGCAGACATCAGATTTAAAAAAACTTCTAATTATATTGGATCTGTGCAGATTCCTAGTGAGGATAACCCATGTCCAAAATCATGTATTGCAGAATATTACGGATCACTAGCTTTTGCTCCTGCTGGTGACACAGGCAGTGAAACAACGCCTCTCACAAAATTATTATCGGAAAATAATGATTTGGAGACTTCTAATGAAAAATACAGTGCAATTGAAGACCAAATGCCAGAACATTATTTACATTCAATTAAAAACATACCTCAAAAAGAAAGTGCTGTGTTAGGCTCATTTGGTTCCAGAACAACAAATGAGCTTCCCTCTGCAATGTTCAACGAAAATGTAGAAGAAATAATACAGTGTTTACCTGAACTTTCTTCGCAAGAGGATTTTAATAGTATTAACAGTCAGAAGGTGTTGGATTCACTATTGCAATGTAATCAGACAAATACATGCTTACAAAATACTAATTGCCCTGTGACAGAATGTAAAACAAATAGCATAAGGATTATTAAAGAATTGGGATGCCAAGCAGAAACCACCGAAACTCTGGTGTACAGATCTTCTCATGATCTCTGTGGGAGGGACTCTGAGGTAACATCAGAAGGTGGAGAAGAACTTTTACAGCATTCTACTCAAGTCTTGTGGGAAAACTCTGATTACCGTGATGACAGTTGTGCACAATACAATGTGAAATCTTATGTTTCTGAATATTCTTCTAATCTCTTGAACAGTTCAGCTACACTTCCTAATGTTTTGTTAGAGTGCCCTCAAGACAAGTATGAAGCTGATGGCCTGTATTTTGAGGAAAGAAAATATATGAACTCTAAAGTTTTGGATGTAACAGGTGATTATGATGTTCATCAGGAATATAGCAAAATCATCAGTAATGCTGATAGTGCAAAAACTCAAGAAATAGCAGAAATGTATCAAAAGGAAAAGCAAGAGGGAAGTTTTTTCCTTGAATGTCTGGGTAACAAAGAAAATCATCTATATTTACAGTCTGAGAATGACGTAGACAGGGCAGAAATAAGTTTTCAGGAGAGAAGCTTGTTTACTCATCAAAATTTAGAAAAAAGAAGAAATGATGAAGCGATGCAGACTCATTTGTGTTCTCTGAAAGATTTTTCCGTGTGTACAGGATTTGAAAATGCAAGCATTCTTGAGTCTTCAAGATCACCTGAAGATTTCACATCTTCCACTCGTATGCATTATGCTGACTCACTGGAAGATGCCTTTTTGACTTCCCATTTATCGTCTGCTTTTCAAGTGCAAGAAGGTCAAGCGGTTGGTCATGAGGCTTTCCCAAAGGTTCGATGCTCATCTTCAGAAGCCTCTGTTAGCCTCAGTAGATGTCAGAGCAAAACTGAAAGGTGTGTTGTTCTACATGCAGCTACATCAAGCTTCCCAGAGCTTGCTACCAGTCAAATGCAAGAAAGTCAGTGCAATGATACTGTGATATTTGGCCAGCAGCCATGTGCTTTAGAAACTTCTAGCTCTCAAAGAAACACAACTTTAGAAGACAGTGAAATCCACAAATCTAAACTTGAAAAAACCCACCATGAAGCAGATGTTTGTCAAGAGTCTAGGGTGAAAGTTCCACCACAAAGATCTTTAGAAAGCATTGGCGCAAACTCATATCCTCCATATTCATGTGCTGATTCACTGAGATATCAAAGTACATATTTTAATAGCAGAGTTGATATTGTAAATAGACCTACCTCTGAAGCTAACACTGATCATGTAAAAGAATATGAGTTGATGAATAAGGAAAGGGGATTTTTAATGTCAGAACAGCTAATTCCTTCAGTAATCAATGACAAAATGTCTTCCAAATATTTATCAGGAAACAGCTGTTTGTCTTTGCAAAAAATACCTGAACCAGAGATAGTTAGAAAGAAAACTTTTACTGCACAGAATGCAAACATCAATAAAGATGATTTACAGCCTGGTTTACAGAGTCATAGTTCATCAGCCCCAGAGATTGCGGTCATGTCTGATTTTGAATGTGCTTCTGAAACTTCATCTAAAATAGACTATTCTGAGCATCTTGTTTCTAAGTCATTACAAGAATTAAATATGAGTGTTGAGCCTCCATCCCCAACTGAAGATGATGTACACAGAACTGAAAGCTTTTTAAAATTTAAGGCGGACAATGTTGTACCAGTTAAATATAAACCCAGGTTTCAGAAGAAATCAATTCAAGCACAGAGATCCAGTAACTGTGATAAAAGAAACTGGAGAGAACGATCTCAGAGCAGTCACTCTTCAGACCCCTCTCCTGTTCGCTATCCAGTAGCTATTGATCACACAACTCATAGTTCTATGGAGACAGAGACAGGAAAGCATTCAAATAATGTTCCTTTACTATATGGACACAAGGACACAAAAGAACCAAGATACCAAACGGAAGCACCAGGTGGACTGTTACAGGACAATAAAGATGTGATGCACTTTAGTTCAAGTGATATTAATCCATATATTCACTCATGGCAGCAAGATGAACGCTGTAAGATTGGTTGGAAACAATACGTTTTTGGAAGTGCAAGTGATGTCTCTAGTAACCCACCTCCATTGAGCCTGGATACTCAATCAGTTATGAGGTGCTCCAGTGTGGATAATGGCTTAAACTCTGAGAATTCCCCTTTCCATTCTCATCTCAGTTCTTATGCTAATGCAAGAATACTGTCCAGCACCATAAGTAGCACAGATGACATTCAGGGATGGGAAGTTGCAAGAGAAGGCTTTGAATCTACAGATGAAAGTAGCAAGCATTTTTCTAATGTTTCTCATGATGAACTTGAAACTACACCTGAGAACTGTGTTTCCAAATGTGAAAATCTCTCTCAACAGTCCGGAAACAGGTCTATGCAGGTGGATGAAATTGTTCTACTCTACCCTTCTGAATCGGATGTACCCTGTAGTAAACCTGAAGGGCTTCTCACTTGTGACCAGGAAACACAAACAGAGCCTCCAGCAAAGCATAAAAGACAGAAGAGGCACCGTAGAAGCTACACTGATATATCTGCAAGAAAACCAGAGGGAGCTCCGAGTTCATTCCAACAGCCATCTTCTTGGTCAAGTGTACAGAATCTTTCCATGCATCTGTCACAACTGCTTCACAACACTTCTGAGCTTCTAGGAAATTTTTCTTCATACACTGTTAAAGACCATGAACTAAGTGGCCAAAAAGTAACAGATAAGGAAAGTGGGAAAGCTGTAGTGTCTGACAGCTATACTCAAACAACAGAAGACATAGGCATTCAGACAGATATTTTAAGATACCCTCAACACAAGAACAAGGAAAACAAAATTAAACCTAAAATAGAAAGTGAACCAGTGAAATCTCAGGAGGTAAATGTGATTGTGAAAGTTGTACATACAGATACCGTATCTCTGATGAAGGAGAGAATATCAGAAAGCAAGGGTTTGATTCTACAGAGCATGCCTGACCTAAGAAGCCATGATGACAATAACATTCTAGAAGAATCCTATGTGTCCCAGGCTACCTTAAATAAAGACTCCAGTCCTTCCCTAGAAGTACAGAAGATACCATTAATTTCTACACAAACAGTTACTCTTGACAATCCCCAAGCTTCTCTAGCTACATCTTCTTTTCACTCTCAGCATGATGAGCCTTCACACACAGTAGTTAGTATCCCTTCCTCTAGCATTCCTCTGTCTTCAGCATACTATTCTCAAGATAGGAAACCTGTAGGTAAACCTGGAATTCCAGAAACAAGGGAGCTGTACTGTAATAACAGTTTGTTTGTTGATCGTGCATCTTCCCCTATTCTGACACTTAGTGCCAGTCCAGTCAGTCGTCAGTATTCATTAAACATGTCCACTTCTTTCAAAGGTTCTGCTGATATTCAGAGAGATGCTGCAAATTTACTAACTACTTTTGGGGAAAGGGAATCGGGTCCATTGTACGACTTGGGTTCTCGGGATCTTCATGTTGATACTTCTTCACAGACAGACAGTGAATCTACCACATCTAGAGAAAGCAAGGAAGTTTTCAGGAAGTCTGAAAATGTCTTGGATAAGAATACAGCCAAAGAGCTTTCAGGAATAGGTTCATTAAAACAAAAGCACAGGTTTACCATTGATACACATACTGCAATTCACACCAAAAGACTCTATCATTCAAGCAGCACTTTGGAACTTTCTAGCCATGGGGAATACTTAGTTGATGATCACAGAGAGACTATGCCAGTGGAACATTCTTTTCATCAGATATGTGCAACCAGGAGAGCAAGAAACTTTTCAGGTGGAATCAAATATGAAAGTCCTATTGGAAATTCTGAATCCTCACCAACAAAAAAGTCCTTTCAGATCTCTTTAAATGAGCTTAATAGATCTTCATCTTTAAAATCTACCGAGACCCCAGAGCGTCTGCTTGATTCTCTTTCTCAGTGCCATCAAGCTTGGAGAAATAACAAAAGCTATCTGTGTTCAACATCTGAAATGAGTGAAATGCAAGGTGATGATACTGTTGATGCAGAATCAGACATGGAAAGTGAGTGTAACACTGAAATTCTACTAAATGGAAGGACTCATAGGCTTCGTAGCTACAGTCTTCGTGACCTGCCTGTGCACAATAAATTCAGCAACTGGTGTGGTGTGAGGGGTGGTGCTCACTCTTCTTTGACTAGCCTTACTCAAAGTACTGGTGATATCCAGAGCCCAGCAGAAAGGAGAACAATTAACGCGAGAGCAACAGAAATTCAAGATAGATCCTTGCTTAGTGAAAGGAGAGCCAGAGAAATAGAGAGGCTACAAAGAGACCGTGCCCAGGTCATGTCTGGCATCCATTTAGATACGAATCAGCCTCCCCTTACTGTGGAACTTACTGAGGCAAAGTTAAATTATGGCATTGGGGAAACAGACGCACAACTGAGGATCCTTCAGAGTGGAGCAGGCGAGCACTTGACATCCGCGCCCACAAAGCAGCAACTTTATGAAAGGTGAATTACTTTACTTTTTAAAAAAAAAATACCAGAAACAGAACTTCTCAAGGAACAACCATAGATATTTATTACTAAACAACTGAGGGTCTGTTAAATTTCTTTTTAATATTTCAAAGAAAAACTGATGTGAACATGGGGCTGCTATTGAAAATGGCATATCCGTTTCACATTCTTTATAATGAGTAAGGCAATTTTCCAAAGTCTTCTCATCGTGATGCTGTGCTTTTCCTCTCTCCTGCTAGTAATCAATGATGTGAAATGAGGGTGGAGAAACATACACTCTTTGGCTTGGATTAGGCTTACCACTAATGGTGAGCAAACTCCTGGTAATTGTTGCTGGTGCCCACCAATGCTCATCTGTTTGGCAGGCGGTATGACCTGGAAGCACAAGCATCGCACCAGGGCGAAGCTCTAGCATTCACCCAGAAAGTTAATAGAGTTTTGAGGAGAGCACTAGAGTGGCACCCTGGTGCAATACCTGCACTTCTGGGTCATGCTGGAAGTGATGCCATTGCATGGTGAGGAAGTTCGGTGTCCTCCTTCCCATAGTACATGCCCACCTCCCCTCCCATTTCCCACCAGTTGCCAGGCCATTCCTGGCAACGCAACCTTGGATACACCAGTAATTTATGTGGGCATAAGGGATTTCCATCCATGAAGTGGGACTTCTTTGCTTCCCTCCTGCTGCAGGCCAATAGATGCTCAAAACGCTATTCCTTGGGGGCTCAAGGACCCACAGGAACAGCTTGAGGAGAAAGTTGGAGGTTTCCAGCATGATAGTACAATTGGCAAAAATCTACATCCTCCAAATAGCCTTCCTCCAGCCAAGGAGCCTTTCCCAACTTAAGGGGCTGTTGCTCCAATGGAAGAACCAATTCATAGAAAGGCTTCAAATTTGAGCCAAAAGGAGAGGTAGACTATAAATATCTCAATAAATAAATAAATTTTGCTCCATGGACTGGAAGGGCAGGGATAGGATCCACCCCATTGTATTCAAATACAGGATTGTAACAGCTTTATCTGAAGTTCCTTCAAGCCCTATTCATTAAAAGCTTTCATATTTACCTTAATTTTTTTTAAAAAATAATGTCCTATTATTTTTCTCAACTGCTAGATTTCTATATACTTTTCATATTCAGTTTCCCCCCTCCCCTGCAGTCCTAGTTCTTATAAGTAAGCATACAAATTAACATCTTAATATGTATACAGTAGGCTTTGTAATTTCCCCCAGGGTCTATGTTATAAGAATTATTAACTTTCCAACAACAGGCACAGAAAGTCAATTGAGATATTGAGAAAAAAGAGAGAGGAGAGACTTCAGTGTTTCAGGAGGAGTCGTAGCCTCAGTCCGCAAAAACATCTTAGTCTTCTGCAGTCGGGGGATATGAACCAGCAAGATTCAGATCTGCCTAGCCAGCGTCGTGAATACCTACAGCGATTGAGAAGAGATGTGGTGAAAAATTCCAGGTAGGCTTTGCTGTTATTTGAATACTCATTTTCTGTGGCAGAAATTAGGATACATTTGGGAACACGGGGACAATTTTTTTCTGGATTCGTGAGGCTATTGTGAACTATTTGTTCTCCCTTCTTAACTATCAAAATGTAATAATGTCTTACAATAGGATGCCTTATATGTACAAACAGAAACATATGTCATGCTGTACTATATAGCTGTCTTTGTCTTGCTTGATTTCCTAGGATGTGCCCAAACTTTTTTCACGTGATCTCCTACTGATTTTTTCACAAGGAAGAGGCATTGTCTATATTACATCCCTTGAACAAGCATAGTTTTTCTTTCAGACATCTCTCTCTCTCTAGTTAAAGAGGTATAGGCTTTTCTACCATTAGTATGGACAGCCCTTATGTGGCCCCTTCATAGCTCTTGTGATGTGTGCTTTCCTCATTTCCTCATTTAGCATGTTCCCCTCCAAATATATTCTGTTGATCCCAAACACCCTAAGTTTCTTTTTAGCTAATTGTGCTGATTTATTTTAGACAAATTTAATCCAGCCATCTAATGATCTCACAGTTCATAGTGCGTGTGATTTATTGGAGTGAATTTGAGCACATTACGTTTCCTAAAATTTAAAAAGAACTTTTGGGAGGAAGATGTACATGAATAAGAAATAAAAAAAAAGGAAGTACCTGATAGCAAAACTCAAGTTAAATGAAAAAGAGATGCAAGAAGTATTAGTTAATATACAGCCCTAGTCTAGCAGTTACAGATAAATGTAGCATGCTCCACTTTTATGGTATATATGTTTTATCAAGCAGAATGTTTTTAAAAGCTTCAAGCAATCAAGCAAAAAAATATTACAACCTCTTTAGCATGCAGACAGAGAGAAGATATATTCTCACTTGAGTTTCTGAGTTCCAGAAAGCAGTTCTCACTTCAACATTCTTAAAGACCAGTTCTTAAGGCAGGCTATCCGAAACTGATCCATCAAATTTTTCCCTGTCTTGTAGAGTTCATGAACCAAAAATGAGGATTCAGCATCCTTCAGAGATTGAGCTGCTGCTTCGAGATTATCAAAGAGCACGAGAAGAGACAAAAACAGAAATTGCACGAGCAAGAGACAAGCTTCGTGAAAGAGCAGAGCAAGAAAAGAAGCGCATTCGAGAACAAATGTTTTCTCAACTACAGAAGGTAATTTAAACTTTTAATAGCAAGGTGCAGTGTGGGAGGGTGTGACAGGGTCCGCGTACTGTAAAGAGCTGGGCAGGAGCCTAGTCTTTGCTATGTATATAAAGACATGGAGCTCTGCTTACTAGTTTTTAAGAGCAGAGTATATATTTTGGCCCATCTCAGTGGTATTTATTATTTTTGCCCCAACCTTCGTCCAGGGACCTCAGAGTGGTTTACATGGTGTGTTCCTTCCCTCCTCATCCCATTTTGTTGTCTCAAGTGCAGCAGTTCTTTTTTCCTATAGGTTTAAATAGGAGTTGTTCAGTTGCCACTTGCACTGAGCTGGTTTTCTGTCTGATTGGGAAGCTATATTTGTGGTCCCAAAGTTGTGAAAATCCTTTTCACTACAGACTATGGATTCTTCTGAACTAAAAGGATTGCTTCCTGTGGAAGCTTTTTATTTTGCAAGCTTGTTCACAAGAGATTTTGGTAATTGGCTAACTGAAAAGCTTGATAACATTACCAGCGTTGAGAGACTTCAGAATTGTTGTTACTTTGTAGTAAGAACATACCCATCTGTGAAGTATCCTTTCTTCGTGTACAGTTGGGTCCTGCTGAAGATTTTGTGGTTCAGTGGGTTGGCTGTGTATCAGAGACTGAGTTCAGTTTTCATAGAATTCTGGAGACTTACCAATCTGTTGTTAGTGATCTGCATAGATACGATTCCTGTCGAGGAGTCCGACCTTGATCACAGTCTCATTGCTAAGATAGCTACGTAGTTCTGTTGTTTGTGGACACTTTTTTCAAACCAAATATCCAATTATATACTTATAGAATATAAGTAGTAAATCTTCATTCCAACCTTTAACTGATTGTAGTGTACTTGCCAATTTCTTTTGCCATGCTTTCTTTTGTCACCCTTTCTCTCAAGGGATCTAGGGTTTGAAAGCTCATGCTTGCTGAAATTGCTCAGGTCTAGGTGTGGTCAGTGCCTCATGGGAATCCTACGTAAACTGTCTTGAGTTCCATGAAGGAAGAAAGGCAGGCTATGGTTGCAATAATAAAAACCCTGGGTGTTGGCCTTTTTATACTGTTGTAATGTACAACTTGTTATGTTCAGATAATTTGATCAGTGAATTCAAGTTGTATCTATATTTCCATACAGAAAGTTTATCATCTCTGAAGACTGGGATGGTATTAATATGCTTCTGGTAATGCTGGGAACTTATATTAATCAGTCACTTGTTTTACCATACCTGTTTTCTAGCAATTAAAATATCTAGCTTATTACTAGATTCCAGGCATATTCTTGCTGACTCTCCATCTTGGCTGGCAAGATTATATATGAGAACTTGTCTATCTAGTCATTGTCATCAGGAAATGCTGCTATCTATCCATATGTAGTACAGAATGCAAATCCTGTGTTTTGGTAGTATCATATTGAGATGAAATATTCCCAAAGGGGAATTTCCTATTTCAAATGATATGTCTGTGTTGGCAACAATGGGGCTTAGTCTAAAAAGCCAAAATAACTTGTACGATTGTCAGTAGGTTAAACCATGACTATTAGGCAGACGACTGAAAGAAGGGAGTTCCATAACTTCCAAAGACAGCGGGGACAGTCATCCCTGCTGTACATCACAGGGAAGAACTCTGGGAGAGGAAACTCTCTCCTTTTTGTCACCAAATGACCACTTCAGCATTTGTCCATTAATTCTACATTAACAAATTGTTACATTCTAAGTGGTTCTGTGAATTAGCAGTAAACTTGTCCACCTTCCTAGCATTTCCTTAATACTGAGGCATTCATTACAGGAAGAAACGAAGCTGAAACCCCAAGTAAGCACAAGCACTTTATGCACAGATTCTACTCTCAGTCTATCTTCAGGACCAACATCTGGATACCATAGTAGTAACACAGCTACATATGCTGCTAGCTTACCGGACAAGCAAGAAGAACAGGTAAAAACTTTAATATTTCAGAGAAGTTTAATAAGGGAAGGCTTTTATGAAGCAGAAATTGGTGCTTGGAAATAGCTCTCGTTTGTCTAGATCAAAATGTACATCACTTTAAAAAATACTGTAAATGAAGGATTCTAGTTTATGTTCACAGATAGAGATGCATGCAAAAGGGGATATACTGCAATAGGCTGAACTTTGTGCAAGTTTACACAAGATGGATGTGCATCATAAGCTCAAATATATTACAAGTATGTATCCATTTGGTTCATAATCAATGTGAGATACATGTAGGAAAACGAACATATTGTTATCCAGTCCGTCATTATCCAGGTCGCGCCGGTGCGGAGAAAAAGTTGAAATTCCCTCTTGGCCTGGTAATGGTGATGGTTTCCCCCTCCCAAGTAGAGGAGGGAGTGGAGGGAAAGGACAAAGCCTCAAAGTTTTTCTCTCTAGGTGATGGTTGCTCTGGAGCAACCACTGCTGCTGCCTTCCCTGTACAAGGCAGGAGAGAAACTGGAGAGGGCGGGCAATTCCAGCCAGGAACAGGAAGTTCAAATTATAGAATCATGGTGTTGGAAGGTACCACCAGGGTCATCTAGTCCAACCCCCTGCCCAATGCAGGATTTTCCAACTACCACACACCCAGTGACCCCTGGGTGATCCTGCCTACCTGACCAGAAGAAGGGGAATCACCCATCTCTCCAGATGCCCATCCCCTCAAAGTGAGAACAAACATATGGTTATGTTGGAGATGATACAGGCTTAGATCCTATACTTTCCTCCACCTGCACAGTGCTTTCTTCCTTTGTGGAGGTGATGTCCTGTTTTTGAGTAAGTTCCTTCAGCTCTACCTGCTTTCTCCTCCACAGTGGAGCACAGTGTGTGAAAAGGACAGCGCTGAGTAAGCAGAAGGGCGTTGTAAGACCATGGCCACAGGCTGCAGAGGACAAAGAAAGAATAATGGGTTGTCTGAGAATGGGAAGTAGCTGTTAGCTTCCACATATAAAACGTGTTGCCTTCTTTCTCTCCACCAGGCTACTGAAGATGCAGAGCACACAAGAGGCCGTTCAGCTGTTAGAAATCATCAGGTTTATATTATTGGACAACTGCAAAAAGATTCCACTAATGGTGAGGGATAAATAAATCCATTTTGATTATTTCCACAAATGTGTGCAGGCTGTGTCATCTTTTTATGAAAGGTAAAAAAGCAAAATAGCCAGAGAGTTAAAAATGTCTTTCATGTGTCAGAGATTGGACTGAAAACATAAAAATAATAGAGCTACATGACTATAGCACAATGAGGGCCATTTTAGATGTTCTTGGAAGCTTATAGATCCCTGTGCGTTCACAGCACAGTGACTGTATCTTTTCTATGATGGATGTGGCCATTAACAAATTACTGAGTCCAGGCTGAAGACTTTCCTCAAGCACTGAACACCTTGACTTATCTTTGAACCACATAGAACATATAACTTTACAGGTCCACATTTGGAGATGGAACAGTATAGAGCTCTCTCCTGGTCTGCAGCAGACATAGCAAGATGAGTAAGCAAAACAGAAAGTAGAAGAGAACCACATAGGCCCGGTTTGTTCCTCGGTAATATATATAGTCTATCTACCTGAGAACTTCTGAATTGAATTAACATTCTAAATGCCTCTTCACTTTGTGCAGTGTGATACACTTCTGTTGCTGTTACAACGTGCTGTACACTTGGAGGGGAGACTTGTATTTCCTATGTGCATGTGTTTCTCCTTCAAAAGTTACAGAAATGAGATGGATAAAATATTGTGGATATTTGTGGGGGATATCAATACCAAACCAAAAGGCTGAGATGATGTGTTCAGTAGGATCTGCATATACCTAAGTGCTAACAAATGGGGCTGGAGATCTCCTGGAATTGCAGCTCATTACCAGACTACACAGACCAGTTCCCCTGGAGAAAATGGCTGCTTTGGAAGGTGGACTGTATGGCATTATACCCCACTGAGGTTCCACCCTCCCCAAATCCCACTTCCCCAATACCCAATTCTCCAGGAATTTCCCAACCCAGACTTGGCAACCCTAGCTATCGCAGAATTCCCTTGGAAATGCCTGGCATAGGCCATTGCTGGTAGTAGGGCGATGTCCTAAGGGGACTGTTGTACTGATTCCGTAAAGCTTGTCATGCATGTGCAAAATAACTATTACTATCCAACAAGCAAGACTTGGAGTGGTGTGGGCTGCTTGTTATCTATTTCAGAGACGTTTCCTACAACACCTTCATGTATAGAGAAGAGCAGTATCCAGTCACCACTTCCTGCCAGCCATAGGTTCTTTCATAGCGTAATTGTTTCTCCCAGCACCTTTCCATCTTCTCCTATGAAAGGATATGAGAATTTGTCTAAATACGTCTTGGCTAATGCTACTGCAGAGGTGAGTTGGTGAACATGATTGTTTCGTGTTTTACTCTTTCCCTACAAGAAAGATTAGAGAAATAGAGAAATTAGATATTCTGCTACCTAATTTTCCTTTTATGTAGCCATTTAAGAATTACTTAAGTTACTTCACACATCTCATTTACTTTACATGGAGAGAGCCACTCACACATCTCATTTACTTTACACCGAGAGAACCACTGTGTAAGGAAAAGCCTTACTATATATGGGTGTGAAAGTTGAACAATGAAGAAAACTGACAGGAAGAAAGTTGATTCCTTTGAAATGCGGTGTTGGAGGAGAGTTTTACAGATACCATGAACCACCAAAAAGACAAAAGTGGGTTTTAGATCAAATCAAGCCTGAACTTTTCCTAGAAGCTAAAATGACTAAACTGAGGCTATCGTACTTTGGTCACATTATGAGAAGACAAGACTCACTGGAAAAGACAATAATGCTAGGAAAGGTTGAAGGCAGCAGGAAAATAAACCCAACATGAGATGGATTGACTCTATAAAGGAAGCCACAGCACTTAACACACACAAGTAGAAACCTTACACAGCCATGCAAAACTGTTTGGCTGTCTCCATGTATCTGGAACCTAATGTGAATACTGGCTGAAAACATGCAAAATTGCAGTGATATAGATACTTGGAGTAATTTTGCTATGATTGTGCAAGCAGTTTTTTCCCTTATTGCAGAGGTTATTGGAGAACTTCTCTTTTTATGGCCCTAAGAGTTCAGGTTGAATACAGTGCTGTCATGAGCTTGACAGCTGCAGGAAAATTCAAATATGACACTGCTTCAGTAGGAGAGGGAATCAGAAAAAAATTGGAAGACCCCTAACTGAGGATACTTCTTGGAAACAAGAGCTACAGCTCTGGCAGCCTTTATTATTAAATGCATGATGTTTGTGTTCTAAAAAGCTATTCTGAGCCTTATTTCTTATGGACATGGTAGCTGTTTCATGCACACAAGAGGTTGATTCATTCCCATAAGGGTAGAATATCTGTCTACATTCTTTGAGCATGCTTATCTGCTTCTACTGGTGAAAGCTCATGTGCACAAGATATCTATGATCACACAGGTGTGCATGTAGCACACTTGATCAGGGCAGCAGAGCCAGAAAAAGTATCGAACATTGATACTTGCTGTGAATATTTTTATTGGTAGATGGAGGGAATCCAGACTGGGTTGCTCCTCCCACTTGTTCTACAGGCAAATGAGCTTAGTCTTTACCTTTACCCATGGGAGAAGGGACCTCTCGATTATCAAGAGTAGCAGCAGTTCCATGAAAAAAATCACTTAGAACAAGAACGCTGTATTGAGAATAACATGCAGGAAAATGTAATAATTGAAAACGCTGTAACTTTCCATACATGACAATAAGTATGTTGATATCAACCTGCATAAAGGAGTTGGCATGAGCATGCTGGCCCTGCATCCTGTCTTCACCTGATCTCCAGCTCGTGACCAAGGAGCCGGTACATGTAGCTTCCATCCCTATTACTAGGAAAAATAAAAAGCAGTGTTCCCAGTTCCAGGGAGAAGAGTCTACCTGCATGCTCTTCTTGTAATTGTTGGCTGTTTGGTCACAAGCCAGTGGTCATACACATCTGAGGAAGAAGGCCAGCACATTTGTGCCCACTCCCCTATATGCACATTTATTTCAATGTGCATAATGTGTGTAGAGGGCTAATGAAGGCATAGAAAGTAGACTAGACTCCAGTATTATGGTAGTGGTCTTAGTATATCACCATCCTTGGTGGGGCTGTATTACCTTTATCCACTGATGTGAAGCCTTCACAGTAAGCGTTTATTGTTCTATCTTCTCTTGATAGAGAAGATAATGTAGGCCGTGTTGAATAGCAGTATCTGAATCATGTTGATTTGCTGCTAGATGTTCATGGAAAGGTAACTTGTTGGCGCATCCTCTGACCAAATGCTGCATCAGCCAAGGAATACATATCTAGCTTATCTTGATGAAGGGCCTATATGACCATTTTACCAATCTCTTTCAAGGGAGCTTGGGTGTTGAAAAGAGCTGCCTTTGAGGTTTCCTCTAGTGGAACGCGCAGTTATCCTGGAAGGAACAGGAAGTTCTGGGATGACTTTTGCAAGGGAGATATGTGCTTTATTTCATAGATTTGGAAACTCTTACCTATGTTCACAGGAGGTGTAGAAGAAGGGCTAAGAGGGTGACTTGGTTAGACCCTTGAGGATTTTGTGTTAATTCCAGGATGGTAATCTATGTACTGGGTGAGGTTGCAGGAGAGAAGCCCTGTTGTGATATGTTAAGAGAAAACTGGACCCTCTCTTGCTCATGACAGTAGACAAAGCAGCCAATTGATATTTCAGTGTGTATTTCAGAGGCCCATGATCAAGGCTTAACTGAAAAAAATGTGCTTAGAATGAGGTGATTTATACTAGTATAGAACCAGTCACTGAAATCCCCCTTTTTGCAAGATGCTCAAGCGACTGGTCATGGTGCAAGCCCATCACTTCCTAGATTAAACTAATTAATTAACCTGCCCTGAGCCCAGCTTGGCTGGGAATTGAGGACAGGCTATAGATTTGAAAAAATAAACCCATTTCAGTCCAGCTTCAGTCCCACTTATGTTGACTAAGGGAGTCTCTGTCCCCCAAATGGACCTTTGTTGGCAGAAAGACAGTGAGTGACCCAGTTAATTCTCATGGACCTCTTGGCAGCTTTCTATGTAGTCATGCTATTCATTTACTATGCTATTCATTTCTATAAAATGAGCAACAGAAACTATGCCCATTCATAATACATTGTCACATACTTTAGTGCCATATAGAAGAGATACTTAAAACTCTGATTATGAGACTAAGATGGTTACATTTCTAGGTGTAGATAAAGCGGTATGGAAAGTTTTTGGAACGTTCTAACCACAGTTTTAATTGCTTTTTAGGTTATGGCAGTATGTTCAAATGACCTGAGGAATCTTTACAGTGGCCAGGTGACAGCTGGTTGGAAGTATGTTTTTTTATGCCAGAAAAACTATCAGGTTCACTTAAGACACTCTTAATGTTCACTTTAGAAACTCTTAAGACACTCTAATTGCAAATCCACTTTCTTTGTTTTCTTTCTTGTTCAGATACCAGTGTATGGAAAAGGATGTACTAGTTTATTATAAAGCCTTTTCATCCTCTGCAACAAAGCACGGGTTCCTGGGAGCAGGAGTGATTGACAGACCTCTCCCCACTGTGTTGTGTATGCTGAAGGACCCTAGCAAAAGGCATTTGTATGACAGAACCATCACCACCGCTCAAGTACATAAGAAAATAACCAGCAGTATTGAGTTGGGTGAGGACATTTGTATGCTTATGTACAACATAACAGAAATCAGTTCATTGCTGCACTGGACTTTAATTTCCTAACGTTGCTTATTTCTTCATTAGAGATTCTTTAGAAAGTCCAAAGCAAGTAACATAGAACTTATGTGAGTAAAACATTGTCCTTTAGAAATCTCAATGTGTCCTGCAAATCGATCTTCCCATATTAAGGGCAAACTATCATAATTAAAAAGCCTGCTAGACGTGCATCTCTAAGCCTTCCTGAATTACTTGAACATAAATCAAAATTAAAAATAAAAGCCCTTAAATGGTCAAACTGCAAAGGAAAGACGAAGCAGAAACCAGCTCAGGCTACATGTACCGGAGGTTCCTGTTGTATTCCAGATTTGCCAAACTATGCAACTTTGTTTTTCTTTTTAAAACCTCCTGTGGTCTTCAGATTGAGCTGAAATAGTCAGTTGCTGTGTGGCAGACCCCTTGCACTGGCTTGCCAATGGTAGAACCCTCCTTGGCCAGGGCTGTTTGATAGATGAGTGAAGTTAATGGGGATAATCCTTCGAGCTTTCTCATCCAGTCCCTGTAAGGACTAACCTGGAGTTTCAAGGCAGGGACACTCTCCAAGCTGCTGTGAATAGGAGGATGTTTTGAGATGATAAAGCTATTGTGTAGTTTTTATAATTTCTCATTTCATATAATTCACTGTATTTTTCTGATGTAATTACAGTGTATGTGGTGAGTGACATTTCATTGTGCTACCAAAAGCAACCGAGAGACTTCTGCTGCATCTCTGTAGAAGCCAAAGAGGTAAATATATCAGAGCTTTCGCTGCTGCCTTGGCCCAAAAAGTAACAGTCTAGTTAATGGATGAAAGATGGGCGTATAGTTGTCAGGCAACATTTAAAAAATCCTTTGGACACCATGCAGCAGGGGCCTGGAGACCAAGCCCTACGAGGAAAGGCTGAGGGACTTGGGAATGTTAAGTGGAGAAGAAGGGGGACATGATTGCTCTCTGTAAGTATTTGAAATGCTGTCACTTAAGAAGGGCAGGGAGCTGTTCTTGTTGGCAGCAAAGGATAGGACTTGCAATGATGGGTTTAAATTACAGGTGGAAAGGTACCAGCGGATATTAGGAAAACATTTTTTACACTGAGAGTAGTTTAGCAATGGAATCGGCAACATAGGAAGGACGTGAACTCCCCCTCTCTGGCAGTCTTCAAGCAGTGGCTGGATGAAAACTTGTCAGGGGTCCTTTAGGGTGATCCAGCAAAGAGCAGGGGGTTGGACTAGATGGCTTATATGGCACCTTCCAACTCTATGATTCTACTTAGAAGTGTAAAAACTATAGTTTATTTCCAGTGACTTAGATCAGGCTATTTTCTCCATTAATGCGGAGGCTGGCTTCTTTTGTTATTTCCTTCTCCGTTGACCACAGAAATAGCCTAACAACCTATTCTGATACCTTCCTTAGATGTCGGTATCTTAAGACAAGTCATGTATAGAGAGGTTTAAATGTAGTTAATTAATTTTATATTAGTGTTTTAATCTGTTTTATTCTGCTTCTGAATGGCCTGTGGGCCATAATAATGACCGAACTGAACCGATGTCTTCCCTAATAGTAAGGGCTGGAAAAATCAAAGGAGAGAAAAGTCACACATTAGTACTTGACTTTAATAATCTGTGTTTGGTGTGGTGTTCTGTGCAGGAAAACGTGTGCATCCTAGCTCTCCAGTCAGTGTATGAAGAATCAATGCCTCGTCCTTGTAAAGAAATGGTACGAGGAGAGATTTTGCCCAGTGCTTGGATATTAGAACCTGATACTGTGAATGGGAGAGACATCACCAAAGTCATCTACATGGTACAGGTAAGAGTATGGTCAAATCTAGAAACAGATGGTTGGACCCTATGGATTTTGCAGTGAGGGAAGAGGGAGGAGAGGCCTGTTTTTTCTTCTCACTGTGGATCTGCTCCACATAGTCCTTTGTTGGTGAGAGTCCCTGAGCCCTAGGAAAGACTTTTTGTGGATCACAAAAGACTGCTGGAGAAAGAGGAAGGCACATGCTTCCACCAGCAAAACAACCATAGAATCCACTGTTGATGTTAAAATAGTCAACTGCTCAATTGGTGATTGGTTTAGATAGCTGGAGTCTAAAAATCATCATATGGATAGGCAAAGTCTTAATGAAGACTAGTGCGTATTTGCCCAAGGTTGTAAACTGTGCAAGAAACTACTAAATGTAAGGGCATGGCTTGATCTACTTTAGGTAGCTTTTTATGTAAAGGTAGTCCCTTTGCCAGGCCATTACTGACTCATGGGGTGATGTCACATCATGATGTTTAGTAGGCAGACGTTTGCGGGGTGGTTTGCCATTGCCTTACCCGGTCATCTACACTTTACCCCCAGCAAGCTGGGTACTCATTTTACCAACCTCAGAAAGATGGAAGGCTGAGTCAACCTTGAGCCGGCTATCTGAAACCTTTTGTTTCTGCATGGAGGGTAAAAAAATCTCTTTCCCAAGAACAATGTGTTCTTGGGAGCTTGGGTATTCTGTTGCTTCATGAGCTTATTTGGTTGAAAACGTGTGTGCAAAAGAGTGTGCTTTCCTCCTGATTTTAATTTTTGAGCCAGACTCTTCCCTGCGTCCAGAGGACAATTGCAAAGGGCGATTCCCATACCAACTCCCATCCCCATATTAAGTCAGCAATTGTGATGAAAATCTGAGTGTCCGTCAGCACCATAAATAGTCAAGGGTTGGATTCAGACTAAATTTTCCAGTGGCATAATAGAACTTTCCAGCTCTTTCCCTAACCCACTGATCTCCACGAAATGCTATTCCTGGGGGATTGGGGGACACCCTAAGCGGGAATGACAGAGAGTTTGCAGTGAGAAGAGGGAATCAACGGAAACTGCCAATTTAGTCCACATCCAACCCCAGACATTTTGGTATCTAAAATTGTTTGGCTACAACAGCTTTGTAAATAATTTTATTCTTTGCGTTATCACGTATAACTTACCAATGTGATAAATGCAAACTTGCAGGTTTTTTGAAAGAAGTTTTAAAAACAGGTATAAACCTAGATTTTTCTCACTTATTATTTTTTCTAGACATGTTTCAGTTTCTTCTTGGTGCATTCATTTAAAAGCACTTGCAGTTGCCAGAGCCTTATGGACTAAACCATTCTTCTGTTTCTTCAGGTTGACCTTGGTGCCCCGGCCATCCCTGCAAGGCTCCTGAGCTCCGTTGCTAAGCGGCAGCCTTTGGTGATAGCCAGACTAGCTCATTTTCTGGCTGGTTAGGCAAGCATGAAATACTGTTGCTGAAGTTGGTCAATTTGTCAACAAAGTGTGAACACCAGCAGTGCCAGGATTTTAATTTTCTAGCTGGCTTCAGAGCTGGAAGCAAGCCATCTGAGAACAGCTAAAAGGACTTTGCAAGACCAATACAGAGCAGCAGGCTTTGGCCACAGCAATCCAAAAAAACAAACTTTAATTGAAGCATTTACTTTTTGGAGGTCTTGCCTTCCTGTTCAACAGTTGGAGAAGGGCAGTCTCTACAGAACCTACGATCAAGCAAGACATATTCCTTTTGTGAACCACCAATATCGACAGCCAAATGTTTGCAAGCATCTGCAGTTTTAAGTTGAACATTTTCTTCAGTCTGTTGGAAGACTGTTGGTGCAGCAAGACACAGAGCTGATCGAAACTTGAAGTTAGAGGTAGCAGGTTTGGGGTTCGTTTTAGCAGACCTTCACCACTGCAGCAAAGCTACTGTAATGCCCTTTGCAGAGCACCCAACCAAAGGGGTGCTTGCAAACTAAGAATTAATTCAATAATTGTACCTAGTCAGCTTGCTGGTTGGATAAGATTTCAGTCCCTTTCAAGATGAAGTAAGGGTATGCTGACTTCTAGTCCTTTAGTAGAAGCTGTTTCAGGTATGGTTCTGATGAAGCAGCATCAGATGGTTGCTATGTACTCTCAGTCTGAAACACAAATACGACTCAGGTAGAAAAGACAAACATTCTGTTGCAGAATCACAGCAACGCAAAGTCCAAGTGCTTGACACTGGATAGACCAAATTAATAGGTGAAAAGCATAATGGTAACTGCTGTATCAATCAGTGGAATGAAGCGCGGCAGCTGGTGCATCCATTAGGTTTCCAGTTCTCTGTCAAGAGCAGCTGGTTTCTAGGACTTCAGAATAATCACAAAAATAATCTTAAAGCAGTGTAAGCCCACTGACCCCACCAGGCTGGAACTGGCCTAGGGCTCCATGTGTGTTCCCCATTCATACCCTACTAATCAAATCTTGAAGCCCTTATTTATAACGCCACTCTTAACGTCCTCTGCTGTAAGCTTATTAGTATTCCATAAAACCCGTTCCCTCCATGACATAACTGCTGTTTGCAGTTCTGCAACTCCTTAAGAACTGGTTCGTTGGGACAGATCATACTTTATTATATCAAATAAAATTTGTTTTGTAACATACCTGTAATTCTGTTTATAATGAAGTTACACAATCTCTCACCCTCCTCCCACTATAAACTAGTATGTCATAGTATGTTTTACTCATGTGAAGATGTAAAGCTATTTGATTCAGGTTGTTGCTAAAAATAGACTTTTAGAAGCCTACTATAAACATGTTACTTGATAGCTATTGTATCATTTTCTGCCACCCTGCTCTTGTTGGAAACCAGCTCCTTGAGCTTAGTGACTCGCCTGTAATAGTTTTATTGGAACTAGTAACTGCTCCCAACTTATTTACAGCATTCTTGTAACAGTGGAAATAGTAATAAACTCCTTTTCTTATGACATCACGTGGTACAAGTGAGCAGGTAATGGGGGGGAATTAGTGTGAGATAAAGTTTACTCGTGTTTTCTTGCAACAGAAAGGACTGAGGATAGTGGCAGGAAAGATGAAAAATGTACAGTATTGTTGGTGCATGAAACAAGTTGCTTAACTGATATGCACTAGACACCAAGTACAAGCTCCAAAGAGCCATGTATGGGCTATCCAGGGGTTTTCGCCTCCTCCAGAAGCCCCTTCTTTGGAGCAGGGTGGGATACAGGCAAGGTAGAGTTCTGCAGACATCCCCCCCCCCCCGAAAGGAGTTAACAACCAACTTGTTATCAAGAATGGCGGTGGGAATAAGTTGTCCATGACTATTAGCACAACCAATCTTCAGAACTTTTACTTGGGAGTAAGCATTGAATGCAGTAGGGTTTACTTATGAGTAAACATGCAGAAACTCAGGTTGTTAGCCCAAATGATAAGCATCTGTCTGTTGAGAATTCAAAGCACACAAATTAAGTTTAGTGATTAAGCTTAATAAAGCATGGCCAAACCAAATTAATGTATAAAAAATCATGTGAGGTAGTTTGCAGCACCCAACCCTGTAGATTACTTGGTTGTTATGGGAGCTGGAGAAGGTCAGTTCTGTAAACTATCCAGAGTACCAGCAATGCGTATAGTAATATGTGAATTAGAGACATATTTATGAATCTATTTCCAGCTAAAGACCTGCTAGATGTTAAGTTTTTTTCCTCTTTTTTTCTGGACACGGCACTCTGTTAATGAACCAAATAGCAGGAACAACATCTAAGAGGGACTCAACTCTTAATACAGATGGTGCCTATTGAAGGATGTCTTATTGTACAGTGCGTCAGAAGTTTATTTTTATAAAAGCATACAATTGTTTTTTCTATGTTTACAAATTAATTTATTTATATATACTTGTTTTGAGATGGTTTTATATGCTGAAGCTAATTATTATTTTTACAGATATTCAATTAATGCACGCTTTTTAGAAATAACTGATACTTTAAAAATACTATTTATATAATGTTTTCTTTTGAAAATATAACATTATGGTACCTGTGAATGCCTAGAATGGAAGAGTAATCTATTAAAATGGGGCAAAACTATTTTATGTGAAATACTTTACTCAATGAGGGAGAAAACACCCATTTACTGTACCATACCTTTAGCCCATACCTGCTTTTAACCAAGATTGCTATTTTCATATCCTCACAATAAAGTTTTCTAAATATGGAAATGGCTTAAAGTATTGTTTTCCTACCTGTTTTGGATACAATACATTAAAAACAACTACAGCATAAATATATCTGCCCTTCTCACACACGTTAGTTTTAGTTCTTTCAACAGCTTTACTTCTCATATCATCACTGTTAAGTCATAAAATGCAATTACCTGGACTCTTGTCTGCTCATCACTGCACATATAGATAAATCCACATGATGAGGCACAACAAACTTAATGCTACTAGACTTACAGCACCCTATCGTTATTCTCCAGAAAATCCAAATCTTGGATCATAATTGCACTCAAAACTAAATTAGGTTTTGTGAAATCCATCTTGGATCTGGTATACGCATCAGGAAGAAAAAGCAGGCCCATATCTGTCATGCATAAATTAACTTTCTTGTTTTTATAATAACAAAGGAGGGTTCCTAAGGAAACTGCTTTAACGTGTTGAAGGAAATGGGAGGAGGGAGAGAGAGAAACACATAGCCTATAAGAAACTCAGTGCCAAGAACTGAAGATTGTCTTGGGAGTCTGTGTGTGCTGACCAGACCTTCAAAGGCAAGTCTACCAAGTTCTAGAGCTCACCTGGGCAAGGAAGATCATAGAAAAACATGCTGAAGATGTCATCCCAGAAAAAAAAAAGAATGTCAGGCACTGAAGTTGTCATCTTAGAACATTCTTTTGTATTTAGAGTATAGATTTTGAAGTGGCAAATACTTCATAGTTCATAATTATACTTAACTAAAAACTTCTGCTTAATACTGTCTTCGCAATACAAAGTAAACGCTCCATCATTAGAAAATTCCAAATACAAAAAGTACTTTTTTTTTAAACAGAAGGCATTGAAACACCCCCTCCTTTTTAAACTCACAGACAAGCTATCACTTGATGTCTGAAGCAATGGCAGTATTTTAAAAACATGATCTGAACTTTTGAAAGGAGATAATTTAAAACTTTCTCGATAAAGTTTAAATACCAGTCTTACATGGGGGTTCTCCCCTCAATTGTACACAGATTGTACTAAAACAGGAAAATTCTCCAAGTGAGACTCCCACACATTTAAGGAACCCACCCCCCTTCCAGCTGTGTTTGTACAATTATACAAATTCTATTCCCAACTTGTGGGCACTATTTTTTTTTTGCTTTCACAAAGAAACAGATTTGTTCCTGCAGTTCCTATTAAGGATCTTAAAAGGACTCTTCTTGAAACAGCATATATTTTAACATCTGGACATCATTTTGCAGAGAAAAAGATGGAGCATCCAGATTGATGTCTGACTGCAACCACAGCCAAGGCATTAATGGACAAGGCTGGCAGCTCTGAAATGTTATGGCTGTGCTAGCTTTGTGCTGCCACTGTTCCTCTAGACTGTCCCAGCAATTCGCAAGGTAGAGCCTTTGCTTCTTCAATGTAGTTCTCAGAAATGAATATTCTTAACAGCGCTTCTAGTTCCTTGGAAAAGTCCTGCAACAACAACAAAAATGCAGAGCACAGTTAAACCTATTTAACCTGTGCAAGTATACGTAATTCTTTGGTTAGCAAAAATATGACTAACAGAATCCTTGTTTTGTCCTGATTGCTCAGCACCAGCCATGTGCATTCAAAATGGATTGTATTTTGGACAGGGGGAGGAAGATGGAATCCACATGGATTACACAGCATCCCAACACCCACACCCCTACCTCCTGGCCCTTTATTGTTTCTGGTCAGAAACCCCAGCTGGAAACAACTGAGTCCATGATATGTATCAGGATGCCTCTTTCATTCTGACTTGCAGGTTAACGTGACAAAGGTGTTCTAGTATCAAGAAGGACTATAATGCAGTTAAGAATTGATCTAAGTATTTCTGCAGCCCTTAAGATTTCAGAGCTAGGGTGGAGTCAACAAACTGAGAAAACATTCCCTTAGATGTTCTGAAATATTTGTACATATTCTGTTCATTCTATTTAACAATCTATTGGTTTCTTTCTACCTTTGCCAGCTAGTAAAAGTATTTGTGAAGATGTAGCTGTTCTGGGTTGACAAAGATCATTAATAGAAACTCAGTTAAGATGCTACGATGAAGCAAAGTAAGCAAATTCTGGAGGGTTTGCCCCCCAAAAAACATTACCTGATGGTATGCAAATAATAAAGCCAATATAAATAGAAGAAAAAAGATGCAGGCATCACAAGCCCCCCCACCCCCCATCCTTGTCTCCTTCACCTCCTACACTTTAGTTTTCAACTTCATACTACAGAATTTATTGCCCAGAATATGAAGCTGAAGTTTTATAGTAACTACCAGAGTAGGAAACACAGCTCAAAGTACAAATACTTACTGCGGGCCAAGGGGATTTTTGGAGGCCATGCAAACAGTGTTCTATCTCTGCATCTGCCATTAAACCGTATTCAACAATGCCGTGAAGCATGAACAGGAACAAGTCCCACTGTAAGAAAAACAGGAGCATTAGGGCCTCAAGAGAGGGTTCTGTGGCTAGCTCCCGTATAACTGAAATCCTGCTCAAGTGGAAATAACTACTGACAGCAAAAAACACCCACTATTTAAAACAGAACTGTAATGCTCAGTACAAAAAATGGAGAAACACTTCACAGGACTACACTGCTTAGATCTGAAATCTAAGAACTGCATCAGTGCTTTAATACATAAGGAAGCATGAAAAAAGATCAGGAAAACAGTTATGAATTCACACAGTTGCACACGTACTGGATGCAGAGCTGAGAAAAGCCATCTTTCTCCAGTTCTAAATTGAGAGGGCAACTTCACATTAATTGCACTCCTTGGGGATGTTGTTATGAATTTGTGACAAATTTAGTGATGTGCAAAATGTGAGGAAGCTGACCTATGCAGAAGCCTATAGCTATAAGCCTCTTCCACTAATTAAAAGCTTCAATTATATCCTACCTTTATGTTAATGTGGGAACAGAACTCATTGGTTAAAGTTGTCTTAACTCTGGAGAAAAGAGAAAAAGGATTCACCCAAAACTATCAAATTATCCCAACCATCAAATTATAAAATGCCTATTATATTAGGTGCTGTAGAATACAGGCAGGATACTGCTGCAGTCGTCTTGTTTGTGGACTTCCTGGAAGCACCTGGTTGGCCACCGTGTGAACAGACTGCTGGATTTGATGGGCCTTGGTCTGATCCAGCATGGCCTTTCTTATGTTCTTAAATGGCTCCTTGATTCTTACTGTGTTACAAAAATGTGAGCTCTGCCAGCAAAGAATTCTGAAGACTCTCCATTATGCACTGACACTGGTTACTGCACTCCTCTAAAAAGGATCCCAGCACTGTGCACCAATATTGTAGGATCAAACACCAGGCACTATGCTCGAGAGTAACAAATTCCCCAAACCTGGGGACTCTTGTGTCTCTGTGCTGCCCCTCCCCTTAGAGAGTGATATTTATGTTAATATTGGAGAGATTACATCAAAACTAGTCCAGACAGCCACTAATAGACAAATGTCTGTGTACAAGCAAGGCAGAAACAAGGCTAGAAATTCTGCACCACCTTTTTCTTCAGGAATTTCAAAGACATAGTGTGTCAGACTAGACAGTTTATTGGTAAATTACCCAGGAATTCTCTTCCAGACAACCTATTGTTTTTACTGTTTTTAATACAACCCATACACAAAAGATATTTAGAATAAATGTACAGACTGGTGGAAAAGAACACAGAATACTAGAAGCAAAAGAAAACACAGTTGCTAATCTAGCTACACTTTCTTTGGAGGCCAGGAAATCCACAGGCCCACTTCATTCCTGGATAATGGCTCAGATGTCAGGCGGTGTAACCTGACTGACATGAACGCAATTCATTCAACACATCAGTGGCATGTATGAAGTAGCCACCACAGATCAAATCATAACAGGCTGAAGAAGAGGAGTTGGGTTTTATATGCTGACTTTCTCTACCACTTAAGGAAGAAGCAAACCGGCTTACAATCACCTTCACTTCCCCCTCCCCACACCAGACACCCTGTGAGGTAGGTGGGACTGATAAGAGTTCGGAGAGAACTTTGACTAGCCCAAGGTCACCCAGCTGGCTTCATGTATAGGAGTGGGGAAAAAAACAGAGTTGCACTTACCTGTAACTGTTGTTCATCGAGTGGTCTTCTGTGCAGGCACGCATGGGACTGCGCTTGCGCAGGCCAGCCGCGGAGAACTGACTAGAAAGCTTTTAGGAGCTTCAGAACGCCTGGAGCGCTCCCCCTCCCCTCCGTCCCAGGCCGAGAGCGAGCCGGCTTCCCGCCCAACGGTCATGTGACGGAGGGAGGAGGGGCGCTCCCCCTCAGTTCTCCCTTCGCCGCCGTGGAAGACCACCATAGCCACCAAGCAGTAGCCCACAGCGGGGAAAGGAGGGAGGGATGCGTGCCTGCACAGAAGACCACTCGATGAACAACAGTTACAGGTAAGTGCAACTCTGTTTTTCATCTTCGTGGCTTCTGTGCAGTCCCGCATGGGAGAATAGCAAGCTCACCTACCATGGAGGCGGGTGTGGGCTTGTCACCTAATTAAAAGACAACTCTCACAAACAGCTGTTTCCTCCCTGGAGACCACATCTACAGGGCAATGCCAGAGGTATGTGGATCGAAGGACCAGGTTGCCACTTTAGAGAAGCCTCAGAAATCTGTCATGGCAAGGAAAACAGCGAAAGAGACATGAGCCCTGTTGCAAAAGGCCTCCATATGGAGTGGACAGCATAGTTCAGCATTGCTATAAACACCATCGGGAAACCGTTTCCAAAGAAGCTGCTGGTTCAGCCTTCCATGCACTAGACCAATAGGTTGTTTAGGTGCTGCATGGAACCTGAAGGACATGGTCTTCAGGCACTTGATTGCATGAAGAGATTGCTTAGTTAGCGACTGAGGATTTAGAAGAAAACAGGTTCGGCAACGGGACCTTACCCAAGGTCGAACTTCAATCTAGGTAATACTACCTTAACCTGATGAAAAGTGATCACAGACCAATAATTTAAACAGGTGGCAGAGAAGGAAGGGGCTATACCCTGATCAGCTAGTCTTCTTGAGAAAGTACCCGAAATCCTCATCAAAAGTAATCTACAGATTGGGAACACAAAACATTGTGGTCAATAGGGACCTATGAGCATCACTGGTGTCCTGGGTCTATGAAGCCAGGGAACAAAAATGCAGCATTAAAATAAATGTGACCAGTGAAACTGGAGAATCTCTCCGACGGCCTCATGGCATCCAGTGTTCCGTAGGAAGCAGGGACATATTGCATCTGCACTTGAGATAATAGGACTCTACCTGGGAAAAAACCATTCCCTTAAAAAGGGAAAGCAGGGAACATAGAGTGAGGGATTACTTGTGGGTTGATGAAACCTGTCAGCTTGGGAAATCTGAGAGAGTAGGCTTCTCTCACCACCTGGACGTCCAGGAAGGAAACGTTGTGCTGTTAGGTCCTTTGCCACAACCGGAAAAACCTGGGACAGCAGGACAGGGAACTCTCCCTCATGCTATAGATATTTACATTGCCATGCTATATACACTCATAGCAGTGGCTGAAAAAAGGTACAAAATGGTACTGGATTGTCCTGACTTCCAGAAGAATAATGTGATTTCATGAAGGAAAACATTCAGGTAAACACCCTTGCACAAGTGCTTGTGAGAACCTTAGTACTGGAGAGAACACAGCACAGTTCTGGATATAGGTGGTATTAGAATAGTTGCCCTGTCAGACAGGATCTGCACCACTAGTCTGGGAAGGAGCAGGAACCAAAGCGATATGCAATAGAACCAACCGTAGTAGGGGACGATGACTGGAAACATATATATTTGTTTGTTTGTTTGTTTGCCTTTGGTAAGGTATGTTTTTTAATGTCCTCTTGAAAACCCTTGTTTTGTAAATTCAGGTACCAGAGGTCTAATGTTCTTAGACTGATGATCCACAATACACACAGAGGAGTATTCCCCAGTCTCAGAACCAAGTTGAACCAACAACCAATTAGTTGTTGGTCTTGTTTTTGTTTTTTAATTTTTATTTTATTTTATTTTGAAGCCTGTAGGTAGATACCCTAGGATATAGACCAGTAACAATGGTGATCAAAATTATTCCTTTAAAGAACTGATCTACATTTGCACATAAATCGTGCAGCTAAAGGGACAGAAAAACCATGGGCCCTTGAGTTGTTAAGGGCTCGAAGAAAAAACATTCAAAGTAGCAAAAAGAATGCTATCCTTTGAGTAGGGAGCAATTGGAATTACACAAATTCAACTAGCAAATCCAACGACACATAGGGCTGACAAGGTTAGAGACAGGCAAACCTGCAGGACTGGTAAAATGAATTGTCCAATAGCCAATAATCCAATTACGGATCAACAGCACCACCTGCTGACAGGAGGAAAGCAAGTGCAACAAGCCTGTAACATACTGTAACATACAATTAAGATAATTGTCCTTAGATTCAGGACTACAACCAAAAAGGCTCCCAGGCAACTGAGGAAGGACATCTGAAAAGGGAAGTATCCTGAAATGTGGGCACCTGTGGATCCATATTAAGGAGTCTGAGGTCCAGTCGGGGTCCCTTATCAGCATTTTCCTTTATCCAAGATAAAAATACATAGATTAAAATTTGCGTGTTCCTAAATAAAGGGGTTTATTTGCATTGCAATATAGAGATCTCAGCTGCAATGAACTCAATATGGAGGGAACCCAGTGCCTTGGATGGTTAAGAGCACCATTCAGCATTTAGCATAAATCTACCCAGGAGTTATGCATTTATTATCCTGTAGTCATGCCTGTTTGTCCCTGTATGAAAAGTCCTTGGGAAGTCAAACACCCTGTGAGTTGGGGACGTCTCCCCTTATGCTGGATAAACGCAATATGTACAAGACTTATCAGTGTACATAATTTGCTTAGGCTAATTACAGCCCTAACACTGAAAAGTGTTCTTAATGGGAGATTCAGTGCTCCTGCCCAGAGTCAAAGTGGGCAGCCCCAGCAACCCCCGGATAAAAATGGGAACCTCACCCATATTAAGATAGAAGTGTCCCAGCAACTAGCAACTGGGTGAGGGATACTGTAAGAGGAATCAAGCATCCTCTTTTAGCTTTATATAGATTTCCCACCTTCTAGGGAAAAGAAGCCAAATGTATACCATATTGGTTTCGCATAACACAACTCCTTGTCAGATCCGACTTCGAATCTGAGGGAGATTATAAAATCTTCCAAGCCTATGCCATCCAGATTAAGTATTCTAAATAGAGCTGAATGACCCCATGGGTGAGACAGGCAGGAACCCAGATGGGTTACACATGAGAGGAAGCGTATTATGAGCCCTCGCTCCTTGACGCCAAGGTGACCATGTAAATTGACTTCGAGGTCGGTGGGAAGACACTTGTCACAGAGGGGATGAGTGTCTATACACCCATGGGGATATATGTATTCCCGCAGGAGCATCCCACGGAGAGGCTCAGGGAACATAAGGGGGGGACGGGACGGAACATGGCTGAGAAGCCTTCTCCACATGCTGGACAATGCTTCAGCCCAAGCTTGCTTACCCCACTAGCGACGGCGATGCCTGACGTCGAGGGAAGCAGGGGGGGGGGGAGCTGCAACGCTGAGATTCCTCCCCTTCTCCGAACAGATGCCGCAGCAACAGACAGCTGGCATGGAGGCAAACTCGAACCCGCTCATCTCGGCATCGAGGAGGAATCGGTGTATGACATCGACAAGAGCCAGGTGGCTGTTGTGTTGGTGCGTCAGAGGTGAGCCAACGTCGAGGCTTTTACACCCTGAGGAGTAGGTGTTCCCACCTCCTTGGAATTGCTCGACCTCGAGACCTCTCTCTGCACGTCATGCACCTTACCTTACCTTACCTTAGGGGACTGATCCCCTAGTGCTGTAGACTAGCAGGCTTTCCACGGAACCTGTTGACGTCGAGACATCATCCATGCATGTCATGGGGTCCAGAGCCCCTAGCACCACAGTAAAACGGCTTTCCACGCAGCCTGTCGACTCATCCATGCACATCGTAAGGGACGGAACACCGAGCCCCTAGTGCAACCATACAGTGGCTTTTCTCAGCCTGTCGACTTCAAGGTCTCATCCATGCACATCGTAAGGGACGGAACACCGAGCCCCTAGTGCAACCATACAGTGGCTTTTCTCAGCCTGTCGACTTCAAGGTCTCATCCATGCACATCGTAAGGGACGGAACACCGAGCCCTTAGTGCAACCATACAGTGGCTTTTCTCAGCCTGTCGACTTCAAGGTCTCATCCATGCACATCGTAAGGGACGGAACACCGAGCCCCTAGTGCAACCATACAGTGGCTTTTCTCAGCCTGTCGACTTCAAGGTCTCATCCATGCACATCGTAAGGGACGGAACACCGAGCCCCTAGTGCAACCATACAGTGGCTTTTCTCAGCCTGTCGACTTCAAGGTCTCATCCATGCACATCGTAAGGGACGGAACACCGAGCCCCTAGTGCAACCATACAGTGGCTTTTCTCAGCCTGTCGACTTCAAGGTCTCATCCATGCACATCGTAAGGGACGGAACACCGAGCCCCTAGTGCAACCATACAGTGGCTTTTCTCAGCCTGTCGACTTCAAGGTCTCATCCATGCACATCGTAAGGGACGGAACACCGAGCCCCTAGTGCAACCATACAGTGGCTTTTCTCAGCCTGTCGACTTCAAGGTCTCATCCATGCACATCGTAAGGGACGGAACACCGAGCCCCTAGTGCAACCATACAGTGGCTTTTCTCAGCCTGTCGACTTCAAGGTCTCATCCATGCACATCGTAAGGGACGGAACACCGAGCCCCTAGTGCAACCATACAGTGGCTTTTCTCAGAGCCTGTCGACTTCGAGGTCTCATCTATGCACTTCATAGGGGACAGAACCCCTAGTGCTGCAGCATATCCAGTCCTTATCACAGCCTTTGGGTTGAGACCTCTTTCCACACACGTCGTGGAGATAACCTAAGCATTAGTAAAGCCGGATTTCCTCACAGACCTTCGAACTGGAGAAACACAGCCTGAATGACTTGTAAAAATGAAAAAGAGACAAGATTAAAACAAGTATCTGAAACAAAACCGACCATTAATTAGTGGCATACTTATTCTGCATTTGGCAGAATTGTCAATGAAAGTGATATTGGCAAAACAGACATCAAATGCTGAAAGAAAAGAATTTCTGAGGTAGAAGAAAAGACACAAGTCTCTCAAATAGAACAAGCATTATTAATTTGTACCATACTATTGTACATTTGGCAAATTTGTTAAATAAAGCCACATTGACAAAAGAAAAGAAATCAAATCCTGAAGAGAAGACCTTTCTAAGTGAAAGAAAAGACATAAGTCTCTTATACAGAACATAATCATCGTTATTTTGTGCTATAATCCTTTCATATTTGGCACATTTGGTACATCAAACCATATTGGCAAAAAGGAAATCAAATCCTGAAGAGAATTTTTTTTTTTTGAAGTAAAAGAAAAAGCACAAATCTCTCAAACGTAACAACAGTCATTATTTTGTGCCATACTATTTCTACATTTGGCACAGTTGTTAAATAAGATTATATTGGCAAAAAAGAAATAAAATCCTGAAGAGAAATTTTCTCTGAGGTAACAGAAAAGACGCTCTGAAACAAAGCTAGTGCTCTCTCCACGGCGGCGAAGAGAGAACTGAGGGGGAGCGCCCCTCCTCCCTCCGTCACATGACCGTTGGGCGGGAAGCCGGCTCGCTCTCGGCCTGGGACGGAGGGGAGGGGGAGCGCTCCAGGCGTTCTGAAGCTCCTAAAAGCTTTCTAGTCAGTTCTCCGCGGCTGGCCTGCGCAAGCGCAGTCCCATGCGTGCCTGCACAGAAGCCACGAAGATGAACAACCCGGTTCACCAGATTAGCCTCTGCCACTCATGTGGAGGAGTGGGGAATCAAACCCGGTTCTCCAGATTAGAGCCCACCGCTCCAAACCACCGCTCTTAACCCCTGCACCATGCTGGCTCAGCTGCTGAGCTGCTACACCTGCCTAAAACTCTACACTTTACAAAGAGCAGCTTCGGGTCAAGTGATTAACTGCATGATTTTATGACTGTGCCAATCAGCTCTTAAGGATACATCTGCCAAACCATTAAAAGATTTGCAACAGTTGCTTGTGGTTGTGTGTGTTAATATGCCTCGCGGCTGTCATCTCTGCAACATTGTATGGCACTGTCCTCTACCTGGCATTTCACTGTATGCTTGCTTTCACATTTCATAATCCCACACTACCACCTTTGCCGAAATACTATTTGGTTCATCCCTGTTTCTTCCTGTTTCACTGCTGAACAAATGAAGATGAGCATTCCCCACCTTATCTATATGATTAGTTTGAGATACCAAGTACAAAGAGCAATTAGATTTAGTCAGTAGCTTTAAAATAATTCAAAAGCCCTCACCTCACGCTGTTTGTTGTCTGCAAGGTAGGCCGTGTTTCTCCTACTGAAGAGGACCTTTAATGGCACAGTCGCCTCGAAATCTTCTTTCCACGTGGACAGCAAGGATTTTAGTAGGCTACATATAAGGTGGTTCTTTGCTTGCTGCTGTTCCTGTTTCTTTGGCATGTGAAAGTTCAGCCCCTGGATAGGAACACGATCTGAAACTAAAGAACAAGTAGATGAGACAAAAATAGTTAGAGTCCCCTGTGAAGGATCCTTCTGGGACGATGGGCAGCTCCTCTCTTGTCTACTTCTACAACTTCCACTGGGAAAAGGAGCCATCTAAGTACTGCAAGATCGCACAACAGAGGAATAATTACGTTAAATGCATTCTAGTAATCTGAACACTTTCTTTCTGAGAGTCATTAAGCCTCTCCCCTCTCTTGATTGCTTCTCCAGAGTCCAAACAAGTCCTTTGTCCCTGGTAAAGCTTTCTTTGCCAGTTACCTCATATCTCCCCAGGTCCCATTTCTGGGTGTAAATATTTGCCCTTGTAGCATTCTAAGAGTATGTGTGTCTTTGGATTCAAACTCTCATCCCTTACTTGCATCTAAGGTCTCTCACTTTGCTTTCCAGAAACGCTGGTTTGTTTCTCCCCTCTGCAGCACTGCTTTCAGTTGGACATTGCTCTTCAAGATTGGTAATTATCACCCGAACCCTACCTCTAGAATCCCGACCCTCCACCATTTTACTTATGAGCTCTTGTATGAATTGTGCGTGTGTGCTATTTTTGTGTGCTTGAAATTATTTTATAATAAAGCTCCATTTATTGGGAACAAACTGCTTCTTTATTGGGAGTTTTCCATTGGGACTTAATCCCTGTACACACTGGCTGCAAAAATCGTGGTTACCCAACCTCTTGCAAAGCTCAACCTCTGCGCTGATTCCCCTAACTAAAGCGCAGACGCTCTAATTCAGCCCTAGCCACAGCCCCACTTCTTGAGAAGCAAGTTGCTAAGGTTTCTTAGCAGCTTGCTAAGAAGTGTGTTTTAAGCAGCTTAGACAAGTTTGCTAGCTGTTCCTGAGAGAACTGATTTGGTCTCAGTCACGTATGTCTTGATAATATAGTTTAGCGATTACTATACTATCTCCTTTGAATGGATGGACTGGAGCAAAAAGAAGGAAAACTAATTTCTGTATCTAATATATGTAAACAATGGGTCTGTTTATAAAACAGTGTCTAGTTTAAAATGCAAAGCTCATCCTGACTGGATTTTTCATCTATATTCTTCAGAACATAATACACGGCACTTTCACACAGCCCAAATAATGCACTTTCAATCCACTTTCAATGCACTTTGAAGGTGGATTTTACTGTGTGAACTGGCAAAATCCACTTGCAAACAACCTTAAGGTGCACTGAAAGTGGATTGAAAGTGCATTATTTGGGCTGTGTGAAAGTGCCCTTAGATTGCTGAGCCTTCTAGCCTTATGCTCCCTTTCCCTTTTTGCTGATATTTATATATGTGTGTCTGTGTCAGCTATGTGTGACTCTCCATTAATCTGATAAGGTGGGCTCTGGCTCAAGATTATGGCTCAATAAATGTGTTAATCTTCAGGTGCTACAAGAATATTAGATGACACAGTCCAATATGACTATCATTCTGGCATTTGCTAGTGTTGTGTTTTTTATGCAAAAAGAAACCTCTTCCTCTACCTAACTATAATAATTGAATCGGGGGGGGGGGGGGGAGAGAGAGAAATCCCTAACAGATATTAGCATATAGAGAGCAGCAAGAGCCAAGTTATTTCAGCAGACAGAAACTGAGTGGGCTCCTCCACCTTAAGAAGAGTTCCAGAATCTTCTGAAAGAGTCGTCTTCTCAAAATGCATGGGAAGAGTTACCCACAGTGGAATATGCATACTTTTTATTCCCAGTATTAATTGTTTACATCTGAACAATTCAAGTACCAGACAATGGCTTACATCTCACCGAAAATTTACCACAGGCAATAAGATTTCTGCCTGCAGAGCATGACTTTCTCACTTTCCCCCTCACCCAAAATGCCCCCCAAATGGTGCTCCTAGGAGATGGGGAACCCCAAGGAACAGCATGAGGGAGTTGAAGGGCAGTCATGGGAGGGGGCAGTCACCTGCCTCCCACATCCCTTTGCAAAAATCTGTCTGACAGGATCCAACTCAGTGTGTTTCTGTAACTGTTAACTGTCAGGCCTCTTCATTTTTTCCCCTTTACATGCAGATTAATTGCTATGTTGATAAAACAAATATATATATTGCCACTCATCACTACTGCTTTGTTGTATCACTATTGCTTTGCTGTACTGACCCTGCCTTGAGAAGATCATTAACACATAGAACAATGGACCATTCCAAAAAGTGAGATATCCAAACAAAAGTGAAGATAATGGGAACACTGCTAAGAAGGACATTTTCCCCCAGTACTTACCTAGGAGGGAAGCCAGCTCTACGGTGCATTTAGCTAGCTGTTGTTCTGAAGCTGGACATATGAACTGTGGAGGGGAAATACAAAAGATACAAAAACTAAATAGAAAACTAACTAAAAACTAAATACAACAAAATACAACACTAAAAAAAATGCCCACCAAGAAATATTTTCATAATTAAGACTGTTGCTGCTTCTTAAAAAATGTTTTGTATTGGGCACTGAAGTATTACATTAAATCACCTCTATAAACAGCAACTTTGCCTTTAAAATATGCAAGGAGGGTCCACATCCTTTTGTGGTAGCTGTTCTCAGGTATTTTAAAGGGGAAATTCATTACTAATACATATCTGCCACTTTCATAGTGATGAATTAAAAAAGCAGCTAAAGGAGGGGAAAGCAAGCAAACAAATCAGGTCAAGAACAATATCTGAACTTAGAATAAGCGGAGACAACTGATTAGACCAGTGTGCAGTAGTGGTTGGAGCAGGGGTGTCAAAACCAATTGTTATGAGGGCCAGATATGACATAAATGTCACTTGGTCGGGCCAGGCTATTGTCAGGGCTTTGGCCTGGTCTCGCTTCCCAGGGCCTCTCTGGTGTTTGTGCTTTCGGTTTAGCACAGCCAAGCACCTGGTGTTGTGTCTTCAATCGTGGGAATCCTTATCTCCGTCGTTGCTGGGCAACGCTGGCCCAGGACCCCAGAAGTGCTTATAGTCTAGTAAACTTTCCTGGGAAAGTATTGCCTGTTTTGCTATGCCTGTGAGTGGTCAAATCTTAGTCTTAGCCTGCTTGTCTTTGAATAAAGTGTTTTACTTCAGACCACACTTGTCTTAGTGAGTCCTTTGCATAGATTGAGAGGTGGAGACCTGAGCTTGACAGCTATGCCTACCCAGCCCATACTTAGAGTTGAGGGGGGGCTGCCTTGGTTGGCTCGTGGGCCACATAAGAGCTCTCAAGGGGCCGGATCTGGCCCTCGGGCCTTATGTTTGACACCCCTGGGTTAGAGTGTCAGGCTAGATCCTGGGAGACCTACGTTCTAATCTCTACTTTGCCATGGAAGCTTGTGGGTGACCTTGGGCGAGTTAATCCCTCTCAGCCTAACCTATCTCACAGGGCTATGGTGAGGATAAAACTGAGGAGGGGAGAATGATGTAAGCCACTTTGCCTCCCTGCTGAGGAGAAAAGTGGAGTACAAATACCTCAACAAGTAGACAAGCATTTCATCCAAAAATTACCAAGCTGTCCATACATATCACAGAGCTAGCAGACATGGATTCATTTCACCATCAGTATAAGGCACTCTCATAAATAATTTGTCACAAGTTAAACCCATTTCTACCTTTCTGCATTGAAGTGACTGTCTTAGCCTTCCCAATAAACCTTCTAGATGGAGAAACTGGATTTCTTCGCCTTCATCCCGTGGCCCCACAGTAATGCAAAGGACATCCTAGACAGAACAGTATTTGTCACTTATGATACATACACATGGCTCTGGGCTCCTAGGAGATCTCTCGTAACTACACAGAAAAGACAAAGCTTTGCTACGGTGCTTGTGAGAGGATAAGATACATGGACAATAATATCAGCTCCATCCATCCTACTAGAAATTCTTCTTTTTCAATAATGCTCAGGAGTAGGGAAATGTGCCATGTCAGAAAGCTGGGGGTGAGATGGTGAGTGGTTTTTATTTAGGAGCCAGGAATAGAGATTAAAGGGGAGAACAGCAGATCCATACCTTGATTTCATTGATTATCTGGGAGGGGAACGTTGCCTTGTGGTGGCAGTCTGGGGGACAGCTTTTCTTCCTCTGAACACCTTCACTGGCACCAGGCAGGGAAGGCACCGGAATTTTCAACATGTGATTAAAGGCAGCTTTTACTTCTCTCTTAATCAAAGCTGTAAGGAACAAACCAGAGCACTTATTCCTCCACGCAGTGCAAATCAGGAAATTGACACCACTGCATATGTAGATCCATCAGTGTCTTCACTCCCAAGGCTGCTGCTACTACTGTAATGTTTAGAGAGTATGTTCGGCACTGTAGAAACCACAGAAGTGATGCAGCCTCTGCCCATAGAGATACTAGCAGGTTACAATAGATAGAAAAGTTTAAAAGGGGATGCTCCTATGCTCTCTAGGAGCCTGATGGAAGGTGGTATAGTAGGGTGGCCAAAGTTTCTAAGAGCTGCATGCTAAAACCCTTGTAAATGTGACCAACAGAATACATAACCACCATGTACATTTCCCCCTCCAGTTGCTATTCCTGCAGCCATTGTTGCTGCTTCTCTCTCTGCAACAGGCCGTCCTTCTCAAAAATTGTCCCCTTTTCTTGCAAGCTATGAACATCATCATCCCCTTCATCCTGAAACCCCATATGCTGCCTTTTTTGTCAAAACCATTAAAGCCTCTCTGCTATGCCATTTTAGTCTCAATAATAAGGATGAGAAGGCATGAAATAAAAACTTCTATGTGTGCATCCTATTGTCCCCCTCCCTTTCTCCATCATCAGCTTGAGATCTTGGAACTATACATGGCTTTTGAGAAAGAAACTGGCCATCTAAGTTTTTCAGCACTCAACATACTTAAGGGGCTTATCTGTATGATGAAGTAATTACAGCATCAGTCAGTCCTTGGAATGTGGGAATTATCCACCTAAAACAATTTAGTTTCTGCATTACAAAAGTCATCTTCTATAAAAGCACAGTGAGATCAATAGAATGGAAATCTTGAAGGTTGCTAGGTGCTTCAACCACAGGCTAGAGAGGCCAAGAAACCCAACACTGCTCAAACACAGGGTAACTGCACAGTGTTTTAGATGTGTGCAAACACTGAGTTTTGTGGAGAAGGTCTTCATATACCCAATTATGCAACTGTAATTTTTCTTTTCTATTCTTTTTAAAGAATGAATTATTTCCTGCACCTCAATGGACCTCTAATGCACTATTTTGCTTCTATTGGCAGTTTACTTACCTTTGTACCTTACAGATGTAAGCAGCTGTAGAACTCTTACCTCAGTAGGTTCCCATAATCATATCAGGCCAACACTATCAAGTTACTATAATCCAGACTAGTACAAAGTGCCACAAACACAAAACAAGAACTAGAAATGTGCACAGCCTATACTTCTGCAGTCTCTTTAATGATTTGTGTGTATCTTTAGATTAAAATAAAAAATTTAAAAAACTGAAATTTAATCGTCTAAATATTTATTATTTTTTTGTTAGCATAAAAGAAATAAAAAGTGAAACGAGGCCGCAAGATCACAACAACTTGGTAAACCTAGGCACACCCTTCAAAATAACTAGGTAGGCCAACCGCCCTGTATGTAAGTGCTGTTTGAAAAGTGCCATGTCTTAAGTGTACTGTGGCTCACCACTGCATTTCTTGGTAAAATCATCTCCATGCCCCTACTCCCAAAAATCCACACTAGTCCTTAATCATCTGGCGATTTAGACTAATTCTAAGCCCCAAAGATTCCCATTCAAGCCATGCACCACACACCTACAGGGAGTTGGCCAGCCTACCTGCGATGTTGGTGGAGAGCCAGGTGCAGGCCTTCTCCGTCGCTAACCCCACGGCAATATTTGCTGCACAACTCAAAACCTCGGGAGGAAGAACAAGAGAGACTTATGGCTATTTCCACTGGAGCAATCAACACTGTACAAAGCAATCTCAACAAATCAATACGGAACTGTAGCAAACGAGCAACTGCATCGAAAATTCTTCTTGACAGAAAATAAGGCAGCTATATTTGGCTGCTGCTTGATAAAGTCCATATGACAACCCAGCAATGGGTTTGGCTCTTCCATCGCTGTCAGCTTTTGATTTTATAGAAGTGCAAATAAGTACACTTCCTTGAATAGCCTGATACAGCAACTGAATCGTTTTATCTTCTAACGGCAAAAACTGCACGATTGGGGGGCGGGGGGATTTCTTGGTCCTAAAAGTTGGAAACTACCAGAATAATGGAAGCAAAATGTTGCTTAACATTTCAACCAAAATTTTTAGGTTAAGAAATAGATTCAAGCAGTTTTAAAGTCATAGTGTCATACAGAAACCAAACTTTCTATCATATAGAACTAATAAGGCAAACAAAAATAAAAGGTAAACAATCCAAAATGTACATACTGCTGCAGATATCTCTTCTGGCAGAAGGATTTTCATAGCCTCAGGGCCCTTCTTTCTGCAAAATCTATAAATGTATAAAGGAAACTGAGATTTTGTAAAAATTCCAGAACATTCATTCAATATCAGAACTTCAGGCCATCCCCCTCCCCGACACTGCACCACCACCTAAGACGTTATTAAGAGACAGAATCAAAAAAGCTGAATTACAGATAGAATCATAGAATTGGAAGGGGTCATATAAGCCAATTCCACTACTGAACTACTCTTATTGTAACATTTTTTCCTAATATCCAGCCAGTACCTTTCCGCCCATAATTTCAACCCATTATTGCAGGTCCTATCTGCTGCCAATACGAACAGCTCCCTGCTCTCCGCTAAGTGACAGCCCTTCAAATACTCAAGAGAGCAAATCATGTCCCCCTTCAACTTCCTCTTCTCCAGACTAAACATTCCCTCAGCCATTCCTCATAGGGCTTAGCCTCCAGGCCTCTGATCATCCTCGTCGCTCTCCTCTGCACCTACTCCATTCTGTCCACATCCTTTTTGAAGTGATGCCTCCAGAACTGCACACAATACTCCAGGTGCAGCCTGACCAATGCAGTGTACAGCAGGACTATGACATTTTGCAATTTGGATGTTATGCCTCTGTTGATACACCCCAAGATTGCATTAGCCTTTTTGTCACTGCATCACACTGGCTGCTCATATTTAACTTACGCTCCACTCGAACCCCAAGATGTTGTTCACACACACTGCTGCCCAGAAATGTATCCCTCATCCAGTATGCATGTTCCTCATTTTTGTTATCCAGATGTAGAACTCATGAAGTCCATTGCGTGCTAGTAGGTGAAGTCCATCGCGTGCTAGTAGATCATCTTCCAGAAAACCTAGCCCGCAGTCCCAGAATCCAAATCACTCCTTCCGCCACCACCAATGGAGTCAGTGGTTCACTTCCATGATCTTCTGTTCCCGTCACATTCCCCTTCCGCTCACAGGAAGGATTGAAGAAAACACCACCTGTGCCCCAATTCCCTTCAGCTTCCTCCCGAGAGCTTCATAATCAACCTTAATGCTTTTGATGGTGTTCACGGTCATGTTGTTGGTTCCCACGGGTACCATCACAAATGGGTAATGATCTGAAGGTTTGATCAATTTTAGGATTCGGTCGGCCTCATCTTTTTCACCCCTGGCAAGCAACACACCTCTCAGACCAGGGGGTCAGGCCTGGACACATGATGTTCCATACCTCTCAGCAGGGAGTCACCTATGACCAAAACTTTCCTTTTCCTTCCAGTGCCATTTCTTTGTATCCTCCTTTTCTCCTCCCTCTGTCTCCCTTGTGTTTGTGATTCTTCCGCTGGCAGTGTTTCCAACTCTGCCACCTCTGCAAGGGCTTGGAATCGATTCCTGAGTTCTAATGGTACTCAGTGCTGTCTCACTTGACACCTTTGGGGTTGAGCTGTAGCGCTCTGAGGAGTCTCATTATAACAGGCAACCAAGCTGTTGTCCCTTTGACCGGTCTCCCCTTCCCTATGCAGGGCATCAAGGCTTCTGTTAGTAAAATCCTCCCCTTCCTTGATCTCGTGGAGAGTAGCAATCTTTTCCTCCAGGCTCCAAACCTTTTCCTCTAAAAGCCCTATCAACTTACACTTCTGACAATTGAAGTCCATCTTGTCCTCAGGGAGGAAAACAAACATGGTGCACTCCCTGCAGGTGACTGGAAAAAGTTTCCTTTAGTTCTACGTGATTCAGCCCAAATGGGGAGGCCAAAATGGCTTATAGTGCTGGAAGCTCATATGGTTCCCTCTGCAACTAAAAGGGGCCATGGCTCAGTGGGAGAACATCTGCTTTACATGCAAAACGCCCACATTCAAGCCTTCCCATCCCAAGTTAAAAGGCTCAAGGAGTAGGAGTGATGAGAAAGACCTCAGCCTGAGAACCTGGAGAATCCCTGCCAATCTCAGCAGAGAGCACTGATCCTGATGGACCCATGCTCTGATTCAATATAAGGCAGCTCCATGTGTTCACAGGGGGATCATTAAATAGTTGGTATCAAGGTTAGAACTAAAGCAGCCTTGTAATGTATGCAGTCTCAGTGTTATATGCCTCCTTTCTCCCCAATGGGGACAAAGCGCCTCACACCATTCTCGTCTCCATTTTATCCTCACAACAACCCTGTGGGGTAGGTTAGGCTGAGACTGTGTGATTGGCCCAAGGTCACCGAGCAAGCTTCCACAGTAGAGTGGAAACCTAGGCTTCCCAGATCCTTGTCCAACACTTTAACCACTTTCATTGAGATTGTATTTATTTTTATTTATTGTATTTTTCATTGTTTTTATTCCATACTAATCGTTCTTGTTTGTTGTGGGAACCCTTGAGGATTAAAAAATTGGGGGTAAACAACAAATTCTACACAACATCACCAGCCAATCAACCAGAAAAGTGAAGAAGTTTGCATTAAATCAGCTTTCTTCCTTACTCTTTAGCTTGGGTAAGAGCCTGCGCTCCTTCTTCATACAGCTCAGAGCACACCCCATCAAGCAGCTTGTCATATTCAGCATCTTCTTCCTTCACTTTACCTTGCAGTATGACCCCAGCTTTTTTCACCAGCTCTGCTACCAGAGTTGCCCTGCAAAAGCCAATGATCGAGGAGAAAGAAACAGTGAAAATCAAAACACACCACATCATAGTTTACTTCTCAGGATATCTATTTCACCTTGGCCAAGAAGGGGGGGGGGAATCAAACAGAAATGCCTGGCTAGGAACCAGAAGGGTATATTGCAGAGTGAAATGCTGGTTGGATCCCACTTAGCATTTCCACAGGTCAAATTCAGTGTAAGGCAGCTTCATGTGTGTGGATATTATAATACTGGCCATTTTATTTTCATTCCCTTTCCTAATAATACCCAGAATAAACTTTGCCTTCTTCACCACTGTGGCACACTAGGTTGACATTTTCATTGAGGTCTATTTCCCTCTCAGTCTCAGCAAGTTCAGACCCCATTAGTATAGAAGTTAGGATTTTTTTGTTCCAATGTGCCTCACCTTACACTTACCTACACTGAACTTCATTTGCCACAGTGTGTTCCCACTTATCTAACTTGTGGAGATCCTCCTGGAGCTCTTCACAGGCAGCCTTGGGTTTTCACCATCCTGAATAATTTTTGCCTCCCTATCAGGCAATTCAGGAGGGAAGGCAGCATGGTATAGCCTGATCTCATCAGATCTTGGAAGCTAAGCAGAGTCAGCCCTGGTTAGTATTTGGATGGGAGACCACCAAGAAATACCAGGGTTGCTATGCAGAGGAAGGCACTGGCAAACCACCTCTGTTAATCTCATGCCTTGAAAACCCCATAAGGGGTTGCCAAAAGTCGGCTGCAACTTGTCGGCACTTTACACACACACACACTCACACACACATCAGGCAATTCAAAAAACGCTACAGAAATTTAGATGTAGACTTCCCAGCCCTTACTTGATGTGCTTGACACAGTTCGATCCAATCCTTTCTGCCACGAATTCTACTGTTCTCCGCAGTGATGGGGGATGATTGTGGAAGAAGGCTTGCTCCAGCTCTGCCTATTAAAAAAGAACAAACAAAAACCCTAGAGGCCAGAATATTCCATATGACCCACAGTCCGTAGACACTAATCATTTACAGAATATTACATATGTAACAAGATTGTGGTACCTGTTTTTCATATTGCACACTTTTAATTTTAAATATATATTTTAGTAAAGCATTAACATTTTGAAAGACTATGTAAAATTATTCTATTCACAAGTCTCCCCTTTCCCTAGCCTCTAAAAAAAAGAGAGGGGGAGGGAGAAAGAAATACTATTGAATTCATTCAACACAGCCTAGCCTAACATAGCAGGCAGGCCAGTTTCTGTCAAAGGTCCTACACTTGGAACCAATTTCATGTCTTTCCCTATTTAAAAAGAGCCCCAGGGTACCCAATGATGTCTACATCTACCTGTACATATGGTAAGGGTAGGTAGGGTAGTTTGTTTACAAAAAAGCAGCTGCCAGGGAGCTCCTTCCCATCCGCTCGCTCTCCCAGCCCCTTGGCTGCAGAAGCGGTCCAGTATCGGTCCAGGAGCTGCCGTTTCTGTGAACAGTTGTATGATCTTGCCACCTAACCTTGCTGTTGCCTATCCTTGCTGTAAATGTTTGTTCCCATTCAGGGAAGCCTTTTACCTGAAGTTTCTGCTGAGTGATGGAAGGCTTTGGGGCCAGAGACTCAGCAGCAGTTGGGGTTATTTTTCTTATGTAGCCACCGTTCTTTCCTCCACTACCAGACACAAAAGATGACAGCAGCTTCTTCAACTCACCTGGAAGAATTGAATATGTAAGGATGAAAAGCTGGCCAAACACATACAGGTAGGAGACAAAAAAGTATACCAAACATGTAATCACTGGATTTCCACAGAGGCCAAGAGAGAAGGTAAAACAATCCCACCTTTTCTCTTAATTGAGGATGTCATGAAGAAGATGAGAAATGTCCTCTAGCCTCGTGAAGAGTAGTATAACCCCTTTCAGGACAAGAAAGACAGCAAAACTCATAGCTGGTGGGGGGGGGGGGGGTCAAAAACGGCCAAAAATGACCAAAGGATAAAGATCTAAAGGTCCCTCATGCAGGAGGAAGATATATTTTTTTCATTTAGAACAGACTGATAAATGACTCACCAAGATATGGACAACAAGAATAAATCAACTGCTGATCCACCAAAGGCACAGAATCCTAAGAAAGGGGGAGGGGAAAGGGTCAGATACTGCATGAATACACTTTTAATCTCCCAGTTACTCTTAAACTAAATCCATCTCAGCAACAAACAAGAACCCTGCTCAAATGCACACCATCATGTGCTCAAATATTCAAGCTTACCAGAGCTTGAACTGTTATTTCTAAGTCTGTTGACAATCCTTCCAGTCTCGCTTCACCAGCAAAGAAAAGGTTCTCTGGGACAGTGGGGACCTGGAATACACACCCTGAACAGTTAAACCCACCAGCAGTGCAGAGCAAACCAAAACACAGTCTTAGCTTCAGTTAGAGAAAAAGGTTTCCTAGGGGAAAAAATAAAGCAGTTCACTCAAGGACACCACCAGAAAGGATTATTCCTGACCCCAGTATCTGCAGCGAAGGTCAGGTCTTGTCCCCCACCTCAACTATCACCCAGACTGAAGCCCGTTTCCTTACTCCAACAGAACTAAGCATGGAGCTTTAATGAATACAAGTACTCTCTTTGCCTAAGAGCTGGCCTACCACATGGGAAAACGCTGAGAACAAGGATGCAAGAAACAAGCCACTCAGATAAGTACTGACACACAGCACTCCCACAGAAATGTTGGGGAGAATGATTTGTGGCACAGTAAGTTGCTTGATGAGCTTAAAAGCCTGTATTACCATTTCTCTTACCTAATACCTAAACCCATTGGATTTAAATTATGTTCTTAAATACGCTCATAAACCACAGCTGTCAAAACTGGAGCCAAATTAGATATTTTGGTGTACCCAGCGGGATCCAGTACTCACACTCATTAAGCTTTCTTAGACTGAGACAAACCACTGGTCCATAAAGGTCAGCATTGTCTACTCTGATGGCAGCAGCTCTCCAGGGTCTCAGGTAGAGGTTTTTCACATCACCTACTACCTCATGTTTTTAACTGGAGACACCAGGGATTGAACCTGGGACCTTCTGTGTACAAAAGTTATCAAGTAATTTACAGTTTGTCAGGGTTTGTTGTCATGTAGAATGGGCGATGTTCTCTAATTAAGTGAGAAAGAAGACTCGGTCAAACCCTACTAGATGATGGGAACATATGTGGCAAATGCAATATTTGTAACTGTTAAAGAGCAGCCAGAAAGGGCCCAGATTAAGATCAGAGCTGCAGCACAGGAGAGGGTGTTTAGCTCTTCCCCTCATGATGTTCTGCATACTTCAACAGCCCTTCAGAGTTAACTGCTACACTACAGGGAAACAGACAGGCAATCTGTATGTTTCCCTCACTGAGGCAATGACAATAGGTGAAGGGGTTTTGGCAGATAAGGTGTGAAACAGAGGCATATTGGGTTTGACTGGCAAAGGATATTTTAAGAAGCTAGCCACTCATCCTATGACTGGCACCCTCACTCATCAAAACAGTTCTTTTTAATAAGACAGGCAAGGCCTCTAAGCACCTCTAGCCCATTTGAGTTTGATGATCATGCCTTAAATATGGCAAACCAACCCCACTGTTGATACACTACTGGCATATATACACATACTGGAAATTTGTACATTGTACATATAAATACATAGTATATAGCATCATGCACTATAAACTAGCTGCTGATTAATGACAGGCACTGTAATCTGTCCGGTATATTTGGTGCACACAGTCACTACAGCTCAAGCCTTTTGCAACCTGAGTAGGAATTCACATACACATGCATTTCCCAGGCACAAACCTGTTTGTCATCCCATTATTGAACTGTGAAGTTAAAAAACTAGCATAGCTCTAAGATAGCAGAGAATTTTATTAAAAGTTTCTTTGAAGATCCATAATAATCCGTAACTTTCATCTGAGCCAATGTAGTGACTAAAAAAGCCTGAACTGGAACTTCCTCTTTCAGACCTCATCTCAACCTGGAACATGAGCTAGCCTTAGGCAAGGCACACCCACATTCAGCGTAGGAACGGCAATACCAGCTTACCTTAGAGAATTGCTTAAAAAGCTGTATTCATGTAAAATGCTGGAAACATTTGGGGAAAGTGCTATACCAGGACTTAAGTTGTACATGACTCTTGTGATTTTTCAAAGGACTGTAACAGGAATTGTTATTTCCTAAAGGAAACAATCACTCTCCTTACTTGAAAAAGCCATCCCAAAACAGCAAGAATCAGTAGCTTGTTCAGGAAACACATCTTTTTATCTTCAGAAAGCAGTAGGCATCTGTAAGAGAAGGGTAAAAGAGGGAGAACATTAAACACCATGATTCTCTTTGATTCTTCTCCATTTCAAAGCTTTGGGAGGAGGAGCGAGGTAACTAGCTTAAGCATATTCAGGTAACTTCCAGATTGGATTAGTATAATACACTCTTTACCCCTGAAAAGTGTGTCAAAGTATTCAGTTAATCCAAGATGCATACAATCGAGCTGTTATCTGGGGCAAGAAACTAGGATTATACAAACCTAGCTTCACAGGCTTCCAAATTCAAAGTGCTGGGCCAAATTCAAAGAGAATCATGGGCCAAATTCAAAGTGCTGGTTTTGACCTTTATAGCCCTAAATAACAGCTGACAGATCAATCTTCTCTGAGGCCCTGCTAGCAAGGCCTTTTTGGGGGCATCGTCAAGATTATTATATTTAACATGAGGCAAATCATACTCAACTTTTAAAAGGACAGAAACTACTGAGCAGGCTTTTGTTTTACTTAACTCTGTGTCTGGATAGTTTTACTTGTTCTGGATTGCTGTAGCTCGTTTTGGTTCCTGCTGGCTGTTCATCTTAAGATACACTGCTTTAACTGCTCATTTGTTGTTTTGATACATTTGTCAGGGTCGTAGCAAAGTGGGTTCCTGTATGATTTTGTTATGTAAGCTGCTTTGAGGGGATTCTGTACTAAAAAGCTAGGTATGAATATTTCAAAGATATTCCACCTCACTTACCTGTACAGCTGTAGGAGGAGAGTAAATATCTTCCCATAGTAGTCAAGAAACGGAGCAATATGATCCATTAGGGAAAGGAACTCTACAACCCAAGGTACGGTGAGGACTGTGCGCTGTTTCTGAATTGATTGCCTTAGCAGTTTCAATATATCCAACACAGGAAGGGTCTTGACAGAAAACAAACATAGGAACAATATATATATATATATATATTTGGATATTGGCTACCCCACTGTTCTCCCAATTGAGAACCCAAAGTGGATAACAACAACGTTTTTCTCTCCTCCACTTTATCCTCACAACAATCCTATACGGTACTTTAGGCTGAGAATGGTTGACTGGCTCAAGGCCACCCAGTACGCTTACATGGTTTGCGTATGCGGGTGGGAACCCGCATCACCCAAATCCTAGTCTGACACTCTAAGCATTATATCACACTGGAAATATACATAGGAAACTAACCTCTGTCTTTATTTCAAAAATACACACATAAAACACTACAAGTTCATTTTTATCCTGCCCTTCCTTCTAAGGAGCTCAGTGAGGCATACATGTTTTTCCATTCTACCATTCTATCCTCACAACATCACAAGAGAGAATAGGCAGAGGGAAAGAGTGTAGATGAAGGTCATTCGGTGACCTCCATAACCAAAACAGGATTAGAACCTCGGTCACTCCAGTCCTAGCGTGACTATTTTCTAGATCTTTCATTCCACAGTTAATATCTCATTGAATACTACCAATGACTTTGTTTCCAAATACAAACACAAGATATCTTGGATCAATTTGGATCCGTTGTGGAAACATTACATGTAATTCCTTTTTTATTAATTAAAAAGAGATATAAAATAGAAAATAAAGAGGTTAATCTGTAAGGTCACATACGTGGTTCCTTAAGGTCACTGCAGACTGTTGCAGGTCTCCTATTGGGGGCTCTACTGTGCGATAAGGCAGGAAGACAAGGAACCCAAAGAACTTTGCCAGGAGTCGAAGGTTCATAAGGACTGCAGCAAAATGCTTCTTTTCATCCTGAAACAGGGGGAGAAAACCCAAAAGTCATACATGTTACAGACAAGGAGCAGGTTCAGGATAACAATCTAATATTCTGTCCTCTTCTAAAACCTCCAGAGCCCCTATGATAGCAAACAGTAGGTAAGACTGTAAGCCAAATAAGACAAGACACTGTAGCGGTTTTGGTCTGTTTTCAATAGCTGGTATGACAGATGCCGATTCAGATAGGGGCCTAAGGTAGGGTGAGTTAAGCCTTTCCCATGTTGCCAATTTCCTGATCGAAAACAGCCCCACAAAACTGCCATTTGGTCTTCTGGGTCAACCATACAGGTTGGGGAAACCGCATAGAAAGTGGCTTCCCCCCTTCACACCTGATTCAGACTGGGGCTTCATACACCAGCTATTTAAGAGTTGAGTTGGCTATATGGAGAGGTGAGCTATTTACAAATGTTCTTCCCCACTGCATAAAAGCAACCAATTCATCAATTATTTCATCAGGGATTGAAAAAGCAGCCTCGGGGCCACTTCTAATGAGACTGGAAAATGTATTAATTTAGTACATAAACTTACTCCAAGGTGATAAGGGTGGTGCATGTATTTCTCCCGTCATCCATTTAATCATTTGAGCCAAGAGTGTTCACAGCACTCACTGTATTCCCTAGTACCATTTGGGCAATGGTGGCTCTGCTCCCCTCTACTCTCCTCAGGTGACAGTGATAACATTACAAAATGGAGCCTGTTGGCAACTCCAATCCCCTGCTGCTTCAGTACTGTTTTCTTTCCCAAATCAATCCTCCTAGGAATATTTATGTTCTCACTAAACTTGATTTGTTTATATGACAACATCACTGATCTCAGAAGAAGGAAGACTGATTTGTTGTTGTTGTTTTTCTGCGGGGGGGGGGGGCAAACCAGCAGCCCACTAGAACTGTAAGCACCAACACAAGTGCAAAAACAGTCAGTGGGATCCATTCTGGTGACTCGTTTGCAATGAAATGTTCACTAGACAGCATTGCACTTTGTGCTCTGAGAAGCAGCCTAGCCCGTTCGTGTCTAGCTTTTTATCTAGCAGGAGGACATTAAGGGTTTACATGCGCCAGGGCTGTTCAGGATAGATCATACCCATCTTGATAGTTCAATGACCTGATTCAGCATAAAGTAGCTTCATATATGGACATAATTCTGGAAAACAGTATGCATCCTCTGGCAGAAGAGGATAGGACACGCAATAATGGGTATAAATTATAGGTGGAAAGGTACTGGCTGGATATTAGGGGGCCAGATACAAGAGTTACTAAAAGTCTGTTCAGTCTACTTATGCAATATTATAAAGGAAAAGATAATAAAGATTCAGCGTTAGGACTGGGTCAATGAGTGAGATTTCTGAATTGCTGTCCCCAGGCAATGTAGCTTACCTGTTCATCCATTGTTTCCCCATCACTGCGCTCATTCTCCACCAAGGCCAGAGAATCCAGTTCCACTATTTGCAGGCAGAGACTGTCCATCAGGTGCTGATTAAATTGATAGCTTTAGCAAAGAAATAAAAAGAATTTAAGATGAATAGTGCAAATCTAAAAAGCAGTTTAAATTCAGCTAGCTCATTGTTGTGTTAACTATCCCCTGGTTTATTATTATACAGTGATTAATAACTATACCTGAGAATGGTTGCTACAATGGAAGAGGGTATTTAAAACACTCATAATGGAATCAATGTGTCTGCCAACTGAGGACTCACCTCATTCATCTAACAAAGTAGGCTCTAGTCCAAAACGTTTTGTTAGAATAAGAAATTGTTGGTCTTTATGCCATAGGACTCCTCTTTGTCCTATATGTGTTAGGGTACTGGTCATACGATTAAAAATAAAAAATTGATAAAGTAACTCTTAAGCCATGAATGGTGTTTTATAGAGACAATCTGGACATGCATTTGTAACACACACATTTTAGGGTACATACACAAATATTTCAACTGCATTTTGTGCAATTTTAAAATACAACTTAAATTATAAAGCTTTCTCATAGTATCACTTTCTTTAGCTTTTCACAGTGCAATGTCATATTGCCTCACGGAATATGGAAAGAAAACAAATCTGTGGCCCTTGGAAATGCATTTTGTTAACTGAGGCAATAAGCAAATAAAGACCCAGCTACCCAAAGAAAGCAAGATTTGTGGGAATGCAGGCAAAAACCTAGTTAACCTGCCATCTGGGAACAATGGAAGAGACTGAGCACAAGCGCTTTTCAGTACTTTATCTTCCACCACATATTTGGGCGCTTGTCAGAACCAAACCTAATGTACAGCAAATGGGTCTTAGAGAAGCCACCGCCCTGCCAGAAAATGGCCTGGACAGAACCAGCCATAAGTAGCTAACCTTCCAGCACTCAGGATGAAGTCCCTGAAGAACTCCTGGCATCCAGGGAAAGAAGGCGGTGGGCACGGTCCTCTGATGCTCTGAGGGACGATAAATCTCTCTTGCAGTCTCTTCAACCGACTCAGATTGTCTGACCCCAGCATGTTAAGTACATCCTGGTCTGGGGAGTCTCCCCAGCTTGTGCCACCTCCAATGGGAACTTGACACATCTTTGGAAGAGAGAGGGAGAAAGGGGGAGGTGCAAAATGTTTAAGGTGCTTCTCCTTTTAGCACCCAACAGTCCACCACCATAGTCCCATAACATTCATTATTGTCCCAAATGACTTCCTAGCTTAAGCTGATTGAAATGCTCCTACATCACTCAGTAAGTGCCACTGAGAGCGAGTTCAAACACGAATATTCATCATTTTGATGAGTGCAACATGAAGCGAATTGCATGTATGAACCCACCACTGAGAAAACAGCACAGGTATTTCATGGCTCCAGATGTCGTTCCAAAACACAGTATGTTTTCAGTTAAACAAACTCAAATTTTGTGGCGCTATTTCTACTGATTCTGTTATCAGTATAGAACTACAAAATGAGATCACATATATTTGTCAAAACCCAAAGGCAACATGCTGATTTGAATTCAAGAATGTGAATCGACACAGGTTGAGATCCAGAACTTCCTAATTAACCCCGGTCACTCCTGTTGATTTCAGAAAGTTATCACACACATTCTTTTGGCAGATGAGATATAGTAGAGCTCTATAAACACCACAACATTTCTGTCTATACAAAAGACATTTAAGATGGCCACAAATTAATTACTGGACGCAATACTGAAGGAGTGTTTTCTTTCCATTTCCCACACATGATTTTTCAGAGCTTGCTTAGCAATTCATCCCACAGTTCCAGACAGATCACTGCTAGTCCTTTTATTCAAGTATTATTGTGCAGAATAGGCAGAGGCAGGTCCTATAAGAATCAGGACAAAAGTAAGACTGCACAACAACAAGATTTGACTTTTTTCAAAGGCAGAAAGAGTTATGCAAAACATTAATTTATGCTAACTCAGAAGGCCTCAGACCTATAAGGCTGAGATTACACGGCTCTCATCTGTTCCTTCTAAACATCCACAGAACCACAGAAACTAAAAATAAAATCCAGCAGCAAAACAGCCTCCACAAAAAGCAAAGTTGTTGCATAAAGTTATGGCAACACAGAAAAACAAAGAAATGCAAAAAGTAGTAAATTCCTACCACCAACTAGAAACATGGCAGCCTAACTTTACAGGGAAACTTTTCTCCCCAATATTGTAGATGCAAATTAAGGGAAAGTTTTACTACCATGGAAGTCTTGCCACCAGTCAGCAAAACCTACCATTTTACAAGTGGGAAACACGAGCAATTCTGTCATTCCTTACCTGAAGAAGCTGCTTCTGAAAGAGCCTGGCAAAGTGGCTATAGTTACAGACACCTGAAAGGTGGGCCATCATAACTCTGTAAAATAAGAAACAAATTACTAATTCAGCCTTCCTGAATAGTTGTTTTGCATACTTTGAGGAACACCAGGAGAGTGGGAGCTTTCCTGACCTCCTCAGGCAGGCCATTTCATAAGGCCACAACAGAGAAAGCACGTGTATGGGCAGTTGTTGATTTTGCCCATTTGCAGGTTGGCACCTGCAGAAGCCCCTGATGACATAAGCAAAGTTGTTGTAGCAGAGAATAGCGATAGAGGCAATCCCGCAAATAAGTGGGGCCAAGGCCATGAAGGGGTTTGTATGAGATAGCCAGTACCTTAAACTGAGCTCAGTAACAAATAGGCATCCAATGGAGAGTCCGTAGAATGGGAGTAATATGAATGTTCTGTCCAGTTCCCACTAATAGTGGAGCTGAAGCATTCTGGACCAGTTGGGAGTTTCTGAGTTGATTTTGAGGGGAGACCAATGTAAAGTGCACTCCAGTAGTCTCGTCTCGATGTTATTGTGGTGCGGATTCAGGTGGCCAGGACTGGCATATCGAGGAACGGGGCCATCTTACAGGCTAGGCTGAGCTGGTAGAAAGCCTTTTTTGCAGCTGTATTAACTTGCTTCTCCAGTAATAAAGCTGGATCCAGTATGACCCCAAGGGGTTTAACTGAGTCAGCAAAGGTCAGATGAACCTCATCAAAAGTAGAAAGAACTATGTCCTTCAAGGCCTCTGCCTTCCCAACCAGCACTACCTCTGTCTTTTCAGGGTTTAGTTTCAATTTGTTCACTTTTAGCCAGTTAACCACAATGGGCAGGCAGCAATTCTACTGCATCACCAGGATATTTGGATAAAGATATATAAAGCAGAGTATCGTCAGCACATTAATGACAACTAACCCCCAAGACAACGAATGATTTGTCTTAAGGGCTTTACATAGTGATTAAAAAGCATGGGGGTTAGAACTCAGCCCTGTGGAACTCGAGAAGATAGGTCCCACACCGATTACAAACTGGTTTCCAACAGATGAGGCAGTACTTCAACTTGTGTGAGCACTTAAGGAGTGTAACTTGCATACAGCAAAACTGCTGCACCAAAGGTTATTACCTGATCCTGTTGCCCAGGCACCTCTCAAAATCCCAACCTGATTTTTCACTATTATCCTCCCATTCACGCAGCAACTCATAGAAAATATCCCTATTGAAGGAGACAGACATGTCAACGGTTAGTCTTTCAACATCCAAAATCACAATCAGATGTACCACTAACCCACATTATTGGTTCCAGAGTACTCTACTTTCATTCTATACCCTGTAACTGGAAGATATTCTACTAGTGACTGTTCAAAAACAAAAGCCAAAGAACCCATTACACCATCACACACACTTAAAACTATTATCCTAACCACACATACTGCAAGAAAATTCCACTGAAATCAACTGGAATTACTGCCAAGCAAGTCAATGCTTTATGTGGAAAACGGGATGACCTTGCTTGATGAAGGAGGCGTGTACACAGAAAGGCATTTCCCCTCCACCAAGTGAAGCCAATAAGGGAAAGGGCTGCTGTTTCTACAGCATACGGCTTGACCACTGGCTGTGTTCACTTCAACTCCAAGGGTATTCCCAGCTTGCAAACCTCTTAATTTGTGTATTGTGTTAATACTGCTGAGTAGATCTATTATTGTTACAACACTATCATTCTTTTCCCAGAGCCAGCCCTTTAAAAGTTTGCCGCAAACAAAAGCTGTGTGCTACTCCGGTGCAGTCTAGCAGGATAGAGACTTAAGAATTTTTTTTATCATACTTGCCAACATGAAAACTTGCCTTGCTTTTTCATTAAAACCTTGTAAAAACTTACACAAACTGCATTTAAGGCATATCTCTACCCCAAGCCTGATGTGAGGTAGGAAATTTCCCACAAAAAAACAAAGATCACAGAAAAGTAACAAAAAGAAATGCAAACAAGTAGTTATGGATGAGAATGTGAAGAAGCAAGGGCTGGCCATTACTGCTACTAGCTATAAAGAGATGTTAGATAACACAGCCTGGACAATCTGATTTCGCAGTGAGTAACCAAGGTAAACAATTGCTCTCTTGTAGAAAGACTGAGCCTCAAAACTGGTTCAGATTAATGTCTGCATGGATTATTTCTTAAGATGCCTATTTTTAAAAATTAATACAATTCTGGGGGAAATCAGATAATTGATTCTGCCCAATTAATTTCAGATCTTTCTCATGAGACAAATCTGTAAGAGGAGGAAGTAGGGTGCACAATTTCAGTCTTACAACAAAAATTAATTGGACTCCCTTTCAATATTATTTTCCACTAGGAATCAAGCTATTTATGATAGGCTACTTCCTCGGCACAGACAATGTAGCCCTCATGGTTAGCTCAGTGCAACAAAGAAGTATCCTCTACACCACTGAATGTTTTGAGAACTACTCTTCAAAAACCAGCATAACGTTTTGCAAACTAATGAATCATAAAACATGACCACACCCCCTGATGGAAAATTGAATTTACCGCTGCTTCTTAAATACATGAAATGCCTTATCACTGGAAAAGTTAGACCGATCATCAGTTTCTGGCTGGAAAGAAACAGACTGCACAGATGAGGGCAGCAAGAGGGACACCTGAACAAAATATATAAACAAGTAATCATAACATATTCATCCTAATGTAACATGAAGTGCAAATATAAATAGGGAAAAATTAAACCACAAGGGCCTGGAATTACAATCTTCTCTTTCTTATAAATTCCTATGCCAATTGTTAGAACTCTACATTTGGTCAGCTTCAGAGACAGGACATGCGCACAATGGCCTATGTTCAGGAAGTCAACTTATTACAACTGAGAAAATGTTAACTGTTGTTTTTTGCCATTTTTTAAAGCTTTTGAGGCAGAGACAGTGCTTTTATTATTCTCGCAATTAACTGCAATTGTAATTCTGGCTCTATTAGAATGTTTCTGTACAGAGACCAATTTCTAATGGTAAGAAGACAGAAATACTGGAGACTCATAAAGGTTAAGAATGGTAAAAAAAATTTAGCCCTCAAGGAAAATTAAGGAGACCACAATTTCACATAATTCTTCTGATATCAAAATCAACTTAGCATTTACCTTTGCCGTACTGTTTTCATAGGCTGCCATAAGCCTTTTATGCAAGTCAGGGGAAAAGGATGCAATCCTTTCATTCTCCGCCAAGAGCTTCAATGTCCCCTTTTCTAAATGAGATACAACTCTACCAACAGATACAACAGCAACAAGGAAGAAAGCATCAAGTGAAAGATAAAATCCAAACAGATCATGAATTGCACCCCTAACTTACACATAGCACTGACAGAAATTAGCCAATACGGATGGACAAGCGAAGAAGTTCTCAGAGTGCTTTCACACACCCTGAATAATGCAGTTTCAATCCACTTTCAACGCACTTTAATGACCGTTTGTGAGTGGATTTTTCCATTTCACACAGAAAAAAATCAGCTGCAAAGTGCATTGAAAGTCGATTGAAAATGCATTATTTGGAATGTGTGAAAGTGCACTCAGACTTCTCTAGTTCTGGTGGCACTGGAAGCAAAATCAAATCCAAACACAACTGAAGACACCTTTCCACAGGAAAGCCCCCGTTTCAGATGAGGCTGTCTAGTGATCATTGGACCCTAGTTTTCTTACAGATGAGTTAATACTGTGCAGTGCTAAGTACGTTATTCAGCCCTACATTGACTCAGCAATAAAGCAAGCACCAAAAAGTAAAAGTAAATGTACACAGAATGAACTATGTCCAAATAGGCTTGCCAGATTGCCTACTGGGGAGAGAGATGTGTGTGTGTGGGGGGGGGGGGTTTGAGGTTGCAGACACAGAGACGTCACTTCCGATTGCTGCATCTATGATGCTATAGAAATTTCCCTAATCTGTATGGTTTTGACTCCTCCAGTTCATTGCAATTGTCCTTCTGGTCACATGTGGGAAGATTTAGAGTGTTGTATGACATCAACAGAAATGATATCACCACATCGCACAATGGTGCCCCTTCCCATGCCCCAACCCCATATGCTCTCAGGATTGCCAGTGACAGGCTCAACAACCCTAATTCCAAAACCTTTTAACTTACTCAAATTGATAATCAAGGACCTGCACAGCAAAATAGACACAGTTGTGCACACTGCGAAAGTGTTGCCTCTCTACTGCATCTGTAAATAAAATGTAATAACATCCTTAATTATGTTAAATAGAGTTAAAGAAATGAGAAACTAGGTAGAGAGCTAGGTAATCTCCACAGAGCAAGAACTGCTTAGGAGCTACATCTCATGAAAAACTGGTAGATCAGCCACTAATTACCAACAAATCCCACAATCCTACTTCCAACACTGTCTCTTACCACCAGGAATTTGAGAAAGCCAACCACTGAAAAGCGATATTTCCACACGGGGATTTTTCCCCAGGTGGCACCCAGCATGCCCTCACTTTATTCAGGAGCTTCCACACAATGCTGTGCTGTTTCTGAGCATGGCTCATGGGGTTCCTGGGCAAAGAAAAGTTTTCTTTGCTCTGACTTAAAGGCGAAACAGTGCTCTGACTGCAGGCACTGATGTGAAAGCTCTTACTTCAGCCAACCTAGGAAGAGGAGGGAGGTTTGTGTTGCCTCCAAAATGACAGCGCCCATCTCTAGCATTGCACTTCCTTTTCAGCACTTTAAAAGGGTTTTTAAAAAAATCTCAGCCAAGGCTCAGCTGTCAGCCACAGCTCAACTGTTGATGGGAGGGGAGAGGTTGCCAAGCTGCAGAGGGCCCTGGCAAGATTGTCATCTGCTCTGCGTTTCTGCACCAACCTGATATCCTGCACCCTCAGTGGATATTCCTGATTATTTGGCCACATGCAGAAGAAATAAACTGACACCACAGCACAAATACTTCTGAAAGAAGGCAGACGTATGGAACAGCCATACCCAAGCCAAATTCAATGCTTGCAGATTGACTAGAGAACATCAGGAGTAAGCAGAGCATGCAGAAGTTCCCCAGCAGGAAGAGGGTGGGGTGCAGGTAGTGAGTGATGTGGGGATAGGGCATGTGCATGCCATCCCCATGTCCCTCAATTCCACTTGCTCATGCTCACGCAGTGGGGGCGGCTTTTCCCACACCTGTGTGAAAGCAGCTCAGGTTACACTATCTGAACATGCATATGGCCATTTTGGATGTTTACATAAACTGAAATAAATTTCTACTCATACAAATGTGATTTTCATTAAAATCCCTAGTCTTGTAGGTTTTCAAGTAATTCACACAATAGGATCACATACTTTAAAACCAGGTTTCAAATGATTAGTTATACGCTTGTCCTTTAGAAACCGAAGAAATCAGGACCAATTTTTTTTGCCTCTAACATGTCCACTGTAAACAAAATGCAACTTTAAAAAATATGAACTTCTCTCTTTTATTAACACGTGCTACAAACGGTATCTAATTAGCCACCCAGGATAACTTCCAACATAACTTCTGACCTCTATATTCTTCATCAAAATCTGGGTCTTTCTCTCCATCATCTGAAGAAAATGTTCTCTTGGATGTTAGCAGCTGCAACACAAAGAAAAGCTCCAGGAAAATATTTGGCACAAGGTTTTCTGCAAAGCAAAGTGAAGGAATAATGATATTTACTCTGAGCATCTTCAATTTGTTCATTTAAAAAATCAAATCCTATATACTCTTTGGGCTCAGTGAGTTACCATTTTAAAAAACTAAAGCAAAATTATTTAAAAAAATTAAATTGTAGATCAAAATATCTATACCTAAGTGTCAAACTATGCCTGATACAGGAGATTCATGATTATTTCATATGAACTTTTTAAAATTACATTTTAAAATTTTATTTAAAAGTAGTTGCAGGACTTCCTGAATTGGTTCTGAGCAATGTCATTGGGGATGGATTAGACTGGGGAAACTGTACAGATGAAAGACATTAAACCCCTCTCCCAAAGTACCACTCTGTCCTGATCCAATTGGAGAAAGTAAGCACAGGTACTATTATACAAAATTAAAGACACTGCTAGGCAATTGTGAGCTCTAGCCCTGCGGCGAACCCATAAACAGATTTCAGCAGACGGCAAATCCACGAAAGCAGTTTTATTGGTTAGAATCGACAGGTTTCAGAAGCCATATTCAAAAGGACACTAGTAAGGGGCAAAGGCAAGGTGCATAGCATATATGGAAAAGCAAAAGGAGATAACTGGTAACCTAGGAAACCCCCCTCCCAGAGGCAGGAAGGAGCACTTGGCGATTCCCACAGTATGGGAATCTATGAAGGCTAAACACGGGTCACAGACTGGCCTTGGACAGAACAACACAACAGCACCTGGAAGCAGCACAATCGCACTACTGCATACCATCCTCATGGCTTGCTCCTGACATTAATCCAATCACAAACCATTACTTTTAACCATAAAATGAGTTATTTTTATCATAATAAACGTTCACCTGTCTTTCTCTCTGTTCCGACCAAAGGCAAACTTAAATACACAGAAATTTTCATTTTACAGCACTCATTTCTTTTTTTCCTACATCTCCAACACATCAAAACTAAAAATCAGTGTTTAAGAACTGAAAAGTCGTCTTGTTTGTGGGCTTCCTAGCAACACCTGGTTGGCCACTGTGTGAACAGACTGCTGGACCTTGGTCTGATCCAGCATGACTTTTCTTATGTTCTTAAGAACTGAAAAGACTTGGTTGCGCAAGTGAAAGGTAGTCCCAGAATTTCACATTAGGCATGACATTCAATATTCTAAGAATCAAAGTGCTGTTCTTTTTTAAAAAAAGCATTAGAAAAAGTCTTTCAAATTATGGACACAGCTGGAGTGGTTAAGCAACCAAAATCTATGGTTTTCCAAGGCAGCCTTTCATTTAAAAATTCACCATGACCAACATTTTATTCTGAAGACGTTTCTACAGATCATTTTTCTTAGCATCCCCCCACATCAAAAGGAATGTGAATATCACAAAATGCTTAGTGTTACAGCTTCCCACCTCTTTACCTGTTATGCATGATGAATACAATTGAGCCAGTAGTTCCAGCTGTTTTCTGCAGGTGACCTTTTTGACATCTGCAGAAGTTACCAACTGGTTTTCAACAAGGAGACCTGCATTCCAGCCACAGTTAGGTTTGTTGGGTGTACCAAAATCCAAAGAGAAGCCTGATGAGGAAGAAGTGTGATGCAACAACTTGGACCTGTAATTCAAAATCCAAAACTGGACATAGAACTCAGAAAAGCAGGCATCTTAGCAAGATCAAATCATTCCAACCCTATTGCAACAATCAACAGGATTCTTTCAAGTAATTAAGATTGCAATTTCTTCAGAGAAACATATTACTTAATGCAATTTTCTCCCGTGGATTTATGAAATACAGGTTAAAACTATATCAAGGTTCTTCAGCACTGTTGGACCAAATTCTAACAAACACAATCACCTACAAGATTAAAAGAGATCAAGATGAAAGACATTATCAAAAGTGAAATTAACAGTGCAATCTTAAGAGATACACTCTTCTAAGTCCATTGAAGTTAATGGCCTTAGAACATTGTAACTCGGCTTAGGATGGCACTATACAAATATCTTTCAGGTTTAGCTCTGGGTTTTTGAATTTTCGAATAATCCTGCAGTTGCATGTACTGCCATTTTAAAATTCAAATCTTAATACTTACAAATGTTTGGATCTACATTATGATGGCATTACAACAACATAACTAACCCACAGGAGATCTGTCCCACCTACCAGCATCCCTCCCCAAATTGCATAATGTACCGTTCCTTCTTCAACATCTCTCTCTCCCCCTGAAGGCTTCCTGGAATGGAGGTAATGCTTGATCCTTGGGGGATAGGAAAGGCCTCAGGACTTGCTTCAGGTTGAAACAGAGAAACTTGAGAATGCCTAATAGGTGTGGATGTGAAACACATCTTGGGCTTAGAGAGTGGTTGCTCAGTGCTCACTGGGGTAGGGTTGATTCTTCTTGATGGTTTTGTTTTCCTGAAAGCAGAATCAGTGGAATTAAAAAAATGTTACAGAGAAAAGATATAATAGAAGTTATTTCCTCCCTCCAAATACACTCTACCCTTGTGGACATTATTTTGGTCCACATAATTTAACCGAACACACAAAAAGCACAGATGCAAAGATATATCAAGAAATAGTTTTACCAATTTGACCAAAAGTGTCAGATGATTGTAAGGGCTGTGGGGGGGGGGGGGGGAAACACCTGAAAATTAGGTGAGATGGAGAAGGGTATTTTCTCCCCAGTGTTTGTCCCAGCCTGTTCTCTCACCTCCATCCCATCTTTGCAGATGAACACCTAGAAAATCCAGGGAAATTTTCAAAGAGAAACCTTGTATTAATTAATTTATTTCTTGAAATGATTAGTGAAAAGCTTGTCAAAGCAAGGCTTTAAAGTATTGATGTAGCTGCACTTTGTCAAAATGATTTCCGATAACTATAAAACAAGCGTAGGAGACAATCTTACAGTCTTTGCTTATTTAAAAAAAAAAAATTATTGTTTTCTCCAAAATCTTAACACGACTATTCAACTAGTTTAAAAGTCCATTGTCATCAAAATTACAATAACAGAAAAACAAAACTGTTGATATATTATAACATTACATTTAAATTGCGTTTGACCTCCCTCCACCTCCTTCCATCTAGAAATAAAATTATTTCTCTTTTGTAAATAGTTACTAATCTTACATACCATCGCATTCACTAATATATTAATTACTTAATAAACCAATTATAACGTAACATTTTGCCCTTATTATAAATTTAACATGATAAAAAACTATTTTTACTTATATGTATAAAAAGATTAGTTTAATGAATACCCTCTAAATGACCCCATTTGAAATTCAGTTTCACAATACGTTTTCCATGCCTCCCATTCTTCCGAAAATTGCGTATTATCTTTTTGATTCATTAAAGCTGTAAGTTTCGCCATTTCCATCAGGTCCATCATTTTCTGTATCCAGTCTTTTTTATCTGGTATTTCAGTCAGTTTCCATTTAGCTGCATATGTCAATCTTGCTGCAGTAGTGGCATACATCAAAAATGATCTTTGGGTAATTATAGTGTCTGGTATCATCATTTCAGGTATCTTAATAGCATCATTTCAGGTATCTTTGGGATATTATTCTGTAAAATCAGCCTCATTTCATTATATATCATGTCCCAGAATTTTTTAGCTTTTTCACAAGTCCACCACATGTGATGAAATGAACCAATTTCTTTTTTACACTTTCAACATTGTGGGGACATTGTTTTGTAAGTCTTTGCCAGTTTTTTCGGTGTCAGATACCAACAGTACATCATTTTGTAAATATTTTCTCTTAATGATTGAGAGAATATGGATTTCATATCTCAAGACCAAAGTCTTTCCCATTTATGAAGTTGTATATCGTGACCCAACATTTGTGCCCAATTAATCATAGTGGGTTTAATTCTTTCTTGCTCACAATAAAGTTCCAACAATAACTTGTAGATTTTCGATACTAAGTGTTCATTTGTATCCAATATAAGTTTTTGAAAGGTCTATTAATTTTTTGAAAATCCCACTTTTTGATCTTGAAGAAAAAACGATTTTATTTGATAATATTGGAACCAAGTTAGATTGTCTTTAACTTCTTCATGTTCTTTAAGTGAGCAGTGTACTCCTTCCCACTTTAAAAGATCTTGATAAGTAATAAATTGGGCTGGTCTTAATGGTTTCAACGTCAACATTTCTTGTGATGAAATCCATAATGGGGTTTTTGTTTCCAGCAAATGTTTATATCTGGACTTTGTTTTAAATAAAGATGATTTAACCATGTGTTGCTGAAATGATGCGTGAGTCTTAATTTTACCATACCATAAATACCCATGCCATCCACTTCTATTGTCAAAACCCTCTAAGTCTAATAAACGTGTATTGGACAATTCCATCCAATCTTTAAGCCATACCAAGGCAGCTGCTTCAGCATATAGTTTAAAATTAGGAAGTGCAAAACCACCCCTATCTTTAGAGCCTACCAAGTACTTGTAGGCAATTCTTGGTTTTTTCCCTTGCCAGATGAAGTTTATTAAATCTTTTTTCCAAGCATCAAAGTGTTTTACTTGGGATATTATAGGTAGATTTTGAAACAGAAACAATAATCTCGGTAAAATGTTCATTTGTATGGTCGAAATACGTCCAAACAAAGAAAGTTTTTTATTTGACCATATCAGCATATCCTTTTTTATTGTTTCCCATAACTTGACATAATTGTTTGTAAACAAATCCTTATTTTTGATAGAAATCCAGATTCCCAAGTATTTTATTTTTTTTGCATTTTCCCATCCTGTCTTGTCAATAAAATCATGTTGTTCTGCTATAGTAAGATTTATTAAAGATTGTTTGCATTTTCTCTTGATTAATTTTAAATCCTGAAACCTCACTGTAAGAGTCCAATATACCTTTCAAAGTATTAGCAGAGTGAGTAGGATCATCCAAAATCAACAGAAGATCATCCGCTAATGCTCTCAGTTTAAACTCATGTTTCTTTATCTTTAGACCATGGATGTCTTCTGATTCTCGTATTTCACAGCATAACGTTTCCAAGACCAGAATAAAAAGCAAAGGTGAAAGTGAGCATCCTTGTCTTGTCCCTTTTTGTATATTGCAATTTTCTGACATTGATTCATTTACTAATATTTTCGCTTGTTGTTTTGTGTATATTGCATTTATACCTCTTTTAATTTTTTCGCCAAAATTCATATTGTCCAAAACCTTTTTCATAAAGTCCCAAGAGACCATATAAAATGCCTTTTCTGCATCCAAAAAGATAAAAGCAGCTTTATGCTGAATATTATGTTCATAGTACTCTAAAGCATCTAAAAGTACTCTAAGGTTATCTTTAATTTGTCTTCCCGGAACAAAGCCTGCTTGGTCTTCATGAATCAAGTCTTTAATCAGTTGTTTAATTCTAGTTGACAAAACAGAGGTATATATCTTGTAATCCACATTGAAAAGAGATAGGTCTGTAATTTGTAACCTTCTCAGGATCTCTTCCAACTTTATGAATCAATGAGATAAAAGCATATGTCCATGTTTCAGGAATCAAGCCAGTATCCAGTATTGTATTGCAAACCATCAACAATGGATTCAGCAGATGTAATTTAAATGTTTGGTAAAACAAGGCTGTTATTCCATCTGGACCAGGGGTTTTATCTCTTTTTTGCTTAACCAGAGCTTCTTCTAACTCTTCCAAGGAGGTTGGTGCTTCCAAGGAATCCTTTTGAGCTGATGATAACTTCTTAAGATTAATAGATTGAAGGAAGTTTTCCATCTTCTTATTCGAGATCTCATCCTTATGATATAGTTTAGAATAGAAAAATACAAATTCTTTCTGAATATCTGTCGTAGTATAAATTGGTCCTTTTTGTGTTTGTATTTTGGCTATGATCTTTTTTTGAAACGAGTCTCTTAGCTGGGTTGCCAAAAATTTACCTGGATGGTTTGCATGCTCAAAATATTTTTGCTTTGCACATTTCAATGACTTGTTCATATCTTCTGAAACTACCATATTTAGCTGGTATTTAAGGACATTTATTTTCTGTAAAATAGTATTTCTTTGGATTTCTTGAGATTCAATAAGGTCTTGTTCTATTTTTTGTAAATCCCAAAGTATACTGTTAGTTGATTGTAACTGTTGTTTTTTCCATGCTGTGTGTTTTTGGATCATAAATCCTCTAATCACTGCTTTAAAAGTGTCCCAAACTGTATTTAAGGTAGTTTCTCCATTCATGTTTATTTCAAAAAAGTCTTTAATAAGCGCGTGCAATTCTGTTTGAATTTTCTCATCTTTCAAGAGTCTGTCATTTAGCCTCCATCTAAATGCTTGTCTATTATTCCACTCAAAAAAAATTGGGTTGTGGTCAGAAAAAGTTCTTGTTATAATGTGTACTTTACGTAGTTGTGTAAAAATAGACTTGCTTGCCCAACTCATATCTATTCTTGAGTATGAATCATGTCTTGCTGAATAAAAGGTAAATTCTTTAGCTGTAATATTCATTGTTCTCCCGATGTCCTGAAGTTCAAAATCACTCATCATTTGAAAAAAAGTTTTTGGAGACATCCCTCTTTATCATCTTTAGCTTTAGATTTCTTGTCCAAGGTAGGTGATATGACTCCATTAAAATCTCCCATCAATAAGACCTGTTCTTCAGCGTATTGGAGCAAACGTTCATGTAGTTGTTTGTAAAATACTGCCTTTCCTTCATTTGGTGAATAAATCCCAGCAATCAATGTTTTTTGTCCCATTATTTTTATTCTGATTATCACAATTCTGCCTTCTTCATCCTTGTATACAAGTTCTGGAGCCAAGTTAGGTTGTGCATATATAGCCACTCCTCTGGTTTTTCCTTTCCAAGTATTTTTTATCTTTTCTGGCTATATGAGTTTCTTGTAGACATATTAATGTATATTTTTGTTTATGCAAAAGTTTAAAAATCCTTTCCCTTTTAATTTTTTCCTTCAGTCCATTCACATTCCATGAGATTACTTATGTAAAAAACAAACATCATGGCTAAAGCAATCTTATGATGCTTGTCCTCCAACTGCTCCCTGTAAAGAGAGATCATCTTCTTCTTGTTCTTCTTCTCTCTCTCCAGGAGAGGAACCCCCTAGGTCTTTTCTGTACTTTCTCATAAATTTTCCAACGTCAGCTAATGAGTTGATAGTGATTCTAACCCCTTTGTACAAAACAGTTAGGCCTTGTGGTAATATCCAGCGGTATTTTATTCCATTTTTTCTTAACGTTGCCATGAAATCTTTGTAGATATTTCTCTTTGACATCAGATGTCGAGGGATGTCTTTTAAAATTATAAGATGGACTCCACCTATAGACATTGGAGAATCATAATGTAACTGCATAATAGCGTCCTTCATTCTGATGTCATAGAAGGTGATCATAACATCTCTTGGCTTAGATTTCTTTAGGCTTGCTGGTAAAGGAATCCTGTAAATCCTATTTATTGCATGCTCTAAGGCCTGTTCTTCCATTTGGGTTAAGCCAGCTAATGTCTTTATTAAAATTCCTCTATCAGCTCCATATTCTTCAGGCAGATTGCGTATGCGAAGATTAGTCTCTCTGACTCTCATATCCATCATTACCAGCTGATCTTTAGTGGATTCATCCTGGGAATGTATTGCATCAATCTGTTTTTCATGACTTTCTATTTTCTTTATGTCCTTCTGTTCTTCTGTAACTTTTTAAACTGATGTATCCAATGTTTTCATTTCCACTTGAATTGTAGTGACGTGGGTCTTCACATCTTTAATTTCTCCTGTCATTGTATCCAGTTTTTGAGTGATGGATTGGGTAAAAGTATTCAGCATTGTAGTTAGTTGGTCCATCTGTTTTGATAGCTGCTCTTGTTGTTTGGACAGCTGATCATACTGTTTAGTATTTGATTCATTTTGTTTGGCAAACATCTCCGTAATTTTCTTATCCATGACGACTTCTTGAGTGGGTTTAGACAATGCAGGTGAAACAGTATGAATGGATCCTGACCTTTGGCGAGGTGCTGACATTTGGCATTAGACGTTTATTTTTATATGATTTTGGCAGGTTCAGTGAAATGAGTCTCTAGAGTGTGGGTAGTATAATATCTTTTGGCAAGTGTGGCACAGTAAAAATTACTGGTTAAAATTGCTTATTTCAAAGAATAATTAAGGTTTAAAAGACCAAGGTACCATAAAGTTTTCTGGATGCTCTAGATCGGCTTTTAATCAGGAAACAGGAAGTTCGCCAGTATCTTGGAATCGCGGACCTTCCGTCGTCACCTTCACTATGATTTTATAGCATGGGAGCTATCTGAGTGTTGCACGGAGATGACGCACTTCCGGTCCTACGAGGTGTCCGTCTCTTCCCGTCCCTCCTCCAAGGCTTTCTGATTGGAGTATGCCATTTTTCTAGAGGCATTTCCGGTACCTCGTCTTAAGAAGAACTTGACTGAGAAATTCTCACAAGCCAAAACAAACCGCAGCCATTACATAGGAGGGCTTTAGCTCTCTTCCTCCACCGGCAATGCTAAATCCAACTGGTAGTTTGCCATGTCTTTCAAGAGTCAAATTGTTTAGTCTACCCACAGATAAAATTGATAGAATCTCTGCCACTTTATCTGATAAGTTATTTGCCAAGGAAAATTCTTGTTCGGAAGGTAAGAAGACGCGGTTTTCGGTGGTGGTTTTATCAATCGGTTAACAAGTCTTTATGAAGGTGAAATCAAAAGAGTTGTCACTCACTCATATTTCAGGAGGTGAGGTATTATTTTCTTTAAGATGGTTAATTGGCCGGTAATAGGTAGAGGAAGTCCAAGCCTGATGCCAAAGAAGCGCTGACGGCGATGATTTTCCCCTTTTCCCAGCGGGACAGCATCCAGACCTCCGGGGGACTTATAAAAGCTCCCTCGGAGAGTGTGGGAGTCACACCGCTTTCTTCGGGTTGCAGGGGTATTCCTGCTTCCCAATTCACTAATTAGAATCGGGTTGGAGCGTTGAAACACTCCAAAATATAGCGTTTCTTGGATTTCCCTGGGAGACTCCCAGAGAACTAGTGCTATGGACGAGCACACTACCAGAAGTCAAAATCCAGCCTTTGCTTATTACAGTTACTTTATACTGTAGACACATATAACTCTGAAATCCTCTTGCTTGCTTCAAATCCCTACACCTTCTGCAACATGTAAAATAAACTGGTCTATGTTTAGAAACATACCCAACAAGGAAAAAACAAGCTAAAATATGAAAGAGTAGAAGTTCGTTTTGGCTTATGCAAACCTTCAGTTATGTGAAGCATATGAAGATAAAAAAATGAAAATTCAGAAAAAGGAATTACACTCAAGGATTTGTGAAATGTGGGTGGGGGACAACGACAAACAACTAGGAAATTCAACCCATGGCAAAATAATGTGACATAGATGAGTTCTATCATCAGAGCTCAAAGTTCTGATTTCAGTTTATTCACTAAGGCAGCATATAAATAATTTAAAAAACAACATAAAAATAAACATACATTAACATCACATTCTTTTAAAAAATTGTTTTCTTGTTAAAAATACAAAAAGGAAATGTGAGTTTCACATTAGCACCTACTTTGTCGTTCCAGCAGCATTCATGGGTGGAAACTGTTCTAGGTCATTTAGGTTCAGTTGACCAAGAGAACTAGTAGAGACAGGACCCTCTTCATTCTGTTTCCTCTGCCCCGATATACCCGAAGATGACCTGTCACTCTTCCCTTCGTCATTTAAGTTCCATCCCAGCTCTTGTACCACTAGTTGGCCAGAAGCGCTTGAAGAACTGTTGCCTTTTCTTCTGCCTCGTCTTTGGGGGCCAGCAACAAGGAAATTCCCCAAACTCGCTTTTTGACTTGAGCGTCTCTCACTGCGATGAAACATGGAGCCGGAACCAAAGCTTGGGCTGCTGCTGGGATCCACATTTGGAAAATCGCTGCAGGAACCCAATAAACTTGATCCGGTATAAACAGACCCATGAGACTCTGAAGCAGAAACGGCGGTACTGACAGGAGACAAGCTGCCATTAGGTGCATCGCAAAAGAGCTTCACTCGGCTGCTACTAGAACCGGCGGTGCTGTGAGTTCTCCTTTCAGATCCTGTCCTTTGGTTCCTACAGCCAACAGAACTTCCAAGGACCTTGGACTTTGGAGTTTTAGCAGGAGTAGAAGGCCCATTGGTCAATATCCGACTGGTCTGTTCCCTTAAGTAATTCAACAAAAAAGGCACAAAGTCTTTGCGAAGTAAATAGAGCACAGCAAGCTTGGGGTGAACTTGGGTTTCCTGCACAAAACACAAGCAAGAAGTATATTCTGATTTATTTTTAGCCAGATATTTACAGAAACAGATAGCCATACTAGGTTTGGCGGGGGGAGGGGGGTTGGGGGTTGGAAGTATGACCCTGGACAAAAATACTATTTCTAAACATTAAAACTGAAATCAGCCAATATGAGAAAAAAGGCAGTCTATAAATATTTTTAATAAATAAATAGCCACTGCAGTGTTTATGGATAGCTCCCTAAACTAAAATAGTTGCTCACCAGCAACAATGAACCATGTTAACAAAGACCAGACTGGCAAAATGCCAAGATTCCAACTCTGTCCCCATAACTACGAAGCAATATAATTGTAGGTCCTAATAAGACCAACCATACCATCATGGCCTCATTCACATGCTCATCCTTCAACTTATGAACATGAATGAAGGTTTCAGGAGATGGGAATGCTGATTGGCCCCTCGGTTTCTGGGGTCCCACAAGGTTTCATCTCGTCTCTCATGCTTTTAAAGTAATGTAACGACTGGGGGAGGACATCTGGAGATTTGGGCTGGATTGTCACCAATATGCAGATGTTATCTGTCTCACATTTCCAGCATATCCCAGAGAGGCTGTGGAAACCTCAAACCAGGATGGTGCAATGGTTAAAGTGTTAAGCTAGGATCTGTGAGACCCAAATTCAAATCTTTACTCTGCCATGGAGGCTTGGTAGGGAATCTTGGGCCAGCCACCCACTTCTCAGCCTAACCAACCTCACAGGGCTGTTGGGAGAACAAAATGAAGAGAATGATTTAAACTGCTTTGTGTTTATCTTGTATACTTAAATCAGGAATGCAGTACTTGTGAATACAGTATATAACCAGAAGAACATTTTCAAATCATACACTTCCTAGTCAATTAACTTTTTCATTGTTTATAGAAATAACCAATACAAAACTAAATTTAAACATGTGTGAAAACAGTTACGTTAATTTTTTTCTCAAGTATTGAAATTTGATGGAAGAATTAAATTTAGACTGCTGCACCATGACATAGGGCTACTAGTGGGTACAAACCTCCACTCAGAAAAGGAGAAAATCATATTCTTGCTGTCTGACTCCAATGAGTATATTTCTCATAGAACATCATTGTTTGCTCTGGCAGCAAGGAAAATAAGAGCTAAGATAGTTAGCTCTAGAGCAGAACCCCACAAATGATGTTGTTTTTGGTGCTTCGTATCCATGTTAACCCTACTAGATTTTATTTTCTTGTACATGTCTTTTTTAAATTATTGTATTACTTTGTGGATGATGTTTTGTGAAGGCCACATACAAATAAATTTCTCAGCTTCTCACCATAACATATTACAGCGTTTCACACAAACGTCAGCAGTTTAATTGCCACCTAGAAATCCTGGACACCATCACCGTGCTACATCACAGGTGACCCCCGCCCCCAAAGCACATAAAGGCTGCATGGTTTGGAGGGAAAGCAAATTAGGTATACATCCACCTTCCGACACGGCTCCTCCAAACGGCATTTTAGTCACTTCTGCGGGTGTTAAGTGCCATCAGGTCGCAGCCGACTTATGGCGACCCCTTTTGGGGTTTTCATGGCAAGAGACTAACAGAGGTGGTTTGCCAGTGCCTTCCTCTGTATAGCAACCCTGATATTCCTTGGTGGTCTCCCATCCAAATACTAACCAGGGCTGACCCTGCTTAGCTTCTGAGATCTGAGGAGATCAGGCTAGCCTGGGCCATCCAGGTCAAGGCTTAGTCACCCCTACTTGTGCGAAAAGCAAGAACAAACATACAGCCCGATTAAACTAAAGGTGCAATCCTACACCCTCAAACTCGAACGCAAGTTCCGTCGTCTCAGTAGTGCTTACTATTGAATAAGTATGCACAAGATCGGGTGGTGTTTTTGAAGCGGATATTCATTTCTGCCTCGCCCCCCCCCCGTCCCAGCTGACAGTGAAGCTTGTGCTTTTAGAAAGTCGGGGGAGGGGGGTGGGCTCCGAAGTTCAGGGGCAGTCTCCCACCATAGAGGGTGTGTGTCCTCTGTATTGCATTCCAGAAAGCTCTCAGGAGCCCACACAATCTAGGCCTAAAGACTACAACACTCCAAGGTCTTGCGCCCCCCCCCCAGGCAGTACCCTACCACGGAGCCAGAAGGGGGGGCTCCAATGCAGCGCAGAAGTGACCACTTCTCTCCCGCCACAAGATTTTGAGGGTGGCGGAGCAACTTGGTTGCCCTCGAAAGTTCCCGCCCCAAGAGAAAAAACGACAACGCTATAATTGCGGGTTGCGTGTGTGTGTGTATGTGTGCTGCGCGTTACCTCCACAGGGCAGGAGCTCCGGCTCGCCTCGAGCCACCTCACCACAGCGCTGGCGGCCACCTCCTCCCGCAGCACCAGCTCCAACACAGCCTCCATCCCCACCTCCTAGAACGGCCGCCCGGACCACGGCCTCTGCGCAGGCGCACGAGACACGCCGCCCAAAGCAGCAGGGCCAGCCCCGAAGAGAAGCGAAGGGGGCGGGCTCTGACGTCTTTCTGACTCCGGGTTAGAGCGCGGCACGCGGGAGGGGAGGGGCAGCCATAGAGGGCAGACAGAAAGCCGGGAGGGGAGGGGAGGGGAGGGGAGGGGAGGGGAGGGGAGGGGAGGGGAGGGGAGGGGAGGGGAGGGGAGGGGGGAAAGCGCGCCTCGCTTCTGAAGGCGGGTATGGAAAGTGAAGCGCCGCCCGCACACGCATGCGCAATTTTTGGCAGCGATCCAGAATGGGCGTGAACGGGGAACGCTCAGCCTCCCTCCACCGGGACGAAAGGGGCGGGGATTGGAACGCACAATCGCGAGGGGAGGGGGAGCGGTCGCGCTTTCGCGGGCCGAATGGGCGGGGCCAGGCTGCGGGGATTCCTCGTCGAGCAGCTCCGGGGCTTTGAGTAGGCGGGGCTTGTGGGCCGGCGTCAGGCCGCGAGGGAGGGAGGGAGGGAGGCGGGGCCGCGGGGAGCGCGAGCGAGTGAGCGAGCGCGCAGTCCCTCCCTCCCTCCCCCCATGTCAACAAGCGGGGCGCCTGCGCCGGGCTTTGCGCGTCTTTTCCTCTCATGCGCGGTATTTGCTTCCCGACCAGGGCCCGGGGTTCGGCCTAGAGCCGGCTGGCGCGGCGGCGTCCGCGGCGCCCTCGGCGGGCTCCTTCTCGCCCCTCTCCCGGCCCCCCGCCGGGCGCTCGGGATGGCCGAAGACTCGCCCAAGCGGCGCAAGGCCAATTTCAACGAGGCGGAGACGGAGGTGCTGATCGAGCAGGTGCTGAGGCACGAGCAGGTGCTGTTCGCCGCCGGGCCCGGCCGGGCCTCCCCGGGCCAGAAGCGCCGAGTCTGGGAGCTGATCCGGCACAGGGTGAACCCGGTGGCCGCCTGCCCCCGCGACGTGGAGGACCTCAAGAAGCGCTGGCGGGACCTCAAGCGCCGCGACCGGAGCAAGCTCTGCCGCGTCACCCAGGCAGGCCCCGCAGCGCCCCTGCCCCACCCGGCCGCGCTCGGCCTCCTCCTGCCCCCGGACGACGCCTCGCCGCCCGACCACCTCCGCGCCTACCCCGCCGGCCTGCCCGCCCGCAGCGACGCCCTGCCCATCGCGGGAGGCATCGACACGCTGGACCTGCCGGGGGCTTCCGCGACGGACGCGGGTGAGTGGCGCGGAGGCCAGGCGCGGCGGAGGGGCTCCCCGTCGCGCTCGGGGCACCCCGGACGGGGGACGCTTGCCGCGGGGGCCGTGTGCGCGCGGGAGGCTTTGCCCTGCATCTGCCGCGCTCTAGAGGCACGTGTCCCCCGTCCAGATTCTCCGAACTCCGCCACAAGCCCGCGTGTAGAGTTTGGACCACTCGGATGGGGAAAATGAGCCTCTAGAGCGCGGCAAAACCTCCCGTGCATAAATGGCATCGTCTTGCCAAAAGCTCTCGAGTAAAAGACGAGAGCGCGCTCCTACGCCTTTCTTTCACAAACGATCCCACGGCGCGTGGTGCCTGTGGGTTTCTGTGCAGGACCTTCCGTGCCCTTCTCTTTTGGGGCTCCCTTTAAATAATAATAATTTAAAAAAAAACACTTTGCTCAGGTGTAGGATCTCGCTTTAGGGAAATGTCAAAGTCCCTTACTCCACTGACAAGGATTGCGCTGCAAAAGTGCCACGTGCCGGGGTTGGGTTTGATTATGAATTAGTTACTTCCAAGTGTTACCTTCTTATTGAGAGATGCCCATCTTCACGAGGGACATTACGGACCACCATTCCCTTGCCGAAATGACTTGATGTGAATGTTAAGGGGAGAGAAAGCAGAAAGATCATTTTACTTTCAGCGGGCATTGTAGCAGGTAGAAACGTATCATTCTGGGTTCAAGTACTAGGTTGTTGTTTTTTTAAAAAAACCTGATCTCTGTATCAGTTGAAGCTCAGAATGAGGCACCTTGCCCATCTTGGGAATGCTTATAAATAGTCTTTTTAGCAGTTCTTGGCTTTTTGTCAGTCACTTAGCAGCTTTTTCACTTCAAACATGTTCTTCTTATAATGCCTACCCTATTTGTTGCTAGGTACAATTGCTACTGCCGCAACAGTACAATTAGAACTTTAAAGGGCTTATCAAGGGTGTTTCTAGGGACAGGTTTGCCACTTGAGTACAGGATCGGAAATGCTCCCACAGTACCCCAAAAAAGTCTTGGCGGGGGGCTTCAGTCTTCTCGTATTTAGACCCACTGATCTATGGAAAATCAGTGTGGACAATTGGTTGGATCCTGTGTCACGTAACATAAAAATCTGGTCACATCTGTACCCTCCAACAATCTCAGGGTGGCACACATGGAGTTATCCCATTTGAATCCATTATCTGTCCAGGCCAAGTCCAGCCCACCGTAAGGCATGTTATTCTGCAGAAATTGAGCCCATGCTTTGTTTATGTTGCTTATTCCTTCATCCCATGGATAAGAGTTCTGCTTGGCAATTGCTTCTGAAAACCTTGAAAAACTTAAGGAAAATGGTACTCATTGCATTTTAGAAAGTACATGGTCATTCTTAGGGATTTCAGAATACTATGGCTGCTATAGACAAGATATGTGGTTTACAATGTTGTTGCTTGCTGTAATATTCTTAGTTTATATCAAGCGAATATTTGAATTCATGTTATACATAAAAAATCGAACTGGCACGTTTACAAATTGTTTAGAATAAACTTTTTTTTAAATGCTAGAAAACAAATTAGACTTGCACCCAATTGATTGGAAAGAGAACAAGCCAGACTGTTATGTATGGTGAGGGATAGGGTCAATGTTAAATGTTACTTGTAGTCAAAACGTGCAATTATAGATGTACAAACACAGTTTTCAGTAGCTTATAAGTTCCCAGATACTGCTGTTCTGTCGCTGGTATACTGCTAGTATAAATGAGGTCTGAAAATTGCTTAGTTTGTGTGTTAAAAATCTCACTACTGGGTTTGTGCAGGGCAAGGGTTCTTGCTTGCCAGATAAATAGACAGTGGGAAAGTTTTTTTTTTTAAAAACAAGGGTGCAGACTTCAAAAATTGTCATTTTAATTCCATTTTGGTAACCTGTGAAGGTCATGATTGTTTTTCATTAAATATTAGAGGTACTGGAAAATCGTGCTGGGAAAGATTTGTTTTAATTAATATTAGGAAAAATATGGATACTCGAACAATTGAGTGAAAATGATGATGCTTTTTCTGGGATTACAAAACTAGGTTAAAACAATTTTTGAAGCGCCTAAAGGAATGCAGAGGCCAGGTCTACTGCCCACTGAAACAGCGGCCCTTTAAAGTGTAAAGGGTTGACGCGCTGCCTGTTGAAAGCCTCCTGACCCAAATTTTGATATTTCTGATATTAATCAGTAGTGGAATATCTGAATCAGGAAATATCAGGAGTGCTTTAAGTATATTCGATATTGCAAATCTGTTACTGGAAATATTTGGCATTTTATGGGGTTGGCAGTATCCAATTGCATACCTCTAATTTAAAAGGATTCTTCTTCTCCCAGCCTTCAAGATTGATTTTTTCCCCCACTAGTGGCATATTTAATGTTACCTGCCAACTGAAGGTTGAATCTCAGTGGAAGCTGAGGAAATTTAGTAAATAACGTCATCTCGAGGGCAGTACATGCAACATTTTATGCGGCTGCAGTTCGATGTTGAGTCCACAAAGGTAATGAAATCTAAACTTTCCTCTTGCTCCTTTCTCTTGTTCTTTATTAGGTTTTACAGAAGATCCTGGTCCATCCCACCAACCGTGTCTAGAGAAGATAAATCTAAAAGAAGAGATAGTGGTGAAGGTAGTGGAGCCAGAAGAAAGCTCTGAGGACATGGCTGTGGTTCCTCCCAGCCAGGAACAGCTTCCTTTTTTGGGGATTCCGAATGGAGGCCCTTGTGGAAAAGTAAAAGCCAAAACAAAAACTCAGCCCCAGCCAGATCCAATTGAAATTACGGAAGAAGATCTATTGCAGATCCAGCAGAACCAGCTGCATGTCATTCAGTCTGGATTTGATAGTATCAACCACAATCTTCGGCTGCTGCAGCAAGGCATGCAAGATCTCAACAACAGCCTCAACATCATGGCGCATACATTAGTGGCGATCAAAAATGTCTATGTTAAAAATAATGCCGGCCCAGCCGCATTTGCTACTGTAGCTACTCAAACCACAGCGGGGTACCTGAGTCCTGGGTCCCCCTTGGCTGAGGACAGAGTCAGAGTACCAGTAGCTGGAAGTAGTAGCAGAAGCAGCAGCTGCAGTTCCAGCTCTATGTCACAAGAGCCAGGCCCATCAGAATTTCCAAGGCCCCCACACAGACCTATTAAGAAGGAACATCCAAATGGCTGCTACTATTTCTGTTTTGCAGATGTCTGAGACTTAAATACACGAAGAAACCTGCGGTAATTAAGAGAGGCTGTTCTGTATTCTTCTCCAATAATTCATGATGGAAGAGACATGTCTAGCTGTTCTATAGTATGCTGAACACTTAAGATCTTCACTCCTAATGAAGACATGTCACGTGTAGGAGGCGTAACACTAGCTACAGCTCTTAGAGCCTAGTCCTATGCACGTTAATGAGAAGTAAGTCCTACTGAGCAGCAGGACAAAATCCCAAACGAATATAGGATTGCAGTAGTTATCGCGTAGCTTTTGCAGTTGATTGATTGATGCCTTGAATATTACGTCTCCCTTAGTCTTATATTTTTCCCCATGGGGAAGAGACAAAATTTGACTTATCTGGCTCTTCCTGATATTAATCTGATCATTAAAAGTGACAAAACAGTATGAACGCATAACAGCAATATCTGGTGCAGAATATTGTACAAGCTGTTGCATTGTTTTTAGCAATCCAAACTGCAGATTAGTGAGATTTAGTACTTCCTTGTACTTTTATTAAAATAAATACTACTACTAGAAAGATGTTTGGGTCAATAAGAGAGCATGTGAAGTTTAGCTGCTCTGTTATATGAATCAGGGTACTGAGCCATGAGCCAAATGCTTGTAAGTTATCTTTGATTGCTCTTATTTTGTCACTCATGTTCGGTTCCCTCCCAAAGAATCTTTCCTGCAAAACAACAACAAAAAACCACTGTGCTCAAAATCTGGAGCATGGTGGAAAGGCTGCCTTTTGCTGCATAATTAAAAATAATTTGCCAAAAAACAGTTCTGATGGGTGATGTTATCTTTTTGATATTCAGTAATCTGGGAAAGGCTGCTCACCACAAGGGTATATATTTTGACACGTTTTGGAAACACATTTCAGATGTATTTTATCTAAATTTCTTTTGGAGACTGTCCAAGCTGCAAGACATAGCACCTTAAAGTTTCTACTTTCATTAATTTTAATAAAGTTTACCCTTAAGAGTTGACAGCCCACAAATCATTGTACTGCACTTTGTGGCTACAAACGTGGGAAGAAGCAGGCATGTTTCCTTGTGTTGGCAGCGCAGTATGACAGTCCATGAATACTAAAGCACTTCACTCTACCACTGTGAATATGGAAGGGCACCTTCTTTATACCTCTGCACCTTGCACATTATTTGCCATATGTAACTTCAGGACAGCATCAGTCTGTTCAATATGTTTGTAGGAGGGAAGTTTATGTTGTGTACATTTCACCAAATGGAAGATTCAAGACATTTGAAGAACATTTTTTACTGAAATACCAATGAAATTTTATACTTCTCACAAGTTGTTTTGTTTACTGCCAGTTGTAAGGCGAAAGTTCATGAATGCCTTGTGTATGTGTGCCTTGAATTTTTAAAGTGTATTTCTACAATATTCTATTTCAGTAGGGGAAAATCTGTGAAGTAGCCAGCATTCTTTTCAGAGGTGGGAATCATCTGTCAATCTGTCCAGCTAAGGAAGTATGCTATCATGTGACCTGGGTTCAAGAACAGGGAACAGTGCCAGCGTGTCGATGCTATAAAGGCAGTGAGAGAAAGGGCTATTATAGGAGGTATTGGCAAATCCAAATGTAGTATGTATTGCCCAGACATAGCCAGTTCCAACATTTAACTTGCTTGAACACCAAACATTCAAAGACCAGCAACGGAGATATCCCCACTTCATTTGTTACATTATTTTCCTAACAGCATTCAGCAAGGCAGGGGTTTAAATCATATTATTGTCAAGTAGTAAATTAATAGGACTAATTTTTGTAAAGGTAGATGTTTGTAGATTAACCGAGAAGCCAATTTTTATTGATTCTCAGGCAAGGAAAGATGTGCCTTAAAATTATTAGCAGTATAAAGTAGCTGTGTTCTGAAATACTCCATAATGCAAAAATTACTGCCCTGTTGATTGAATTTTCTCTCTTCTGCTTTATGTGGCTCCTTTAAACCACTAACTTCTCTCATCCAAACCCATGTGCAATATTATAAACTATAGGATCAGTTAAATATTGTGGGGAAGAACAACATTCGGGCATCTTTGGCATATAGTACAAATTTTATAAATTTAATATAGGAGTACTACAGGTTCCATTTTGCTCTTCAAGGAAATAATGGCATTATTACATAGTGGTGGAAAGTGCTTGCAAGTCACAGCCAACTTACAGTGACCCCCATAGAATTTTCAAGGCAAGAAATGTTCAAAGGTGGTTCGCCATTACTTATTTTCACATTGCAACCCTGGACTTCCTTAGAGGTTTCCCATCCAAATATTAACTGGCCAGCCCTGCTTAGATTCTGAAATCTGACACGATCAGGCTAGCCTGGGCTATCCATTACATTGTTACATAAAGATTTGTTTTAGAGAGAAAGACCTTCACTGTTTCACTCTAAAGGATAGAATTTATCTGCAGAAGGGATTTAATAGATGATGTGTACAAAGGATGATCTTTGCAATGTTCTGCCATTGGACAGAAGGTTATCATAGATTCTCTTTCATATCTGTGAGTCTGGGATCTCTCTTCATGGCAATAGCACAAACGTTTGCTATGTAGACCGTAGAGTGAACCCAAATGGATGAGCCAGCACAGTTGATAATACATTCTATGATAAATAGGAAATTTTTCATAAAGTATATGATAAATATACTAAGGCATAAAATAAACTGAAGGACTAGAGTGAATTTCAAGCTTCAAACAAGAAGATTTGCAGAAAGTGTAACACTAGGACCAAAAGCACTTCTTGAAATAGTAGATTTCTGGAGGCTGAAATATGAAATCCAATAAAGTAAGTACTGGAATATTTATTTATTTACAGCCTGCCTTAATTGTTGAGACTCAAGGAATAGGGGGAATCTATATATCTAATAGCAATGTGTGACCCCACCAACTGCGGATACCTAAATCCGTGGATTCAAAACACACCAATACTATACAGGTTTTTTTTTTGTAAACTTGGTGTACTCCACAGGTTTGCAGAAAAATCTGAAAGTTTAAAATACTTTCAGTATTAAGTTTAAAATTGGGAGTTTTAATTTAAAGAAATAGCATAGACAACACTCAACTTTTGAACTGACAGCAACTGCCACCACAGGAATCCTCTCCAGGCTTGGCTGCCATGTTGGAGGACACCGGGAGCAGCTCTGAGCCCAGCAACACCTGTAGCAGCTCCCAACCATGGTGGCAATAGACAGAGCCATTCTGGGCCCGGAGGTGGATGCCGGGAGCTGCTCCAGGCCCAGCCATGGCAACGGATGCCCAGAGTGGCTCCCGGCATCCACCACAGCCAGGCCCAGAGCACAGCTTAAAGTTGGTGGTAGGGCCCAGAGTCACAATGGGTGGGGAAGAAATGGGATTCCCCCCTCCCAGCAAGTCTCATGGGCCTCCTACTTGTAGATAACAGAATGTAGGAAATTTATCAATCTGCAGCCTTGCCACAGTTCCAAGCTCCCTAGGCTCAGGCTTGAAACTCTCAGCTTCACATTCAGCACA